>NC_060123.1:207527476-207850254 GCF_021461395.2 Schistocerca americana | reverse complement strand
ATGTATATATATTATACTATGTAAATTGTTTATTACCTTAAATAATTTTGTAATGAACTTTCGTATTTAAAAATATTTTGTGTGTATACATTGTTCATGTCTATGTAACTTTGAAAATTTAAGAAATGGTCACGCTTAGTAACAGTATAAGAAATAGGTGTTTTGTAAAAGCCAGTGTGCTTTTGTTTAAAGCTAAAGTGGATCTGGGGACTGGGAAAGGTGGCAAGGGCGAACTGGCGCGCTACCTGGAGCAAACGCGGGAGTAATTCACACAGTCTGTAAGCAGCAGTGATTGAGGCAACACGTTTGTGGAGCAGGAGAAGCTTTGTCTGCAAATTCGCACAATGGAAACTGCAAACGGCTTACGGCAAAGCAGCGAGTTGTTGGGCTACTGTATGCAGAATCGAACGACGCCAAGAAGAGAAATTAAGCCCATACAGCAAGAGACTTGCAGGCCATACTGTGGATAGTGCAGGCGCCGTAATTGTTCACCTTACTCAAGCCAACAGCCACCAGATAAGACTTTTTTTATAGTAAATTTACTTTTGTACAGCGTGAACCATTAATTTAAAATGTGTTTTAATATGCATTCTTGAACTTTAGAGAAAGTGGTTCATACTGTTATTCCATCCTAACCATACACCTATATAGGGTTCCTTCCTGGTGTTTGATGAATCCGAGTGTCCTGTTTTACAGATTTATGAAGTGCCAAGATAATGTAAAGAGGAACCATTTAGGTTGTTTTTGTGTTTTCTTAACAACTGAAAAGTGTTATAGTAAAAGTTCGTTTACGTAAAATACAGTCAGAGTGTAGCCAAGTTACTTGAAGCTGGTAAATGACTACATAGTGTTTATTCAACGAATAACAGCTTTTGAAAGTAAATTCCAGTACGAAAGATTGTTTATTATAGGAAATGATTCTCTATGTGTCCCTGTCCCCCCCCCCCCCCCCCCCCCCCCGGCCAAATATTTTCAGTTTCTCTGAAGTTATCTACTGGGATTTTTATCTTTTTAAAACGTAATTTATAAGGTTGGAGTAGTCAAAAGAAATTCCTCTCTCTGCACTAACATTGTTTACGTGGAGTAATATTAATCTGAAGAACCAAATTAAATAGTAGGAAGAAAGTAGACAAAAACTCATACTTCTGCTTTTCCAACACTTCACTGTTTCATTGCCTGGACAGGCTGGCGACCATTAGTACATGTTTTGAACCACTAAATGAACTGTCCTAGCTTCAGTATAATATTATTCATACTGCGTTTCTGTTTAACCGCTAGATAAAATCTTAGGAAAAGAACTGAATAGTCTGATTTACTTATCCATTAGACACATCACACGGTCAAATCCTGTACAAAATTGCCTGTTGGTTGTGTTATTACTAACGGAAACCCAGTCAAACTTCATGCAGGTTTATGATTGGTCAAGAAGTGTGCGGTTGAATTCATTCATGCAGTATTTCACTTGAAGGTTATGTAAGTGAGGAACGTTCCAATACTGCACTCGCGTGTGTAAACACTAAGAAAGTACACACTATTTTACGATATGGCAGTTTTTCGCGCCGACATTCTTGAATAAATGCTTGACAGAGTTCCTTCCCTCTTAAAACTGTACTGGATCTCAGTACTATAGTCTTGGTTAAAGTTACATTAAATATTTTTTGTGAAGAATTAACGGTGAGACACATTCTGCACGCTCCCTGTTTAAAGATAAGCACCCTGTATAAAGTTAATAATTTGTATTAACAGCTTTGTGAGTATATACATTTCAGAAAAACGCTATCCTGTATTTTACAGACAGACGTCTCGCATGAACAGAAACGGAACAGGGCTCAAACGAAGACTTTTAAACTACGAAAAGAGCTGTAGAGAGAATAATACTCAGCTACAACTCGGAGACGTGCCTATCTGGAAAAAAAAGAGAAATAACCTCGAGGCCTTTGCAAAATATTTGTCAAGTGGATTTTCAGTGCACTCTTTCCGGCGGAAAATGATTTGCTTAACCACGCTAATGTAATCAGCAGGTCCCGCATTTCCGAGACGCTGGCAGAGCTGTGGTGCAATTAAGGGATGCGGAAGCTTCTTCCCGGTGCCGCATTTACAGCGCATTTGCAAAACCAACACCAGAAACCACTCAGGGAGACACGCAAAGTGGGCGGCTCAACGGCGGTACGGTGTGAAAGCAGCCTCTCGTGTTCCCTGTAGGTGTCGGGAAGAGGGCGTGCGAGGGGGCTGCCAGCGGGGAAACTTAAGGAGCGCCCTGTTAATGTGTGTTGCACCGGGATAGCGTTTCGGCTTCTGGCGCTGCACTAGACACATCTGGAACAGGATCTTAATGTTATCTTAGCTGTATGACATCGCAGTCAAATTTTGCGATGCGGTGTTTATCTTTTTATTTGATCATTTTTTTGGCTATGTTTTTGAAAAACACAAGGCTGGGAGGAAGTTTTCAGTTTTACCTTAGTGGAAAGCGAGCGGGCTGAGTGGCTGCATAGTAGTTCCGGCTGGATCTCAGGAGATCTGTCCTGAAGGCACTAGTGGGAGGGGGCCGGCATCGACGGTACAGCTTACCGGGCAAGCGTCTATGGTGAGCCTCTGGATTCCAGTTTCGGCTACAAGTGCGGTTGTCTCCTTTGAAAGTCCCCAGAGGAATGCCGTGTGTGACGAATTCACCTTCCAGAACAGACAACGATATGCCACCGCTAGCCTACTGTGGAAAAACTCGTTGCTTTCCCTTCTATCTCTGGTTATCTAAACATGTTACAATGCCCTCCGTGGCATTGTAGCGAGAAGGAATTGACTATGCCTTACTTCTCTGGTGTCTTGCTGCTTCGTTCGTCCCTCGTCGCACAATAGTAGCGCTCAGGCGCCAGGTTCAATGTTGGTTTGTGATCCTGTTGAAGTGAGGTGTGTCGGGATGCCAGTTGTTAAATGTTAACAACGTTTTTTTAATACACTCGTTAACGAAGAATCCTTTGAAACACACGTCACCCACTTTCCAATATGGCGGCTCTTGGCTAAGCCGTTACACTCAACCCTTTTCAACTCGTTTATCACTTTTAATACTCGTTATAGATACTACCCCCGACACGTGGCGTTCACTGATAATCAGTACCTTCATTTTAACTTTATATTTTGTTTATCACTGCCATATTTACTCGCGGCCGTTCTTTTGGAGCCGCCTCCGGTTACTCGACCGTGCGTTTTTGAGTTACACCTCGTTACTAACTCACCCTGTCTTCCCGACGCACAAGAGAGGCCCCACCTTTCTCCCTCAGCCAATAGGGACACTCCACTCGTCTCCTACGTATATATATATCAAAACTCTCAGCCAATGGGCGTTTAGATCGCTGTTGCCAGGCGAATCTGACGTCACGTTAGCGGACATTGTGACGGAAGTTCGTCTCGGCACACTGTCTCAGATTGTAAGATCCTACTCCCGAATAGTCGGATCTTGTCCCTACTAAGGTTGCACAACATTGCCTCCTTACTGACGCGTAACTGGCAGATGTAAACGTGTCATGGCTGCTATTGAGCATTCCCGATCGCATAAATGTGCGTAATAATAAGCACAAACACGTAAGGGAATGCACGTATGCCTTATCCAACTCTCTACTTCGCCGCGAAGGACTCGACCACTGAGTGGAACGTGGCTATGAGTCAATAGCAACTTTCTGCACACTACAATGCATTCAGTGAGCCAAGAATAAGACATTTATGGAGGGTTCTCCTATATTCTGGAAAAGAAATCGAAATTTTCGACGGTCGGTATGGCAGTGCCTGGGGATTATCTCCTCCAGATTCACTTTTTCGAGAGGTAGAGAGTTAGGTGGAGATGATGGTTCCGTTGCGGAACTTGCCATAGAGCTGACGTCT
This sequence comes from Schistocerca americana, assembly GCF_021461395.2. NCBI lineage: Eukaryota > Metazoa > Arthropoda > Insecta > Orthoptera > Acrididae > Schistocerca > Schistocerca americana. Next base: position 207,846,381 of record NC_060123.1, on the reverse strand, counting down.
GTGTCTGTCCTGATGTCGGTGGAAACTATTCTCGGCTGCCATCTCAACCATTTTGCTTTCAGTGCTGACTTGTGCGTTGGGGCACATGTTAGCTAAGTTTTAAGTAAGTTCCGCATTTCGTAGTTAGTGCTGTTCAATATCTGAGCAGCTCACATTTTGCAGGATTTGCAGTGCAACTTGTATTGGATGATCACTTGTCTTATTTCGCGAGTATTGCACTCGAGTACTTTGCATTTGCGAGCTGTGCAGATTACAAAAGTTTACTGCGCTTCGCAAGTTGTGTTCCAGTACATTTGACGTATTCTCCAAAGTGTTAGGGTGCATTCAGATACTATTAAGCTTCTACTGGGCCACTGTTGGCCATTAATGTTCAGAGAACTGATTATTCTCACAATACAAACGGATTATTTGTCATTATCTTTGGTTCATGTAGAAGTTTGTTCACAATAAATGGAAATTGTTCAATGCACTCTTGCGTTGCAATTATAAACCCGATTGTTCTACATTTAATCTCAACTATTCGATCCTTATATAATAAACTAGCTAGTTTTTTGCATATATAATTTGTTGTCTCACTGTGACGGTATTTCCGTTGCATAACATGTGCCCATGCTTTGGAGAATTTGATTCAGTTATTTAAATTAAAGTATAACGACCATTGTACTCTGTCCTCTAGCATTTCAATGTTAAGGTTGTAAGCGCGGCAGGAAGACTGTCGAGCCCAGCACTATTTCGACATAATATCTCATTTGACACCAATAATTCAATACTGTGAAAGTGTTAAATTTAAACTGGTCGTTATAGTCTGGCAACAGGCACGTACCCAAGGGCAGGGTCATGTGAGTCATGAACCCCTCCAGAGAAAAAATTACTAATTTCGCTTATATTTTTACATAGATTAGTTTCCATATTTTTTGTCGCCTTACAGAGAATAATGCAGCTCGAAAACTAAGGGGCTTGAAAATGTGAAGGAACTCTACTGTATCGGTGCTGACCTCTAACCTGGCGCCAGTGTTACAGGATGGCCACTTAGGTCTTCAAAGTGAAGTGTGTAGATAGCTATGGGATGTGATCAGGTACTATAGCGAGGATGTAGTCAAGAATTTTTGTTCAATGACATCATTCTTCATAAATCGATGCTTCCTCACAGGAAGTCGATGACTGCAGCCCAGGAGTCGTTCGTGGCCACTAGGCAGCGAGTGAGCAGGCTGGGGCAGCAGGATGCTGTGCCAGCATAATAGAGGCTGGCAGCGGCAGTGGCCTTCTTGACGTTAAGTCGGGCGACAGCTCCGCAGGCAGGTGATGATAGATGGCTGGGCCAGCTAACACTGCCCATGGCCCAGGTGGGCTGGCTGCGACCGTGGGCAGTGTAAGCTGGCCCAGCTATAACAAGGCCACTGCCGCTGCCAGCTTCTATTATGCTGGTACAACCTCTGCTCACTCGCTGCCTGGTGGCCTGGCTGGGGGGTGCAGAAGTCCCAAATCAAACAAACTTGGAGACTGGCTACGATGCCAGGTGATGAGACTCAGTGGGTGATCTCGCCTCGGCGGAGCCAGTTCGCAGCATGGAAGTGTAAGGGCTTGCTGCTGGTTTGTAGACTAGTGTCTTCACCTATTCGATGAGATTGTTCGATGAGACTGTAGCTGCTAGGCCGCACATTTGACTGATGTCTGATGCGGAGACTGTGCTGGACAAATAGAGGGGACAGATGTAATGCTCCTAATTGCTGATCAGGTAATTGCTCCAACCCTGGCTGTTATGACGAGAGGTAGGTTATCATTACGTAGCCAATGCAGAAACACAGCGTTGCATATCAGCATGTAGCAGTGTAGTCCACCACTGATGCTAGGATGCCGCATTGCAGAATGCTACGCAAGCCTTATTGGTTCACTCAGCTGCAAAATTATGTTTTTAGCTGTCTGCATACCACTTGGTTAATTTAGATGTCCTGCGAAATGGCAATGCTGCAACACTTCTTTTTGTCTGTTTTCCTGGAAGCAAGACCATGTAGATGGGCTTTCAGCCTGACTGGCTTCAGAGAATGTGAAAGCCCATTTATAGGCTGACCACACCTGCTGCTAAGAATATGTCTGGCGTGTTCGTGACTCCAAGAACGTTGAGTAAGCAAAGACAGAAATAGATAGACCCTCTAGTAAGAAAAAAAAAATAGAAATAAAAACCCCAGATACATGGCTACTGACAAACGTAGGCAGAAACTACTGAAACATTCCCCCATTTACAAGTTTCCAAAGCCATGCAGACTTCGTTTTTAGGTAATGTATATTATGGTGTTGTCAAAATTGTGGAAGTTCGTCGCTGTTAAGCATGTTAAATCAATCGCAGACACATATATTACACAATTTTCCAGTATATGTGTCCTCTGACTTGCAAACTCTTTAAGTTATGCTCAATAAGGAGTGACATGATGAAATTATTAGTTTATTACCACTATTTTAAAATATTTATGTACTGTATTTATTATTAGTAGCAAAATTCTAGGCATATGTGGCATGTGAAAATTGGGGAGAGGGCGGCAGAATGTCGCTATGGACATCAATTACGTATTGCGAAAGTTCCCTGCATAGTAATAAAAAAAATAAAAAAAACAACTTCGGAGGGAGTGCGGAAAACACTATCATCGCCCACCCCCAAAATCAGAGCGGGCTTTGAAAAAGAACCGTACTGAAAAATGATCCTTTTAGTATCCCCCCAGGAGACATCGCGATGGAGGCAGATGATCTACCGTGGGTACAGCGGATATCTGCCTTTGGGGACGCATACGACACACTGTATGGACAGACGCGCTGACAGAAGTGTTTATCTGCGGGCGACAACCTCTGCCGTCAGCCGCCTACGCCTGCCGTGTGGTGTGTTTATCCCTATGTAAGTCTCAATACGGTTTCAGGCTTTCTTGTTCACCGTACACTGACTAGCGTGAAGAGTTTTATTTCTAAAAACTATTCAAAAGCCAAGATCAAACAAAGTATTTTTTATTCAAGACAACCGGATTAAACAGCCTTAGCTATCATATTTAGATCTTAAACGTTTTTTGTAGTAAAACTTGTTCATTTAACACTAACTTCATGCACAGGATATGAAATGGATAAAACTTAGCACATTATAAACATTTGAGGTCAGAGTAAGTTGACCAATTTCACTACAAAAAATGTTTAAGACCTATAGATGACAGATAAGACTTTTGAAACCAGTTGTCTTGAATAAAAAATATATTGTGGGATCTTGGGTTTTGAATGGTTTTTAAAAATTAAAACAGATTACCATTCAGTGTTCTCATAATGAGAAAAGTCAATCAAGCTTTATTTCCTCCTGCAGGGTCCTGTCCCCCGGCTTCTTGTCAAACCACCGTTAGCCCTTAGAGTACCTTGTGCCGACAGTGTTGGTCAGCGGCGTTTTCGCGCCTGTGCTGATTCTTAAGTGGCGTCGAAGGATGGTTTTAAGCACATGTGACTTCAACTTTTTTGTCTTCCCTTTTCGTAATCTAATTTTAGGCTGCCATGCAACTAGCATTTCTACAGTGTTGGCACGAAGAGTTGCGCCTGTAGAAGGAGCAGCTAAACAAGGGCTGTTAAACCAGAATGCCGAGTTGCTTCGCGTCCATTCCATACAGGTGAAAAGCCAGGCGCCAACTGTGCAATTCTCTTCCCTGCCCCCCCCCCCCCCTCCCCCTCCATCCCACGCCACACAGCCCTCGATGAGTTTGTGTAAATGTGGGAAAAGTACTTGCGTCAGCTCTAGCTGCGCTGCCAGATAAGGAGTGTGCGTTATTATTGTCCAGAGCGCGGTTGTTTGAAGTTGTGCAAACTTCTGATGCACTCCCATGAGCCCAAGAAGCTAGCCTTTGACAAACTTTGTCGGTTGCTTACGCAGTATTTCGGACATCAGACTCATGTTGTGACGGCGCAATCGCAGTTTTACCAGAACCGCAAATGCCCCAGGAAGTTGTTTGCAGCCTGGATCGGCGATTTGCAGGTCCCTCACGCAAGTGCCGTTTTTTGTGTCCCATCTGCACTACCTCCTATACAGGCTCACTAATTCAGGATGTGTTTGTCCTGTTAGCTTATGATCCACAGCTCTAAACGTAGGTTGACCTCGTTCCATCTTTCTTTAGCTAACGTTTCCCAGACTGTGAAATCGCATGCGGCAGCGGCAAGGATCGTCCTTTCCGACAACTGGCGGGTAGCGCAATTAGGCATCCATGGAAAACTACCCTCGTTGACCCACAGGTTACCCAAGCGCTCTTCCAGCGATTCGCCGAGTTGCCATTTACGATTCCCGTGCAGAGGCATTGCGGCGGTATCTGTCATCGACTATGTTCAGCTCGGTGGTTTCAAATCGATTGCAACACCGCTTATACCTGCCTGTAGCGTTTTTTGGGTCCTCAGCATGACTCTCTCCTTCTACTCGTCAGGCGACATAGTGGTCGCACTCTTATTGCCTTTTGCTGCGTGATCGTCCAAATTGCTCACACGTGGAGGCCATCTATGGGGTCTGCCGATAGGTAGGTCACTTATTAACTGTTTTTGACAGCCACGGGTCCGGAAACCGCTATGTTTTCACTGGACTCTGGGGCTACATCCAATGCATCACACGTGTCGCCCCGGCGTGTTTTGCTCACGTTGGAAGTGTTTGGGCGACCGGTTGAATTTCAAATAAACATGGGAGCGACGGTCAGCCTCGTTAACGGTCAGCCTCATTAACTTACATAGGTACTGGCTTTTGGGCTGTTCGGCTTTGCAACGGCTGTTGCGTCTAGTTGTGTCTTATAGTAAACACTCAATTTCTTTGAGAGGGCAATTTTTCATCGCTACAAATTATAAGAATGTGAAACGGAATTTACATTGTTTGGTCTGTTTCCCATTGGCTCAAAATATCTTTGAGTTAGATGTTCTCTCTGTTTTTAGCTTACAGATAGTTGACAAAGACCATAAGTCTATTTAGAATCTCATTCAGTTCCCTTACAAGATCTGGCCTCCTTACCACAGCCATATAACCAGCTGGTTGAGAAAATCTTGGAAAGGGTTATAAAATTTCGAGAGACATGTTTCTCTTTGAGGAGTTATTGGTGAGGTTGTTCGGAATCACTATTTTTCACACATCGCGGTTACCTGCAGTTGCTGTTGGGTGCAGCTTCTTGGACTTTCTTGGTACTCAACACCATCTGTGGGCTTTACCGGTGTAATCGCTTGCCTTCTGGGCTCTTGTTTACATTGAGAATTTATCAGTGAATTTAGAGCACTTGCTTCAGTACGTTCCCTATAATGTGAACTACCTTGATGACATCTGTTTTATGGGCTCTACACGAGAGGAGGATTCCCGAAATCTACAGATGGTTTTCCAACCTCTTCTGGAGAATGGCTTTTGTTGCAAGCTGGAAAAGTGCTTGATTTCCTTCCTAAAGGTACATTTGTTGGGAGATGTGGTTCACAAAATTGGCCTGGTCCTTATAGACGATTACATCAAAGCCATCGTCAACTGCAGCACCCAAGTCTTTTTTGGGCAAAATTTGGTATTATGCCAAGTCAACTACCAACATTTTGCAAACTAGAGGCCTCCTCCTCCGTATTTATTGCCATGGCATTCGTTGGCTCTCCACCACAAGGAGTACAAAAGCATAAGCATCAACATGGATGCATGTGGGGGCTGATCCAGAGTTCCGTCAGCAGGAGTATCTCGTATTCGCATCGGACGATACCTTGCGGCAAACTTTGTTGGAAATTCCGTTGACAGCATGAAAGGTTGCCACAGCCGCCAATCCGTTTTTCCAAAAACTAGTTTTGGCCATTCCGGTGGGTTGGCTGGAACGTGTTTCTCAGGTTGTAAACTCAGCGCGGCGTATGTTTTTCTCCTCCGTTATCGATTTAACGTTGTCCAGGGAGTCCTCTCGCTTGCCACTTGTCACAGAGGAGCGAATGCCAGATAGCAGTTCGCTCAGCGTTGCGTCCTTGCCTGTTCCGACACCGCGAGGGGTAGGCGCGTGGTTAGGTTAGTGGTGTTTAACGTCCCGTCGACAACGAGGTCATTAGAGACGGAGCGCAAGCTCGGGTTAGGGAAGGATGGGGAAGGAAATCGGCCGTGCCCTTTCAAAGGAACCATCCCGGCATTTGCCTGAAACGATTTAGGGAAATCACGGAAAACCTAAATCAGGATGGCCGGAGACGGGATTGAACCGTCGTCCTCCCGAATGCGAGGGCGCGTGGTCACAGGCACCTTGACACGGTGGGACAAAAGTTGCAAGGGACAACGGGGGCCATAATATGACGTTGGTTTTTTGTTGCTAGGTGGGGTCGCGACAGAGGTATGGTCAACTTTGTTTTTTGAAATAGGATGCTATAGTTTGGTACTTATTTTCTGATAGCAACTACCGAGACGAATACAACGATGTGTTACAGTAAGGTCTATGAAAGTAAACGAAGTCCACAAAGGTGGCATGAACATCCATTTAAAGAAAGTGTTCGAAGTGATGACCATTGGTATCAATGCAGTGCTGCAATCTTCTTATCATGGACTGAGTGGTATTCCTTATCACTTTGGCACTTATCGAAGCACATGCTCTGACAATTCTTCTGTGTCTGCATCTACATGGATACTCTTCAAATCACATTTAAGTGCCTGGCAGAGGGTTCATCGAACCACCTTCACAATTCTCTATTATTCCAATCTCGTATAGCATGCGGAAAGAACGAATACCTATATCTTTCCGTACGAGCTCTGATTTCCCTTATTTTATCTTGGTGATCGCTCCTCCCTATGTAGGTCGGTGTCAACAAAATATTTTCGCATTTGGAGGAGAAAGTTGGAGATTGGAATTTCATGAGAAGATTCCGTCGCAACAAAAAGCGCCTTTCTTTTAATGAAGTCCAGCCCAAATCCTGTATCATTTCTATGAGGCTGGAAAAATATTTTTCCTGTAAAGTATGCCGTTTCCGCCGGTTACAAGGGGATGAAGGTAGCAGATAAGCAATTTCCCATTTTTATGGTAAATTATGAATGAACTTTGAAGTTTTTATTACAGTCGCCATAAATTCGTCAGATACAAAACAACATTTTGTCGAAAACTTGTGGCGTTCTTTTTCTTTAATTATTTGGAATGAAAAAGGTATTTTTAGTCAAATATATGTATATTCTTTTTAATGGTAATTTGGGTATAATTGATTTTTTATTGAGAAAACGTAAAACGCTCTTCCATTAATTCAAATGAACAATATAGATAGTAGACAAAATATTACATTTACCGAGAACAATTACACGACAAGAGTTAAAATTCCGGTAATGAATTATTCCACTGGCTGATATTTTTGCTCCTAGCTATTCATAAATACTCATTAGAGTACTGTGTTGATCTGTAAGCCGACTCCTTTTATCAATATTATTCAAAAACGTCAGTCGTATGTCAGAAGCAACAGAACTTCCTACCGTATCACTCTCATTGTCAAAAAAATTCATTTAAAACCAAAAATTTTAGCATCAATGCTGTGGCAAACTGTAATATCGGTTTTATACGGGGTTATCAGTAAAAAAATAAAAATACTTTTTATAACAAATACCAAATAAATACCGAAAAATCAGTTTTTCGCAACAGTACTATTATAATTTTTTGACCGATTGGTTTTGCCCATCCATGACTCGCTGTCGACTCCCAGCGATTGTCCGTTACGTAAATAATGTTAGGGATAGTCACGAAAAATTAAGACACGTTTGTGGACCTAGAAAAAGCGTTCAACAACGTAAAATGATGCAAGATGTTCGAAATTCTGAGAAACATAGGGGTAAGTTATAGGAAGAGACGGGTAATATACGGTATGTACAAGCGCTAAGTGGGAGTAATCAGAGTGGACGACCAAAGAACGAAATGCTCGGATTAAAGACGGAATGTAGTCTTTCGCCCCAACTGTTCAATTTGTACATCGGAGAAGCAACGATGGAAATATAAAGATGTTCAGGAGTGGAATTAAAATTCAAGGTGAATGGATATCAGTGATAGGATTCGCTGAAGACTTTGCTACCCTGAGTGAAAGTGAAGAAGAATTAGATGATCTGCTGAATGCAATGAGCAGTCTAATGAATACAGAATATTTATTGAGAATAAATTGTAGAAAGGCGAAATTTAAGTAGAAGTAGCAGAAATGAGAACAGTGAGAAGCTTAGCGTCGTATTGATGGTCACGAAGTACTTGAAGCTAAGGAATACTGCTACCTAGTAGAAATGATGGACAGAGCAAAGGTGACGACAAAAGCAAACTAGCACATGCAAAAGGGCATCCCTGCGCAAGAGAAGTCTACTAGTATCAAACTTAGGCTTTATTTTAAGGAAGTAAATTCTGAGAATGTACGTTTGGAGCACAGTATTGTATGGTAGCGAAACATGGACAGTTGGAAAACTGGTACAGAAGAGAGTCGAAGCATTTGAGATATGGTACTACAGACGAATGTTGCAAACTAGGTGGACTGATAAGGTAGGGAATGAGGTGGTTCTGCGCAGAATCATAGATTTAAGGAATATGTGGAAAACAGAGACAATAAAGGACAGGATGATAGGACATCTGTTAAAACGTCAGGAAATGACTGTCATGGTAGTAGAGAGAGCTGTAAAGGGGAAAAACCTTAGATGAAGACATAGACTGGCATACATCCTGCAAATAATTGAGGAAGTAAGTTGCAAGTGATACTATGAGATGAAGAGGTTGGCAAAGAGGAGGAATTCTTAATGGGCTGCATCAAACCAGCCAGAAGACCGATGACACAAAAAAAAAAAAAAAAAAAAAAAAAAAAAAAAAAAAAAAAATCTCACGTATTTGCGTAGAAATTTGGATTACAAATTCTTTGACTCTGACATATTCAGGATTTCTGTGACAATTACGAGACGTTGTCGCAAGATATTTCACAGGCATGTAGTGAGTGTGAGAACTAAAGCTAGTATCACAATCGAAAGACATACCAAAAATCTCAAAATAAACTTTTCTGTCCAATGCCCCAAAGAATGCCAGTCCAGCTTGTTAACATCTTCACATCATTAATTAGGTCCAGAGATATGGGGTGAGATAATAATTTTTTATCATGACTGAAAGCTTATTTAACAATAACTTTAGATTAAAAAGAAAAACCTTGTCAGGCATATCAAGGTAGATTTCTATTTTTATTAAAATTTCCAAACAGTATTCAAACTGTTGCATACCATTTGGTGCAATGTGGTGGTGCTTAATGATAAATCTTCTTTAAGCGGTGGGTTGGGGAGAATAACTGTTCCTATGAAACGGTTTTATAATGTAGCATATATTACAGTAAAAAAGAGAGATTAAAACTTTATGTGATCTTCTCCCATAAAACCAGTGTGAACAATAATATACTTAACAAAGTAAACAATGACTTAAGAAGGGGTATAATATTAACAGAGAATTTCTACAAAAACTAAACAGCTGCTTAATCAGTTGATACGTTGATACATGGCTTAGGGAAATGAACAAACTTAACTAGCTGCCAACAATCATTCTGACGAACAATTTGCACAGTGCTGCAGTCTTACCTCAAACTTCCCTTTCTTTAAAAAAGAAAAGCTCAAGATTGATATTGTTTTCGCCTTTCAATATACAAGTCATACTCAAGTACGAATGTACCAAACTACGCAGGGGCAAAGACTGGGCCACAGCAGGACCAAAGATTGCTTAACGCAAAAGATGGCCGCCGAGTGAGACCACAGGTATTTTATTCATCCGCTAAAAGAACTTATTTAAGAGGAAATAGTGTCAAATTTAAATTTTCTTTGTTTTGTATATTTGCTGTAGTGCCCGTTCTTTTCACCCAACTGAATATTAGCAGCCCAGCAGCGCTTGTTCTTGAAAATACTTGTTCTTTCGCTGGAGTCCCGATAATCGCCACACAACCCGAAATTTTCCGTGACATAAACACAAAAAATTGTATTCAAGTTTCTTGGTAGCGCAAAATTCGTTTAAAAAAGACAGCTACTAGTTCCATCAGTGTCTATTGTCGCAATAGAAGTATAATTAAACATTTCTAAATCGTATTTAACTAACATTTTGTATTGTTTACTAGTTAGATAGAAGCGATCTAGGCCTAAATCTTCCGCTTTATAAACTTTAAAAACCTGACCGAACACGCCTGATAACGTAAATTCTCTAAAAGCAAATTAATTAGAAATTCATTTTTCTGTCATTGTATCTCTACATCAGTACAAAAACAACAATCACCACACATAAGACCTTTGTGTCGTTTTTTGTTTACACACAGCCAATCTCGCGTTCTTTACAAATTAAAAAAATTCTTTTAACTTAATTATTGTTTCGTAACAGAGCATGAGTGAGAAATATGCGAGCTGTTTAGGGTAGTGAGTATAGGGACTTGTTGAAAATATTGTAGGAAATATTTTCACTGGAGGGGACGTAGTGGGGAGATTGTTAGGAGAACAGAAGAGGCTATCTCCTGGAACTGCAGAGTATGCAGCAGGAACATTTTGACTGGGGAACAGGAAAGGGAAATCTCTGTCCTTCAGGCACAGTTGGAGAAAGCAATATAGGAACTCATAAGGATCAAGGGAGAGAGGGGGGAGGAGGGTGGTTGGGAACTGGCAGCTGGTAGGAGGATAGGAAGAAAGAGAACGCGATATGACAGTTTTATCATTAACACCAAAAACAGGTATCCACCACTGCCAGAGTTAAGTGGAGAAAGGCCTCTGGTAGAACGAGGAACAGGAAACGTGCAGCACACTTCAACCGGGGCCAAGAAGCCTAGGAATGTACAAAGTCTTAGGAAGAAGAAAGTGTTGCTGCTAGGTAGTAGCCATGGGCGAGGTGTATGCCCTCAGTTACAGAAAAGCTTAGAGGAAATGTACCAGGCCACCAGCATCATCAAGACAAATGCTGGGCTAAGTCATGTGATAGAGGACCTAGGGTCTTTACGTAAGGACTTAGCAAAAGAGAACAATGTAGTGATAGTGGGTGGGGCAGGAAACAGTTTGGATGGGGATTGGGTATATGACATAGGTGGTGACCAGGACAAGATAGCTTCCCTGACTCACAGCACCACCGAACACTTTGTTGAGCTGTTCCGACGTCATGATCGACCACACCTTGATGGAGCTGTGAGGCCAATCAATGTGGTGTTAGGGATGGCTCTGAGGACAGCCAACTCTGCTCATGTTTCTCTGGCGCCCATCAGAACTATCAACAGATGAGGTTTCATTAGGCATGGCCTACACCTAAACAGGACTAGGAAGGGAACATTGGTACAGCTGATTCATGAAAGTATAGGGCGTGGATCTCAGGCCACACATGGTCAAATGCCTGTTTTCATAAGTAGGAAAAGTAGGTCTTTTTAGGATAAATCCAGACAATACGCTCCCCTGCCTAAAGAGTACCTCCAGCACTTTAAAAAAAACACTGAAACAATCACTCACAAATATCACATATACCGGAAGTCACAAAGAAAAGCAAACCATTGCAAAGAGTAACTAAAAATCCTCCATCAAAACATGCAATCAATAGAAAATAAAATACAACTATTAGAAGTTGAGCTCCAATCCTTGAACTGCACAGTAGTTTGTATTACTTAGCACTGGTGTAGGGACATAGAAATCCAACATGTAGTATTATCATCATATGAAAAGGTAAACTCATACTTCAGAACTATTTCTAGGGGAGAAGGACCATGCATTTATACCAGAAAAGGTACACAGTAAAAATCAAGACATGACGTCAGTACAGTAAGTGAAGACAAACACTTTGAAATATCAGCTACTGAATTAACAGGTCTTGGTATCATCAAGAAATTAATCGTTTTGTGTGTGTATAGATCTCCCAATGGTAGTGTGGACACTTTTTTCAATAAGTTAACAGAAGTTCTAGATAAAGTTTCAAGTACAAAGTCAACATAATTCTGTGTGGGGACATTAACATCAACACTAATATCATAAACGAATCCAGCAGGACCTTCATAAACATTCTTCAAAGTTTTGGCATGTCCCTATCGGTCAATAGTGCAAGAAGGGTTACTACAACGACTTCATCAGTAATTGACTATCTGGCCACAAATATGGACAGGGAAAAATGTGATGCAGCTGTATAAGATTTCGGTCATTCAGACCATCTCTGTCAAATAACAACAGTAAAATCAGGCATCGAATCATTCCCTAAACTACAAGCCTATAAATGACATCTATCAAAATCAAAATGAAAGATATTCAGAAGAGTTAGAAAAACAAAGCTGGGATGAAGTGTATAAGGAAACCAATGTGCATATAAAATTCTCTAAATTCTCCACATTGTTTAAATTGTTCTCACAAAAACAAATGGATAACAGCAGGTATTAAGAAGTCCTCCCAAACACGTAAACACCTCAGTTCCATGAAAAAGATTTGCAATGATCCAGATTCCTTAACTTTCTATAATGGATACAAAAAGATCTATAGGAAGATGCTGATTGCTGCAAACAAGTCATTTAATGACAAAATACTATATAATGCAAAGAATAAAAGCAAAGCAGTCTGGGATGTTATAAAAAAGGAAACAGGGAGAGGCAAACAAATGTAGAATAACATACTGCTGAAGAAAAAGGATAAGGTAATAAATGATCCACAACACTTAGAAAACTATGTACACGAGCATTTTTCAAGTATTGGAGAGAAGTTACAGCAAAAATTCCCCCAAACAAATATAACACCTGTAAATAATGTTGCACTACAATGATGTTACTTCCAACCACAGAGAATGAAGTCAATAAAACTGTTCAAAAACTAAAAAATAAAAAGTCAGTAGGCTTAGATGAGGTACCAATGTGTGTACCGAATCAATGCATAGGGATTATACAAGGCCTCTTAACAAATATAATAAATGAATCCATCACATCAGGGACATTTCAAGAGCAGATGAAAAAGGCAAGAGCTGTACCTTTGCTTAAGAAAGGCAGTGCAGACGACATAGGAAATTTCTGGTGCATTTCCCTGCTGTCACCATTCTCAAAAATAATAGAAGCATTATGAAAGACAGATTAATGAATTACTTGAATAAATACAATATTTTAAGCGAATCACAGTTAGGTTTCCGAAGTGGCAAAAGGAGGGATTCAACCATAGTAGAATTCACAAAAGTTGTTCTTGATGCTCTTGATACAAATGAGTGTGTCACAGGTACATTTTTGGATCTTTCTAAGGCGTTTGAAACAGTCGGTCACAAGATTCTCTTAAATAAATTAGAAGCATTAGGAATAAGACTGGTAGCAAATGACTGGTTTCGATCATACCTAACAGGGGTTCCGCAAGGTAGCATATTAGAGCCAATACTGTTCCTGAGATGCATTCCACGACTTTCCCAGTAGTTTTACTCATGGTGAAAAAATTCTCTTCGCTGATGGAAGCAATATTATAGTCACTGAGAAAAGAAGCGAGCTTCTTGCTGAGAAAACAAATGAAACTATCAAGGAAGTTTATGATTGGTCAATAAGCAATAAAGTGACATTTGACATAAAGAAAACTAATGCCATGAATTTCAGTTTGAAGAGAAAAAATGACAATTTTAAATTAAATGTAGAAGGCACCTCTATAGACTGTGTAACAAATGCAAAATTTCTAGGAATGAATATTGATTCTCAGTTGAAGTGGTGTGACCACACAAAGGTACTTGCCAACAGAATGTCATCAGCATGTTATGCCCTTAGAATCCTATCATCAATGTGTAACATGCAGTGTCTTTTAGTTACATATTATTCATACATACACTCAGTTCTAAGGTATGGCATTCTTTTTTGGGGAACACATGCACAAAATGTGAACACAACTTTAAAACTCCAGAAAACAGCCATAAGAATAATAACCAAAAACACTAGTTGAGTTCATTGTAAAGATATGTTCAAACCACTGGGGATTTTAGCTGCTCCATGTGAATACATTAACCAGTCAGTTGTACACATCAAAAATAACATTGGTAATTACTGTACAAACAGCTCTGTCCATGACCATGCAGCAAGAGATAGACTCAACTCACATTTACCAAGAAAAAATAAACATAGAACTCAAAACAGCATTTTCTACCATGGAATAAAACTGTACAATATATTACCAAAAGAGATTAAAGTAATAGCAAAAGTACACTTATTTAAAAAGGCAGCTAAGAAGTACCTGTTATGCAATACATTTTATACATTGAAGGATTACTAAGCTAAAATAGTAGGGGTTTGATACAACAAGTTATACAAATAAATAATAATAATAATAATGATTATAAAATATCCATCATTCCACATAACACCTTCACTTTATGTTTTCCCTTCTTCTTTCCTTTCTAGAAATACTTACCCCCAATCTATGCATAGCAAAATACTGACACCTCTTCCTCTTTCTGAGCTCAACATCTCTCTCATTATGGAGGGATGCCGACTCAGTTTTACAAGATAGCAAATGGGAAGTTATGGTACAGAAAATGGCCCAGGGATCACCAGTGTGTGTGTGTGTGTGTGTGTGTGCATGTGTGTGTGTGTGTGTGTGTGTGTGTGTGTGTGTGTGTGTGTGTGTGCGTGTGTGTCTAACTAGAAGTCTGTAAATATATGTGTACACGAATTAGCTTATTTTAAATTGATCTAAATTTGTAAATACTTTGACATGTCCTATATCCTGGTAAAAAGAGATCTACAGATGAATAAAACATAACTTGCTCTCTCTCTGGCATGCAATCGATAACTTAAAACTAAAATAACATGCCAACCTTACATAACCTCCACCTTCCCCGAGCAGAATTTTGTAGGAGGGTCATTTCATATAGGAATGGGGCGAGGACAAAATTCTAAGCATTATGGATAGAAACATACCAGGAATGTTAGAAATACAAAGAGAGAAAATCAAGAATATTAGTTACAGAACTGTACACAAAAAAAACTCAAAAACAAGTGAATGAAGTATCAACTGAATTCATCACAGGTGGGTTATCATGCTTTGTGATATCTATGACAACATTCTGGACAGGACTATTTTGAAAGTTTATATATCACATTTTGTATTGTAGTAAGCAGTACTGGTGGTTTACTCTGTTTTTGTAGCACACAGGATGTAGGTCATAGTGTCTATATCAAACAGGGCTTTCATTTCTGAAGCAGTCACATATGACAGTAGTATTTGCATGATGAATGTAAGTAGAAGAGTGTCCTTGTCACAAACGACCCAAGTCGTCACTGTTGTGAGAAGTTATGCGTAGGCAGGCTCAATGATACTAAGCACAGTTCATAGCTGACAACCCCACACATGCACAAACAGTAAAATATGTAACAGTATTAGCCTGAAGCTGACAGCAGCTTCTTTGGTAACTCTAAAACCATTTTGTAGTATAGAAGAGTTCCTTGTAAAAGTCAGTAGCAGCTTGTATTAGAAAAGTATAACAACATTTGGCAGACATTATTTCAGTATATACTAGTTGGCATATTTTTTCTGCCCTGGCATGTCTCAATCATTTGTGGCGAATGGTCAATCAAATACTATTTATTACATCTGCTGTATAGAGTTACCTGTATTAACTCAGGAATAATAAGATTTTACATAGTTGTACATATGAGCAGGTTAGAAGCATAACTCACATGATCCAAAAACATAAATTTTCACAAAAGACTAATAACGTGTTTTACATGCGTCGTGTGCATGCCACATATTGACATCAGTATGTGCAAGAACAATGGCTATAAATCATTATGTATATTTCAGATTATATTTGCTTATTGAAAAATTACAATTATTTAAGATTATATTATGGTTCAAGTGAGTTTTGTTAATGAGCTATGGACCATGTAACTTTTGACAATCCCCATTTTGGATCTTGTGAGCTTTGGTAATGAGCTGTTTGGACGATGTTGGTTTCGCGGGAACTATCACATTGCGACTCGACATGCAACACTTATTGGTTCCGACTGCAAGCGACTTTCTCTTCTACAGTGTATATATAACATTACATTCCGATGTTAATCGTGATAAATAACTATTAATCATCTTTTATGGAATTTGCTTGTGTTAGTTTACAAAAGATATTCTCTAGGTTGGAATACCATTCGCAATTTCATAAATGAAATGTCTACCATGCTCATTTCTTCAGTTCAATGATCAAAGAAATTTACAAATTTTCCATTCATGAGAACTAATTATTGATCACAAAGAAAAGTAGAATATTATAATCAGGAAAATAATTCAAAACTATTAAGCATTCTTTGAGAAGGAAGAAACTGTCAAGTACCAAAAGAAAATAAGCTACTAAAATAAACCTAAAGATTTGAAGGAGATTCACTTCTAAAACTGAAAATAATTTTACTCTTCTATGTCTATATCACAACATTAAGTTCCTCTTGAATCATGTCACACATTCACTCATGATCTGATGTATTCTCATCAATGACATGCTTATAGAACTTGAGCTCCTCAATTTCTCTCCAGTTTTCCCCATAATGGGCAGTCAGAAGTTTTTCAACATCCACCCTTTTCTCCAAGGAGATTGAAGTATTTGGTTGGATGAGTTTGGGATGTGTAAGTGCATTTACTACAGATTTAAACACAGATCTAAATGTTCCAAGGTCATTTCTGTACGTTTGTTCATCACGCACTAGAATTTTATTTCCCACTCCGTGCATTATGTAAATGCGCTTACATTTTGAAATTGAAAAATGCTATGATCCTGGATTTCGTAATGCAGTTTTCACGCAGTTCTTGAAGTCAGCAACACTGGAGTCTCTACCTACCAAATTCAATGTTGACTGACTCGAAATTATCTCATACACTTGTTCAGGCTGTACTATTACTTCCATTGTTTTCATGTTCCTTTCCATATTTCCAAACACACGGTCTGGAGGACTGTAACTATGACCGGCGACTGGAAAAATCATTTCAGTTCCATCGATATGTGGGGGAGACTTTACAGAAAGCCAAAACATACACATCACAACCAAAGTAGAATTCTTATTTTGTGCAGCACACCCATCACATACCAATCGAATTTGTTTGTAATGGGACATGTCTAGGGAGTTTAATGTATGAAACACACATCACGTTATAGTGTTTGAATCTGGACTGAATTCATTTTCTGTTCAACAATAAGAAGTAGCAGTCGATCAGTTTAACTCAGATTTACTGTGACCATTAACAATGATAAAATTCTGGACATAAATTTGTCTGGTGTAATAGCATGACTGATCTGGAACTTTGGGCAATGGAACATTCTTCTCACAATCAAATGAAAGAATTAAAGTTTCAACGTCTTTGTCCTTCAGGGTGTTACCAAATGCCATATACCTTAACTTGTGAATCCTTTTTTCAGTAATTAATTGAGTTTTCTTGTTACAGTCTCTCTAATGTTTTAACTTCGCAGCTAGGCTTAAGCATGTAGAACACACATCAGCTCGGTGTACCAAAGCCTATGTTGTATTTTGTGTTAAAGATGAACCTGAAGTAAGATAGCTTCACTGGGATGTTTTCGGGCTTGGAAGAATAAATTTTCCTTAACATTTTACATTTCATACTCGCAGGCAGATACCGTCTTTCTGTTCGTCCTCTACAGTAATGTGTCCCTACACACTTTAGACTATTGATAAACTTCATGACACAGTCTCTCTTTGGGTCCACATTCAGCCACACTCCTGAAGCCGCCTCTCTAGTCTTGTACAAGACCATGCTGATGAAACTGTTGAGTGATATTATTTATTCTGAATCGTGACACTCCCAATACATTTGCAAAGGTTGACATCAAACTGAAACTTTATTTTTCTGTGTGGTTCGTATAAAATATGTCGTCGTTCTAAGCAGCTGCGACTTTTGATTTTGACTTGATTTGTCTTTTTTAGGTCGACATCTGATGACGTTGCGAACTTTCACATACTCAATATGAACTGATTCTGATAATATCTTTCTGGTGTTTTATAAAACAAATCATGAAAGTTTTTAATATCGTTCATAGCAAGTGAACAGCAATTAAATACTCCTCCATGGTCTTGGCATGTCGGATACTGGAGCAGCACTGAAGGTTTGTACCTCTAATGATAGAACAAACTACACTGAGGTTCTGTTTAATTTTCAAAAATGCACTTAAAATAATGAATTTGCGATTCCTCACTGTTGAGTTCCATAGAAGAGTCATATACATTCTTACGTGGAGGATCAAATCAAGCCAATAGAAAGAATCAATTTAATTTGAAAACAATGAAAAAACAGGATAATCTAACCTCATTCGTTTGGCTTCCTGACTTTTCCACATTTATAGAGGCTATGAACATTTCCTTGGCCTTCCTCTTTCTCCAATGGGTGAAACGTTTTCTTCCATGACTTTTGTCTAAAATCTGTTTTATTCCAACCACTATATTGACTTATATTCCCCAAAATAACTGAACAGAACAGAAAACACACTCCACTGGCATCAATATTTACTACTACATAAGAAAATGGCGCCGAGTGAGCTAAGCGCTGATTGGTCAAGATGAGGTGTGGGACAAAACTCACAAGATTCCAGGGATCATGAGACTTTTGAAACTAATCATGAAGTTTAACACCGGTTTTCTGAAGGATGTTGTGCCAAATGTGAATATCTGTTTCGTGAATTATGTTCTATGTTTAAAGCTATATGAGAATATGTTGGCATCTTAATTTTCAGTATTTTGGAGCACATGGGTTATGACTCTAACCTACACATATGGACTGCACTTGTAGTGTAATGGCAACAATAGATTTCGATGTCTACAAAAAAGCAAGAAGAGACATGGCATCACTGTTTTACAATAACAAATTACAGAAACATCAGACAAGTATATCATGTGAAACAGTGTACTGTAATAGGCATGCTAAGAAACAATCATTTATTTTATTTACTTACACATCAAGTTCTGCAGGACCAAATTGAAGAGCAAATCTCCAAGGTCATGGAATGTGTCAGTACATTATATGTGCCCACAATGACCTACATAAAGTTCTAAATCTATTCATATAAATAGGTATTTGTGTACATCAGTAAAACACACAATAGCATAAGGTATAAGGTAGAAAGAGATACAGAAGAATAGTGATCGCACACAAGAAATAAACACATGAGGATAGTGTCACACACATAGATAAGGAGAACACAAATATATAGGTAGGAAAATCATGGAATAGGGGGTACCCAGGTTCACACCAAAGAGTACTTTATGCAGTCAGTCAATGTAAGTCTATTATTATACCTAATATGGTCAGTAACTAGCGTTCTCTCTAGTTATATTTCGCTTTATGTATATAAATAATTGTAATGCACTAATTATATATAATATATTATTATTTTCATCCTTTCATTTTACCCATGATGAGACTTCCACCCAAAAAAAATGCTTACTTTATCTCTTTGCTTATATCTAGCGTATTTTTCATACATTCATATAGGTTCATATTATTTAGCTCCATTGCCCTTCCTAAGCGTATGTACTTTTTGCCCTACCTAACCATTTCTCATATTTGCCCTACCTAATCATATTTCAACTGTTATTCACCCTTCCTAATCATTTCATCTCAAATTCATCTTTGTAATTGTTCCTTTGCTCATGTGTACAAATTCCTTTCTTACCTTTTTCTCTTTGATTCCTTCTTACACATCTTTCATGATTTCTTACACACCTTTCATGACTTATAATACCTCACTACAGTATTATTACACTTAACATAGCCTAATTGTTATACTAATAGCGCACATCCTATGGTAACAATTTATACAGAGAATATGGATTATAAAGACACTTAATAAATAATATAAGTGTAAGAGGCAAATTCAATCTGAAAATTCAGTAAGCTGAACCAATGAATGTTATGTTACATAATATGTAAATACTAGAAGACAGTTAGCATACAATGTCATACATGTTGGTAGAAAAACATATATAAAAGAATCTTATCCTATGAGATGGCAAAAAGAAAGTAGCTGGAAAGTAAATAAAAAAGATATGATTGGTATTCCACATACTTTTGCATCTCATTTTTCTTATTGTTTTTTCTCTTGTTCTAAGAATTTTATCTATCCATGTCATACCTCACAAGTAATGAATTTTGTCTTGACTTCCAAAGTTTCTCTTACACTTAAGACAGATGAACTATACTCTCACGACAAAGTTTCATACATACATAAAGTTTATCTGCTAGACAAAGACAAGGCAGATTAGTTCTGCAGAATTCAGGAGAGGTTAAATTTTGCGAGCATATGGCTACATAAAAGAAAAATCAGATAAAATGTCATTCATCACTACAAACAATACAACATACACAACCAGAAAGAAAAGTCACAAAATGTTCACTGAGGTTACATGTGCTACAGGAGTGTGTCACAGAATAGACCAGAAATAAATGCTGAGCCAAACCTTAGCTAAACAGTTTTCACTCACAAATGGAGACAAAATTGCACAATTCTAGAAGTACTGTAAAATTTACGTAAGTGTTTCATGTTGTGTTGTTCTGATGAAAAAAGTGACACTGTATGCTTAGTAAAAGATTGAACAGTTTGCATAAGAGAATTATAAACTCCACATCAAAGAAATACCTTTATTGTCTTAAGTCATGTACCTTCGTTTGCTATTGTCACTTAGCCACATCTTTTCAAAAACTTACCTTTCTCGCTTATAAACATGTAATGCATCCATATAACATAAAATTTGACTATAACAAGAGGCTGAGTCCCTATACTCTAATCATTACTGACTTACTCTTTCTCTACAGTAATCATCAGAATCATTGCCTAACTTTTTTACAGTATGCATCAAAAATCTCTCGTGAACCTAACCAAGATGAGTCTAATTATCCTGTTATAGCTTTAATCATATGTGCTCTGTTAGTCACAACATACACTTCAAATAATAATTCCCTATGATTGTAAATATTTCACTTCAGTGAATACAGGTTCACTGCCTCAAAACAGAACCTGAAAAACTTCTCACAGCGAAACAATTATTACTCTTCTTTCCTGACAAACCAGTAATCATTCTAACAGCCTGTATATCTCATCAAAAGTGGTTGAAAATATTAAATGTCTCTGCATTATCATCACTGTGTATGGCAAAAAAATATTTGTCACATGAACAACGCATTGCTGATAACCTGTGTATCCTCTCAGAACTGGTTTAAAAAATACAATGTTCATTTTATTAGAAACTGTTTGTTGTTATTCAGATTGTAGATGAAATTTCGAGGCTCGTAGAAATTTGTTGTACATGTTGTGGCAGCAAATCACTGGATTTGTTGCATGTGAAATGAAGTTAGTTGCGCGAAGAAAGTCACCTGATTCTCGTCAAAAGTTGCCTGAAGCGCGACAGGAGTCGGTCTGGCATGTGGTGCAATAGCAATGTTTATCGCTAACTATTACTGTGCGCTGTAATGCAAGAAGTATTTTTAGAAATAGATGACATGTAGTTCTACCATCAGGGCACTATTTCAATAAATAGAATTATTTTATATATGGTTTGATATGCGAAATATGATGAGGTCCCTTGCTCTTGTGTGTCCAAATAGTTTCACTTTCCACAACATTGTCATGTACAATTCTACAAATTTCATAAAGTCCCTTATACACAAGAAAGAATTTGTGACTAAGATGCTTGCTTATTACTTCCTTGTCGCTGATTATCTTGTTGATTTGATGATCTGACTTCAATTATTTGTATTTGTCGTGCTGGGCTGGCCTTCCAGAATTTTGCCACTGTGAACTAGATGTTGATTACTGTGACGTGTCCATTTTGTCTGTGTTGGCTGCTATTTGCATAATTGTTGATACCATGTATTTTGTGGATTGATATACCTGGATTATGGTTGGTTGGTTGTTTGAGGAAGGAGACCAGACAGCGAGGTCATCGGTCTCATCGGATTAGGGAAGGACGGGGAAGGAAGTCGGCCATGCCCTTTCAAAGGAACCATCCCGGTATTTGCCTGGAGCGATTTAGAGAAATCATGGAAAACCTAACTCAGGATGGCCGGACGCTCGATTGAACCGTCGTCCTCCCGAATGCGAGTCCAGTGTGCTAACCACTGCGCCACTTCGCTGGGTACCTGGATTATGCCCTTGAGTATCTGCATGATTATCATATGAGTTAGAGTATAGTCTGCAGTTATATTAACTGCTATAATAATTACAATTACGCCAGTTCTCATTACTGTAATTGTTCACAGTCACTGCTCTCGAAATTACTTCTATCATTATAATCATTAATCAGTTGCGAGTACTGTACATCGTGCAGACGATGTCGCTTATCCCGTCTGTAGTTGTTTCTGTGGTTGTGTTTGTTATGTGAGTTCCTGTAGTTTGTTTTCACGCGGTACAAAATGATCTTGTGTGTCACAGTTTCTGTTGTGATTGTTATTATGTTTCTTCGTTAAGCTATTGTCACTGTCCAATTACAATTCCTGAAATAATGTTTGCAATGATTCTAACCATCTTTACCCCTGCCAGCCAAAATAACGTTTCTCAAGCGTGTAGGAAACTTCGTTAAACAAATGCGAATTAGCTCTGACCGACTGTGGGGTTAGAGAGGTCAATTTGTTCAAAGTTTCGCAACATTATAATGCTATATTTTACCCGACTTGTGCGGCCTGCGACCAGTAAGCTGACAAAAATGCTCAGTGGAAATATATATATTTATTTATTTAATTCATTTGTGTTCTGTAGACCTATTAGCGATAAATCGCTATGGTGTAGAACGTGTCGTTTTCATAGATTTGAGACATTTGTTTATAATAACAGTTTGTACAATGAATAATATATTACATAGAAAAAATGTTTACAAGAATTGAACTTCGTAAAAGGTTACAAATTACATTGAACAGACTTACAATAGATCAAAATCAATTCACATATTCTCATACATAAATTCGTCCAGTGAGTAAATGGTTTTACTTATAAGATACTGTTTAAGTTGATATTTAAAAGTAGGTGGACTAGTAACTGACATTTTTATTGCCTGAGGGAGAGCATTAAATATTTTTATGCAAGAGCAGTGTACTCCTTTTTGCACCATACTTAGATTCTTTTGCTCAAGATATAGATCATTTTTTACCCTCTCATAGTTATGATACATGCTGTTCATTTCGAAAAGGGAATGGTTTTTACACAAGAAACTCATGAGAGAGAAAATGTACTGAGATACTGTGAGTTCTCAGTTCTTGGAAGAGTTTCCTGCAGGAATGTCTGTAATTGACACCACACAGAATTCTAATGACTCTTTTCTGGGCTATGAGGATTTTGTTTGCCTTTGGCTGGTTTCTTCAGAATATAATTCCATAGGCCATCAGGGCATGAAAATAACCAAAATAGGCAGCTTTCAAAGTATTTATGTCACTGAAGGAAGCAATGGCATGAATAGCGTAAATTGCTGAGCTTATTTTTTTTTATATAGGTAAGGAATGTGTAAGGACCAGTTTAGACTGCTATTAACAAGTAGACCCAGGAACGTGGTTGACTCCACTCTTGCTAAATTCCCATCATTGTATTTAACATTAATCCCCCCTTCGATATTTTGGCTTGTATGGAATTGAATCAATTCAGTTTTTTTCAAAATTTAATTATAATCCATTAGAGGTAAACCAGTTAAAGATCTCCTGAAAAATTTCATTTACAGTGTTTTCAAGATTAGTATTTGTTGAATTGTCTACCAGAATTATCGTGTCTTGGCAAATAAAGTAAATTTTATCTTAGCCGTTATACACATTGGAAGGTCATTTATGAAAATAACGAAAAGTAGAGGACCCAGAATAGAGCCCTGTGGGACTCCACAGTTTATTGTGCCTCAAGAAGAGGACACTGGTTCCCAATTAGTGTTGTTTACCATGACTTTCTGTTTCCGGTCCTTTAAATAGGAGGCAAGCCACATACCTGCTTCTCCAGTTAACCCATAAAATTCTGCCTTTCTCAGAAAAATCTCATGGTTCACACAATAGAATGCCTTAGAAAGGCCACAAAAAATTCCAGTTGGAAACATTTTATTATTGATTGATTCAAGAATTGCATTGGTGAAAGAATATATTGCATCTTCTGTTAAGATGTTTTTCTGGAAACCAAATTGACATTTATTGAGAATATTGTATTTACTAAGATGTTCAAGAATCCTTCTGTGTACAAGTTTCTCGATAATCTTGGAGAAACAAGTTAAGAGTGAAATAGGACGATGATTGGTTACTTCGTTTCAGTCACCCTGCTTGTACAATGGTTTCACTACTGCATATTTAATTCTATCAGGGACAAGTCCTAGTCTCAGTGATTCATTAATGATGTGGCACGGGACTTCACAAATGAAAATGTGTGTGTGTTTCAACACTTTGATGGAAATACCATCAATACCATTTGACTTTTTGTTTTTCATGATCTTTATTATCTTCTTAATTTCCTCAACTGTGAAAGGAGGCATGCTAATCTGGGGTGTTGCACTAAGTCCACTTCTTTGTAAAAGCTTCAAAGCCTCATTTATAGAACCATTACACACTATTTTATCCGCTGCAGTCAAAAAATGCTTGTTGAAAATGTTTGCAACATTTTCACCTTTATCAATGATATTCCCATTATGTCTAACTTCAATATTTTCTGAATCGTTTGAGTATCTACCAGTTTCTCTTTTAATAATAGTCCAGATGGTTTTTATTTTGTTGCCACAGTTATCTATTTCTGATTTGATGAACATACTTTTTGCCTTTATCAGAACTTCATTTAAGATCTTGCAGTACCTTTTATAATGAGCTCTCACTTCAGGATCATTAGTATTTCTGAGAGAAACATAAAGCAGTCTTTTAGTCTTACATGATGTTTTTATTCCTTTTGTGAGCCACTGTTTGCTGGTATGGCTCTGGTACTTGTTCTTTGCAGTTCTTAGAGGAAAGACAGCTTCCAAGTGGCACATAAATTCATTTATAAATAGGTTAAATTTGTCATTGACTTTCAGTGCTCTATAAATTGGACTCCAGTCAGTGAGTTGAAGATAACTGTTGAAGATCATGAGATTTTCATTGTTAATTACCCTAAATGACCTTTTACAGACTTAGTCCTTCTTGTGTGGGCATATATCATTGATGGTCAGCAATTGGCCATCATGGTCTGAAAGACCATTTAGGACTTGTTTTACTGTTGCATTTGTATTTCTATTCTCATCGATGGAAATATTATCTATAAGACTTGAACAGGTGTTTGTAAACCTTGTGGGGAAGTCTACATGGGTGTCAGGTTGTATGTGTTCATTATATGTAGCAGGTCAGCTCTACCACTATCATAATCTAGAAAGTTAATGTTGAAGTCTCTTAAGACTACAGTATTTTTATTTTTTGAACATATATGGGATAGAAGAGATTCGAGTTGCTTAAAGAACATACATTACTTCCCTGATAGGACCCTACACACTGTTATTACAATGAGTGACAGGGTCTTGGTGCTAATTTCTATACCACAAGCTTCAAAATGCTGATCAGAACAGTATTTTGTGAGCTCTAGAGATCTATACATTGTATTCTTATTTACATATATAATTACACCACCCTTCTGCACACTGTTTCCACAAAAGTGAGATGCTATATGATAGCCATCTAGATTCTGCATATTGATACCCTCCTTTACACAGTGCTTGGTAAAACAAAGGATATCAATATTATCAGTAGTATAACTGTCACTAATAATCATTGTCAACAGTTCTAGTTTACTTCTTAGCCCCTTATATTTTGATGGAAAATACATAGTTTGTCACATTTACTATTGACTTTTTGAGGAAGTGAGTTGCTAGGTTTCAAGATGGGTGAGTTTTTGCACATGCTCGTTAGACAATTGATCTTTTGCTGAGTGTCATTTCTGTCTGACTTACCTAAGTCATGGTTTTCCCCTTTTTGTTGTGGAACCATAAAAAATCTTGATTTAGTAGGGCACATTTTCTAGGCCTCAAGATCCTCTTTCGATTGTAGACTGCTGCAGGCCTTGGTGACAGTACAGTAGTTTTGATGGAACACTGATCTAATTGTTGATCTTGCTGCAGTTGATGTTTCAGGTGCTTCCACTCTTTTGATTGATGACACTTCCACTGAGTCGTTGACACTTCCACTCTTTTGATTGTAGACTGCTGCAGGCCTTGGTGGCACTACAGTAGCTTTGATGGAGCAATGTGAGCTAGTTGTTTGTCCTGCTGCAGTTAATGTTAATGCTTCCGGTACTGTAGTTGCTGTAGCTGGAGTTAATCACACTTCCCCTGGTGACGAGACAGTTGATGTAGTAGAAGCTGAGGTTGTCAAATCATCTATGTCGATTTCTTTACTTGAGTTGTTTCTCAATTTATCCGAAGTCACTGCAGTTGTACCACTCTGTGATCCTAGATTAGGCTCCACCCTACTTACTGCTATTGGTGGATACTGTGATTCACTGAACTGATTTAGGTTTTCCAGTATTAAGTCACACAATCTAGATTTGCCACTGCTGTTCCTGTGCATACCATGCGTTGTGAAGTCTTCTCTTAGATCGGCAGCTTTAAGAAAGCTCACTTTGCATAACAGTTTGCACATTTTCTCAATTTTACGAATTGTAATTTCTATTTCTTTATTTACACTTTATGTTTTTGTTAGGTCATGTCGCTCAGGAATATTAACAATAGTTATTTTGAGTGCTGGAACACACACTAGCATTTTCTTCAGATCTCTCATTGCTTGTTTCGCTTCGTTTTGTAAACATCATTTGCTCCAGCTATTATTATAAATGAGTTACTTGAACCCGAGTCTTTGTATTTGTGGATATCTTTTGTAACATCATGGTTTCACTAGACCCATAACATTTACCTTTTCCATGTTTTCTTTCAGTATTTCAGCTAGCCCTCTTCCATGACTGAGAATAAGTAAATATTTTCTTGGTTTAATTTCCTATTTTCAGACCTGTCATTCTTCTCCAGCAATAAAGCGTTCACCTTATCATCACATTTGTTTCTAATATGTAATCTAGTAGTACTTTTTTTGCTGCCAGAACGAGTTAAATGTTTCTCATTCAGACCTTTTGCCGTAAGGTATTCACGAGAATTCGCAATGACTTTTTCTTTTTGCACTACAGTATTGTCTGATAATACGTGATATCTATTACTTAATTTGATGTGAAAATTATCTGTAGAAATTTTCGCCTAATGAGCCTTTTTAGGTGTGTAGGACATGCTACAAAGCAGGTCAAAGTGAGTGTCCGCTGCTTTTACGTTCGCCAACTTGGTTTATTCTACTGAGAAGGCATTTTTTTAGTTTGTTTACTTCGGCTTTTAGCTGGCACACATCATTCATTAATGTTGTAACAACACATTGTTCAATGTCTGAATCATATTCCACGAAACGTTCGTTAACGGCGTTGCACTGTCACTACACAAACACGTTTTATTGATTGCAGTGTAATTTAAACTGAGTGCGACAACACAATTTGAATGAACACACTGTTGAGCTTCTTCACACATACGGAGTCCCTGCGTTACATTTTCTCCACATACATAACACCTAACACCATTATTTTCGTAATTTGAACTGGAGTGATTTATCACTACACCAATACGCGACGCCATCTTCAAGTCAGAATGATTTACGCTTTGGAAATGTCTTACTATGAAGCGCATTCTTGCTGCAGTTTCATTTTTCCAAATAACCACAGGGAAATTCTAATTTGTTTTCAAGTGGCCAATTTGTTGGTAATGAATATGGGAATTGATCAATCCAAGCTTGGAGGTGAATTTCGTCTCGGTAATTCCTGAATTTACGTACTGGCAAAAAGTGTTTGTAATCAATGTTACCATTTTTGTGTGAACCAGATTGTTCTGTATTGCACCACCTTGTTGATTCATTGTCGTATCAGGATGCGTGGTACAGTTCTCGTGGAAAATCACCCTAACATCATCAATTCGTATCGTCACCAAAGTTTTTTGACTATGAATGTAAACGGCCAATTTCTCCTTTTCGTCTTCGGGGTTAAGCTTTCTTTCAAGACGCTCGACTTTCCCATTAATAGTGTTCCTATAAAGCTTATTCTCCCTATTAATTTTCCCTTGGTTGTCTTTAAAATTTACTAACGATATATTCTGCTGTGTCTGAAAACTGTACTGGCATTGTGTCATTTGAATCTCTATCTGCACTGGTTGCCATTTTCATGGTCAAGTCATCAGCTTTTTCTTTAATTGAGCTTAATTCTTCCTTTTGTTGTTCAGAATTTAATGTTAAAGTTTCCACTTGTTCGCCAATTTCTTTTACCATTATGTTAAGCTGTTCGTTCTGCTCCTTTATCAGTGTAGCTAGGACACTCGGAACTACAGTATTGATTATAGCGAAGAATTCGTCCTTGTCATTACGCTGGTTTGTTTTCATGTTTTCGTGTTCTGTTTCAGGGTTACGTAATCCAGTTGCAAAATTGGTAATTATTGGTTGAAGATCTTTTTAGTTTGTTCCTTAATCTCAACTGATAAATTTCTTATTTTCAATTTAATTCCTTCCTGTGATTTTCTGTTGTCTTACTGAATTTTCTATTCTTATTTCCCGATTTTTTAATTTCTTCCTTAAGTGATTTACTATTTTCTTCCTGTGATTTGTCGATTTTCTTACTCATTTCATCTTGTGTTTCTTTAAGCATGTGACCAATTGATTCTAGAAAATTTGTCCGTTTCGCGCAGTGTGATTCTATATAATTGTTCACTGATCGTCTGTGGGCTGTGTTTGTTCAAAATAATTTGACGCAAAACCTGATTCGGATTGTCTGTTACCAGTTGTAAGCTTTCGCTAAACTGTGCGCCTATCGACTCATCTTCAGAATTTTCGTGTTCATTATTCATCGTTTGTTCTGCTTCAGTATATTTCGCTAAACTGGTCAATAACTGTCGATCTGAGCGGTTTCCTGCAGTATCATGTAAACTACTGGTAGTTGATAATTTTTGAATATGGTTTATCTCATCCTGTGCCGACTCGTTATTTGTAACACCCTCTGCTGTCTTGTGCTACGACGGACAGTAATGCCAGACATGGGGAAATACTATTTCTTGAAAAAAAATTTGCTACAGTCACCAAACAAAAAAAGTTTACTACCGTACAATGAATGAAATCCACGCAGAACCTGTACTATTATGCCAACTGTTTGGTAATAAAATAATAGATAATCGTCACACGACATAAAATTTCAAAAATTGAACACAACATTTTAAACGTATGGCCTGAAAAAGTAGTACAGCATTAGTAAAATTAATGGAGCGGCATGTTTTTTCCTTTAGAGAAATCAGACACTATGTAACTATGAACTATCAGAAGAACCAACGAACTATCCTGGCAGTATAGGGCGACATATATAAATTTCCCACTGCGTGTTTCTGTATGAAATTTAGCCCAACTTTACCTCCCATTGTACAAAAGGTCAACGTATTACCAAAACTGTGAACCAACAAACTGTTATCCACCTTAAACTCGCATGTTAACCTTTGGCTAAACAGAACACAAATTGAATTTGGCCGTAACTGGTCTGAATATAAACCGTCTTTATCTTAAATGTGCAACCGAAGCAAAATAATTATCTGACTCTAATCACAATTTCCACTTACCTCGTGTCTTGGAAATATTGTTGCAGAGTTCTCAAAAGTACAATAGCAAATAGAAAGTAGGCAGCGGCTAAGTAGATACCTGTTTCTTAATAAAATTTCCAAAAAATATTCAGACTGTTGCATACCACACGGTGCAATGTGTTAATGCGTGATAATAAATCTTCTTTAAAT
The DNA here is from genome assembly GCF_021461395.2 of Schistocerca americana. Classification (NCBI taxonomy): domain Eukaryota; kingdom Metazoa; phylum Arthropoda; class Insecta; order Orthoptera; family Acrididae; genus Schistocerca; species Schistocerca americana. The sequence continues at coordinate 207,816,666 of NC_060123.1, read as the reverse complement.
AGTGGAATGGGGAGAATAACTACTCCTATGAAATGATATCCTAAAGAAAAACAATTTTCACCTTTTAATAAATGTATACATCATATTTCTGCTTGCTGTCCTTTACAAAAAAATCTTCCTTCATTGAACAGATGCAATCACAAGTTAATACAGCACTCCTGAATACGTTCATCACCTACCTCACTTCAAAGAAGGATATATCAGACTGCACAGAGGCAAAAACTGCTACAAGACCAAAGATTGTTTAACAGTAACAAGACTAGCTCTCTCTGTGACGTGCATATCGATAACTTACGAAAACCAAAATGACATGGCCACCTTACAACTTAACTGATGACGGAAAATAGATTTCAATTCCTTTGTTTTGTGACTCATGGTTCTTGAGCTTAGACGTACCGGAAAACAGAATAGTATTAAACCTGTAAAACTGAGGCAAAAATTATATAAGTAGCATTACTCCGAACACACCAGAGCATGAACAAACCAGATGAGATCATATGGAGAGCGAAAAGAACTAATAAGCTTAACACCACCAACTGGGAAAGATATTATTGGCAAATGGGACACACTTATTACTTTGTTGAATATAAATGATGTTATGGCACTGAAGTGAACTGCAATGAGGTTACAAGAGGCATGGAATGCCTCATAATATTGTGTCGTACCTCCATTTGCCCGGCATAGATCAGGGACTCGTCGTGGTATGGGCTCAACAAATCGTTCGAAGTTCCCTGCACGACATACTGAGCCATACTGCCTCCATAGTCGTCCTTAAATGCGAAAGTGTTGGCGGTGCCGGATTTTGTCCACGAACTGACCTTTCGATTATGTCCCATTAATATTCGATGGCACTTATATCGGGTGATCTAGGTGGCCAAACAGTTCGCTTAAATTGCCCAGAATGCTTGTAACAACAACGACTCTGTACTATTATACATATAAGTAATTCTTTTCATCTGATTTTACGATAAACTTTTGTAATCGATGTTCTCATTTCATTTCTTTTTGTTTCATGCCATTATGTTATGAAAACTGTAAATAAGTTTCAAAGTGAATATTAATGTTTGTGTCAAATGTCAAGTAATATTTTAATAGAAGTGAAATTAAAAAAATGTTGAAACTGTTGTAAGATGTTTAAAATTGTAACTGTGCATCTGGTCCATACGTAGGCGATGTTTTAGGATATGTAGAATGCAAAACCTCGGGTGAATACCCGCTCTGTCAGGGAGCGGTAAAAGGTGGATGGCAGGCGAGCGCGGGAAAATGCGCGCGGGCACTGTACACCACGACGGGCACAGTTGTAGTAGTTGGAGTTTGGCACTGGTTTGAGCAACACCTTCTGGAGCGAGGAGGCTCTCCTGGAAGACATAGCTTCACTGAGCCTCGGGTACGCCGTTTCAACGCCCACAGATCATGGTAAAATTCCATAGGCACTAAATGGAAAAGTATTACGACGCTAAGAAGAATTAAAGTGCCGATACGTCAAGAGCCATTCCTGTGGTTGTATGTGTGCTCTGTGCCTCGCCATCTTGCCGCCCGCCAACCGCCACATCGATACCAGCAGGTTGGAACTTTTAGTACTGTATTCGTATGGATCAGAGAGTGAACCGTGTTTGTTTGGTGCAATAATAACCTAAATTTTACCAGAACTTTTCCATCATTTAATTATCCTCACTGCTAACCTAGAGAGGGTCCTTTCCAAACGGTGTGCAATCTGAGTGTCCCGAATTGAAAATTAAAAATTATGTTAATAATAATTATTTGCAGAACTAGCTATGTTAGAATGGTGTTTAAAGAAATGTTTTGTTAATGAACTAGTAAATGAATAGCGAAGGTCTAACGAAGTCGAAAGATAACTTTAGTATTGATATAGTAATGAAGTTTATTATTTCGAGACAGATTTAAAGGGATTTAAATGAGCAGTATATAAGATGAAAAGAGTAGTAACTTATATACTGGAAATCTTGAATGAATAATAAATTCAGTAATCATTTTTTAAAATAGAGCGATCATAACAGTTGCAGGGTCCCCTCTTCATTCATTTGAATTCTGAAGTGTACTAAATTGGTCTGACCAGCAAAAGTTAAAGTCAATATAAAAGTCAAAATTTATCAGTGTGTTATCCTTATCAGAACTGACATTTTGTGTGTGGCATGAAAGTACAACTTCTAGGGTAACCTATGCCCGATTTTAATCAGATTAATAGACAGTATAAAGTTTTGTAGTAAACATTATAGTGTAGTGTTGTGTATCCAGGATTTTCCATATCAGTATGGAACGTTAAAACTATCAGTTCAATAGATTTGCTGGTTCTAAAATTCTACTATATTATGCAGTGTTACAACTTGTTGTTTTGCATGAATATATACAAACTTGTACAGGGAAGAAACTCAGTTAATGCCTAATTAGGGTGGCGACCGTATTATTGTCACATTGGTAGCATCTCCTGGTTTGCTTTTGATCCATCCTCACGTGTATTTGCATTTCGAACTTACTTGACGGATCATTATCATTACAGAGTGGATGTAAGTCTGATTTGCCACCATTCAGGTACACGGGGTCGTTATCTATGCGAAAATCCTTTCTCATAAGGTGAATCCCGCTCACTTAGCATAGCACAGGCCTTAACTAATACTGTGCCAGGGATTACATGTTCTTCAGAACAAAAGCGAACAGTTGCGGCCCATGACATGTCACATTGTCATCCATAAACATTCCATCGCTGTTTGGGAACGTCAAGTCCATGAATGGCTGCAAATTGGCTAATTGAAGCCCACCATAACCATTTTTAGTCAATGATCGAGTCAGTTGGATGAGAGGACCCAGTCCATTCTATGTAAGTACAGCGCACACCATTATGGAGCCGCAGCCAGCTTGCACAGTGCCTTGTTGACAACTTGTGTCCATGGGTTCGTGTGGTCTGCGCTACATTCGAAAGTTAATAACAGGTCTTGCCAACTTAAGCCAGGACTCACCTGACCAGGCCACAGTTCTCCAGTCTTCTAGCGCCGAACCAATATGGTCACGAGCCCAGGAGAAGCGCTGCAGCCGACGACGTGCTGTCAACAATACACTCGTGTTGGTCGTGTTCTGCCGTAGCTCATTAACGCCAGATTTCGCCACACTAATCTAACGGATACGTTCGTCCCACATTGATTTTTACGATTATTTCACGCAGTCTGACTTGTCTGTTAGTACTGACAACTACGCAAATGTCGCTGCTCTTGGTTGTTAAGTGAAAGCCGTCGGCAACTGCGTTGTCGCTGGTGAGAGGTAATGCCTTGGCACACTATTGACACTGTGGATCGCGGAATACAGGCTTCCCAAATGCTTTCCGAAATGGAGTGTCTCATGTGTCTAGCTCCAACTAACATTCGGGCAGCCATAACGATTGAAACCATTTCACGTGAATAACCAGAGTACAAATGAAAACTCCGCAATGCACTGCCCTTTTATACCTTGTGTACGCGATATTGTTGCCAGTAAACGCTATGCAATGACTTTTGGCATCTCAGTGCAAGTTTTATTAATGTAATGTCACTAAATTCGAAACTGATGTCAAAAGTATCACATCAGCCATGGTTTTCTAATTGCAACTATTATCTGTAATTACAGGTGTTTCACTAAATGCGTGAACATTAACGTTATGTTCAAATAATGACCTTCAGTTCGAGGATGTGGTATAATAAACTGGTTTTGATGGACGATTCTCGAAGTGCTTTGATGAGAACTGTTCTGATACACTTAGAGCTGGGAATCTACTATTAACAGACACTTACAACGACGTTTCACAAATTGTTAATAATGCTGGTTACGTCTGGTATATTTGCGGGGAAGTCAAAATTTCCTTCGATTACGCCTTCCATAGAAAAGACATATTTCTTGTATCTTGTTTGTGTGACAGGGAACAAAGAAAGAAAAGAGCATCCAACATAATCTATACTTTGTATCCGGTCAACCCCCATGCGTGTGTGAATGGAAAAGACATGTATGACATTTAGACTGTCAAAAATTTGGAAGAGGTTTACCAACCAAACTACCCTCATAAAAAGTATGGACACGAAGAAAACAAAACTGGAGGTATCTCGATCACAAAATGAATAGCCCTGAGCACGGTCACCCAGTTCCATGGCAACAAAAATTTGGTTTTCAATACTTCGCATAGTTACTGACGGAATTTAAAAAATTAAATGCTTTCACAATCTACTCATTAAGAGACATAATCTTATGTTAAAAATTTAACACAAGAGAAGTATTACTGTAGAAACCTTATAAATATCTTGAGACAAAGTAACTCATCGCACCCAAAAACCCAGACTATATTCATGCAATACTTGATAATAAGAGCATCTCAGGATGTATGCACCCAAATTGCGTGAAAATGTAATCACATGTCAGTTCTAGTAAAATATATTTGTCCAATGAATACCCGTTTATCATCTGTATTTCATCTTGGTGTAGCAATTTTAATGGCCTGTAGTGTAGCTGACCATATGACTCTACGACAAAACACTGACTTTCTACATCTTTATGTTTTTATATTTTGGGTCATGGCTTCTTTTATGCTATGAGCTTAAACAATTCTAATCAGTCTCGTTTTTATTGTACACTTTGCTAAATTTTACTTACCTTTTCCATGAATTTTTAAATATATATATATATATATATATATATATATATATATATATATATATATAAAATGTTACCAGCTCATAACTGACCGTGCAGTATTTTACGACAAATGGACCTTTGTTAGTAAGCCATGTCAATAATTGACGACATCTTTCGTCACCAAGGTGACCAGTGGCGTCTTGTGGCGAAGTAACTTCGAGTGGACTACTACACAGCAACAGATGTATCTTTATCGTTGAGGTTTGGGCCGGCTGTCTTCGTGGCAACGGAGGCTATTTCGGCATGCATCGATGCTTTCGTTTCCATGGTGACTGGCGGTGTCACTTGCCGGTGTGTATTTGGATGGACGTCTGACCTGCTGCGGACACATTTCATCTATGGATTCGACGCAGCTCGTCTCCATGATGACTGGCGGTGTTGCTTGGATACATCTTTGCACTGATTTCTAGATACCTTCAATATCTGACAATGACTATGGTCTATTTGTCTATTATTTTTACATATTAACCACAGGTGGTGCTTCCGGCTATTGTAACTGTTTTCTGTTCGTTATTATATTTATTCGTTACATTATATTATTTACATATGTTTAATGGGTTTGACGATTAATATTGATATGTTTCATCTTGTTTATTTAGATTTTTCGACTTTTTACTCAACTCATTTCTCATCACAATTGTATAAATTGCTATCGTATCTTCTTCTCTTTGGGGCTTTCTGATATCACACAGTAGATGGTGGGCAGAGCTTCACCTTCATAGCTCGTAGCGGATTTCATGCTATTCACTCACAATTAGCTGTCGTGACTTCAGTTTTACAGCTTGTCTGAGATGTTAGGGAGTGACAGGGGAGAAATATTTCCGGACTAGCTGGGAATTATGGACGCAGGTACGGGAAAACTATGGTCCAGGGTCTGTGATGCGGCGGAAGCAGCCTGCAGCCTGATGGTGAAGCTATGTCAAGTGCCAATAGACACGGGAGTTGGAACAACAATCCACCACCACCACCTTCACCACCACCAATAAGTGCAGTGGAGGGACCTGTCAGCAAAATGGACCAGGCGAAAAACAACTTAGATCCACCTAAATCAAGGAAAAAACGAGGGAGACAAGGCGAGAAGACAATGAAGGAAATCAGGTGGACCAAACAAGACTTTTAATAGGAAGCAAGCAGTTCAGAGGAGCGCACCATTAGAGTCGAGCGACGAGTCACAGTCAGATAAGAAAATAAAAGTGGAAGTGGATGCCAATCAAGACAACACAGAAGACGATGACGAAGACAAAATCATGAAAGTCACTCCTTAGACAACCATACGTTAGAAAACAAATGATATGTGAACAGAAAAGAAGGAAGATGAACATCAAAACAAATAACAAATTACACAAGGCATCAACATCAATTTTTTTTTTCTTTACTGAATTTCAGATCCCCATCTGGGGAGGGCAGGTGCTGCTCTTCAGTCGAGAAACAGTAAGTAAATAACAGGGACACATTTACAACAAAATAAAGGAGAAAATATGGCGAAACAGAGATGTAAAAAAGGGGATACATTATGGAACATGGCATACAAAAGAGGGTGACTGTAAAAAGGGAGATAAAAATCTAAAATGGTAGTGTACACAAAAAACCACATACTGTGACGATTAAAAGAACACAAGGCCAAGCACTTGGCTGGAGCATAAAAGTTGAGAAGGGTGGCATAGCACAGAAGATCACTATGTGCAAGTCCAGCACATGATTAAAATCACAGCACTTGACATCATTATAGAACATCACCGAACACAACACTGACGAAGAACGCACTGGGAGGATCTGCCAGGGATATGGATACGAGGGAGAAGGGATGAAGGGGGGATAGGGCGTTGCTAGAGGGGGATAGAGAAGGGCAGATGGGGCTGGGGGCGCGCCGACGGTGGCCGGTGAGGGTAGGACAGGAGAGGGATACAGCCAATGAGGGGTCCAGAGACTCGGGGTGGGGGGGGGGGGGGGAGAGGAGAAGTAGGAAAAACTGCTCTGGGGGAAGGAGGGGAGAGGAAAAGGGGGGCCCTGGGGAGGGGGGCAGGAACAAGGCCAGGCTACAGTTGGTAGGAAGGGCAGACATGGTGAAGTTCACCATCCAGGAGGAGTAAGTGCTGGAAATTGTGCTGGGTGTGGAGATCAAGTCTGTGTACTGTATAAAGGATGTAGATATGTAGGAGGAAAAGGTGGAGGTGGAGGAAGGGGATGTGGTCACACAGGAGCTGTGTGGGGGATGGAAGGTAAGTACAGAAGGCAAGGCAGAGCACTTGGTGTTCTAGGATTTGGAGGGCACTATAAAAATGGGGGGGGGGGGGAGGGGCAGAGATCCAGGCACGCTGGCATAACAGAGGATAGGATGGATAAGGGATCTGTAAGTGGAGGATGATAGAAAGATGCCATTCCCATGTCCAGCTGGACAGGAGTTTCAGGATGTGGAGGCAGAGATGGACTTTCTGCTGGATGGTCAGGAGATGAGGCGTCCAGGTGAGGTGACGTCGAGGTCGAGGGTGAGACTAAGGTATCTCAGGGTGGGGGGTGAGCTGGATGGGACGACCATAAATGGTCAGGTAGAAATCACAGAGACTGAAGGAGTACATGTTGGAGCCTATGGTGCTTGCGTGGGTCTTTGAGGGGTTGATATGTAGGAACCACTGGTTGCACCAATGGTGAACTGGTCAAGGTGGGTTTGAGAGTGCGTTGGGATCGTTGAAGGGTAGGATAGAGAGCCAGGAAGGCAGTGTCATCAGCATATTGGGGGAGGTGCGCAGTTGGGGGTGACTTGGGCATATTGGCAGTGATCAACATCACACGAGCCAAGTGCACAAAAGGGCGCAGAGCCGGAAGACAACGCTAAGAACAAACAATGGGTAACGCCATCTGGTCATTCACTGCGACGCAACCTACATGAAACATAACGAATGCACACTCTCGCGGCGATATCCGTTACTGAAATATTCTCGGGTTGCAAACCAGTCGACTCAGCAAATAACTTCATGAGCTAACGTGTGGGCTGCGTTCAGCGAGCGATGTGGCTGGAAGATAGTCCCCAGTAAGAGAACTTGTCGATGGCAGGTGGCGTAAGCGCTGTGGCGTTGATGTAAATGGCCGATACATGATTGCAAGTGGTAATAACATAATGTATAATAAAATTTATATAGATTTTTCTGACACTATAAATAAAAGTTTATGCCAATCTATGGCAAAGAAAAATTTAAAAGACGTGTAGTATTTTGATTCTATATAAGAGAGCTTATTGGCGCTGGATGGCGCAAGTTCTATGACGCTACCGTATGTAATTACAAGTGGTAATTTCAAACAGATTACAGTATTTCACACAAAAGGTACACAGATTTTTTCTTACTTTATGAACAGAAAAGTAATGCCAACACGAGGAAAAGACAGGTTTCAATTACATACAGTGCTTTGCAATAAAAAATATTTTGTGTAGGGAACATACAGTTGTCTTGTGACAGCCAGAGCGAGAGCACCAGCAGCAGCGAGTACTGTTTGTATAAAGCGTTTATTTTGCATTTTGTTTACGACCATCCACTAAGGAAGGGATTCTATTTGTGTTTATCTGCTCTGCATAGTAACTAACAGTTCTTGATAAAACTTTACGTAGTTTTCGTGTTAGATTTCTTAGTGTTTTCTTGATCGTTTAGAACAGAAAGCGCCCTAAAACCGTCTTTTGTTTGTTTCGCGGCCGTTAGCCACTAGTCACTTGAATCAGCAGTTGTCTTGTGACAGCCAGAGCGAGAGCACCAGCAGCAGCGAGTACTGTTTGTATAAAGCGTTTTTGTACTTATTTGCTGCGCTTAGCTTTTAAATAGTTTTTCTGGGAAAACCTAGCGTAGTTTTCGCGTCTCGTATTTCAGTGAGTGTTTCTTGATTATCAGAGTAGCTCATCAGCAGATTATCTTGGGAATTTGTCACCGTATAGAGTAGGGTAAACATAGTCATGTGTAGGGACTGTGGTTGTTGTGAGCGGACGCAAGGAGAATTGGCCACTCTTCGGGGGCAGGTGGAGGCTTTGTCTGTTAGGCTCATCGAGCTCGAGGCGCAGGCGTCGGCTCGTAGTGGCGTTGGGGCAACTGTGGTGAGACCTATGCCTACTTCGGTGGCCTTGGAATCACATGGAACCCCTGATGTCGCTGCGTCTTCCGGCAGTGAGCATCTTACCGGTCAGCCATCACTCCAGGATGAATGGCGGACAGTGGTGGGCTCGCGCGTGCCTGGCCGAAAGGCAAAGGTGGGATCTGGCCGCGTGGCAGCTGCCTTACCCCTTTCCAACAGGTACGGGGTGCTTCCTAGTGGTGATGACATCGTTTCCGAGCCACCACAGGATGCCTCGCCTGTTGGGCCAGTGGCCGATTCTCCGGCAAGGTCCCGACAGTCACAGAGGGCGGGCCTATTAGTTATAGGGAGCTCCAACGTTAGGCGGGTTATGGAGCCCCTCTGGAAAATAGCGGGTAGGTCGGGGAAGAATGCCAGTGTGCACTCGGTGTGCTTGCCGGGGGGTCTCGTCCGTAATGTGGAGGAGGCCCTTCCGGCAACTATTGAACGCACTGGGTGTGACCGGCTGCAGATAGTAGCACATGTCGGAACGAATGACGCCTGCCGCTTGGGTTCTGAGGCCATCCTTGGTTCCTTCCGGCGGCTGGCTGATTTGGTGAAGACAACCAGCATCGCACGCGGAGTGCAAGCTGAGCTTAATATCTGCAGCATAGTGCCCAGAGTCGATCGCGGTCCTCTGGTTTGGAGCCGTGTGGAGGGTCTAAACCAGAGGCTCAGACGACTCTGCGACTATAATGGTTGCAAATTCATCGACCTCCGTTATTGGGTGGAGAACTGTAGGGCCCCCCTAGACAGGTCAGGCGTGCACTACACACCAGAAGCAGCTACTAGGGTAGCAGAGTACGTGTGGCGTGCACACGGGGGTTTTTTAGGTTAGAGGGACCCCCCCTTGGGCGAAACGATAAAATACCTGACGGCTTACCAGAGAGGACATTATCATCGTTGATAAAGAACGTCCGTCCTCAGAGACCAAAAACAGGAAAAGTTAACGTAATATTGGTAAACTGCAGGAGTATCCAGGGCAAGGTTCCTGAATTAGTATCTCTTATTGAAGGAAATAGTGCGCATATAGTATTAGGAACGGAAAGTTGGTTAAAACCGGAAGTGAACAGTAACGAAATCCTAGACACAGAATGGAATATATACCGCAAGGATAGGATAAACGCCAATGGTGGAGGAGTATTTATAGCAGTAAAGAATTCAATAATATCCAGTGAAGTTATTAGCGAATGCGAATGTGAAATAATCTGGGTTAAGTTAAGTATCAAAGGTGGGTCAGATATGATAGTCGGATGCTTCTATAGACCACCTGCATCAGCAACCGTAGTAGTTGAGCGCCTCAGAGAGAACCTGCAGAACGTCGTGAAGAAGTTTCGTGATCATACTATTGTAATAGGGGGAGACTTCAATCTACCAGGTACAGAATGGGATAGTCACACAATCAGAACTGGAGCCAGGGACAGAGACTCTTGTGACGTTATCCTGACTGCCTTGTCCGAGAATTACTTCGAGCAGATAGTTAGAGAACCAACTCGTGAAGCTAACGTTTTAGACCTCATAGCAACAAATAGACCGGAACTTTTCGACTCCGTGAATGTAGAAGAGGGTATCAGTGATCATAAGTCAGTGGTTGCATCAATGACTACAAGTGTAATAAGAAATGTCAAGAAAGGAAGGAAAATATATTTGCTTAACGAGAGTGATAGGGCACAAATCGCAGAATATCTGAGTGACCACCATCAAACGTTCATTTCTGAGGAAGAGGATGTGGAACAAAAATGGAAAAAATTCAGAAACATCGTCCAGTACGCCTTAGATAAGTTCGTACCGACTAAGGTCCAAAGCGAGGGGAAAGATCCACCGTGGTATAACAATCATGTACGAAAGGTACTACGGAAACAAAGAAAGCTTCATCATAGGTTTAAGAGTAGTCGAATCATAGCTGATAAGGAAAAGCTGAACGAAGCGAAAAAGAACGTAAAGAGAGCAATGAGAGAAGCATTCAACGAATTCGAACATAAAACATTGGCAAACAATCTAAACAAGAACCCTAAAAAGTTTTGGTCATATGTAAAATCGGTAAGCGGATCTAAATCCCCTATTCAGTCACTCGTTGACCACGATGGCACCGAAACAGAGGACGACCGAAGAAAGGCAGAAATACTGAATTCAGTGTTCCGAAACTGTTTCACTGCGGAAAATCGTAACACGGTCCCTGACTTCAGCCGTCGCACGGACGCCAAAATGGAAAATATTGAAATAAACGACATCGGAATTGAAAAACAACTGCTATCACTTAGTAGCGGAAAAGCATCCGGACCAGACGAGATACCCTTAAGATTCTACAGTGATTATGCTAAAGAACTTGCCCCCTTTCTATCAGCAATTTATCGTAGATCGCTGGAAGAACGTAAAGTACCTAGCGACTGGAAGAAAGCGCAGGTCGTTCCCATTTTCAAGAAGGGTCATAAATCAGATGCGAATAATTATAGGCCTATTTCGCTTACGTCAATCTGTTGTAGAATAATGGAACATGTTTTGTGTTGTCGTATTATGACGTTCTTAGATAATACAAATCTCCTTCATCATAACCAACATGGATTCCGCAAACAGAGATCATGTGAAACTCAGCTCGCCCTATTTGCCCAAGAAATTCACAGTGCCGTAGACACTGGCGAGCAGATTGATGCCGTATTCCTGGACTTCAGGAAGGCATTTGATACGGTTCCGCACTTACGTTTAGTGAAAAAAATACGAGCTTACGGAATATCGGACCAGGTTTGTGATTGGATTCAGGATTTCCTAGAAGAAAGAACACAACATGTCATTCTTAACGGTTCAAAATCTGCATATGTAGAGGTAATTTCGGGAGTACCGCAGGGAAGCGTGATAGGACCTTTATTGTTTACAATATACATAAATGACTTGGTTGACAACATCGGTAGCTCCGTGAGGCTATTTGCAGATGACACGGTTGTCTACAAGAAAGTAGCAACATCAGAAGACTCGTACGTACTCCAGGAGGACCTGCAGAGGATTAATGCATGGTGCGACAGCTGGCAGCTTTCCCTAAACGTAGATAAATGTAATATAATGCGCATACATAGGGGCATAAATCCATTCCAGTACGACTATGCCATAGGTGGTAAATAATTGGAAGCGGTAACGACCGTAAAATACTTAGGAGTTACTATCCGGAGCGATCTGAAGTGGAATGATCACATAAAACAAATAGTGGGAAAAGCAGGCGCCAGGTTGAGATTCATAGGAAGAATTCTAAGAAAATGTGACTCATCGACGAAAGAAGTAGCTTACAAAACGCTTGTTCGTCCGATTCTTGAGTATTGCTCATCAGTATGGGACCCTTACCAGGTTGGATTAATAGAAGAGATAGACATGATCCAGCGAAAAGCAGCGCGATTCGTCATGGGGACATTTAGTCAGCGCGAGAGCGTTACGGAGATGCTGAACAAGCTCCAGTGGCGGACACTTCAAGAAAGGCGTTACGCAATACGGAGAGGTTTATTATCGAAATTACGAGAGAGCACATTCCGGGAAGAGATGGGCAACATATTACTACCGCCCACATATATCTCGCGTAATGATCACAACGAAAAGATCCGAGAAATTAGAGCAAATACGGAGACTTACAAGCAGTCGTTCTTCCCACGCACAATTCGTGAATGGAACAGGGAAGGGGGGATCAGATAGTGGTACAATAAGTACCCTCCGCCACACACCGTAGGGTGGCTCGCGGAGTATAGATGTAGATGTAGATGTAAAAAGAGAAACAAAACTAGGAGCCGGTTTCAAGAGGTAAAAACTGCTAAATAAACTACAAAATATACAGGAGAACATAACCTAACTGAAGAAGTATGAAAACGTAGGTTTTTGTCCGTGTATTTTACCATCAACTTGTTCAGCAACAACTCGTCAAAAATGCTGAAGAACCGTTCCCTGTTGCTGGTGATCTGTTCATTAATTATTATATTTGGGTTGAAAGGCGGTTAGCGTACATTTCGACCTCTTCCAGGACATCTAATGTTCTACTTTTTATTCCAAATGTAAAATTGGTTGTTATCCATTGTCTCTAAACACTGAATTAGTTCTCTCAGGTGACAAACAAGGGCGCTGTTGTTGCTGGCATATGTGTGCGCCCCTTAAATGTTATCTTAAATGCTCTATCCGTCTTGCCAATATAGAAGCTATAACAAGACTCGCAATTCATTTTGTGAACACTTGTGGTGCTGTATTTATCTGTAACCTCATCCAGACTATGGCGCAAAAATAGTCCAAGTTTGTTATTTGTTCGGAAACCTATTTGTGTATTAGATTTTTTTGAAAACATCGGCAAATTGTTTCGGAACATGAGCCGACATAGGAAACAGAAACATTGCCAACTGCATTTTTAGTACTGGTTGTGTGATTCCCCGCCTTTCTCAAAATTATTACACCTCATTTCCCAATTGCTTTTTCGATAAGGCCATTTTCCATACCAACTTAAACTATTGTGTCAATTTCCGTATCAGCCGTGTCACCACCTATATCAAGTTTTTCGATTCGATAAAACATTGAAGCAAAGAAAGCTCGTTTATGTGCAGCCGGATGACGAAATGCTGAAGTCCGTTTCAGTGGGTTTACAGAAAATGTCAACGTTTACTTTCGTACCCCTTTCCGTCATTTGCAGATCCAAAAACTGAGGGAACCATCAGTTTCAAATTCTCTAGTGAATTGCATTTTTTCGTGTTCAGTCTTAAGAACCCGTGCTAGTTCTTGAATTTCATCATAACTATCATCGACGTACTTACGATACAAAGTAATTTTTTTGCGAAGGTAGTCATAGCTTTGAAAAATCTATTCCCTACATCTTTCACGAAAATTCCGGATAAAATACCTGAAACACTGGATCCCATTGCAAGCCTGTTTTTCTTTTAGTGAAGTTTTTGAACAAATGTAAAATAGTTAAAAAACAAAAATGCTCTGTTAGTTCAATAAGTTCTAAAGTGTATATGTTGTCTAGCTTACAAAATGAAAGAAGATTTTTCAAAGTAATTCCTAACGTCTCGTTCACGCGTACATTTGTATAGAGGTTCTTGATGTCAAGTGAGGCTAAAACAACATTTTCTGGCATTTCAAAGTATTTCAACAGTTGAACCATTTCATAATTATTTTTTACACTATACGAGTGCTGAAGTGTAAAGAGTTCTTTAATTGTCGGTTAACAAAGACTATTAACCAAGTAGTGTGGGTTTTGGCATGCACTAATGACTGGACGAATTGGGAAATATTCTTTACGAAGCTTAATCTACGAATGCAGCTTCGGCATTTTGGGATGCATAATTATTAAACGATTTTTGCTCCATTTTGAAACTAGCAGAACATTAGAGCTATTCACACAAGCTTTGATGTCACTGACGATAGAGATAATTATCTGTGAAGAACAGCAGAGTCTTTGAGCTATAACCCCTGTCACTAACAATGCAAGAGAATTACTCTTTATTTGTCTCAATAAATAAAATTTTTATCTCATGCAACTTCAACCATAGATTCTTTACGTCACTGAGAATTTTTTATGATGATTGTATATTACGTTCATAAAACGTGAAAGTACGACAAGTTTTCACCGCTGTATTAGCTTGTCGGAATTTTAAAATTTCAGATATTTCAGCACCAGTTTTTACTTCATTTATCACTTTTTTGATGACTGCTTTTTAGGCGAAAGATTAAGGTTTGTCGTCTACTAAGAACTTTAATGGCATCACGGGAGAATGCTGTGTCGGTTAGGTTAACCACTGCAGCAGCTAAATTTATCTTTACTTAACTGATAAGGAGGTACTGTACTGGGTTTAGAAATATGTGATCATTATTTTGCGACCAACCACCTATTTTGAAGCTGTTTTCATCATTTTAACTCAATCTGCAAATGACAGACGTATCAGCTTACTAATCAGTCTTTGCAGAAGGTTCGAAAGGGTCATTAAGGAAGGGCTACAAGACAATTTAACTGAAGATGAGATTATGTGACGATAGCAATTTGGGTTCTAGTGGAAGATTTCGCCGGAGTTCCGAGTGCTGAGAATTATGGAACATGTCACGAATAATTCTAGTAGGACAACCTCGACTCCTGTAATTTTTCTAGACGTGGAAAGTGCCTTTGAAAAGGTCTGGCGTGAGAATTTGCTGTGGAAATTGAGAGACCAAACAACGATGCCAGACAACACATTGCAAGTCCTCTCTCCAACAGAAAAATGCAGATGAAGACTGAATGAAGACTGAAGACATCAGGCCAGAAATCAAGCTCGAAGAGGCTGGAATTCCGGAAGGGTTGGTCTTACCGTCACTCTCGTTAACAGTCTACATCAACGATGTGCCGAAGACTGCAAATGTTCAGCTGGCACAGTTCGAAAATGACATGGCGTACTTTACGAGTGAACGCCAACATATCAACATCAGAAGTCTACAGACACAACTGGATTGCACCATAGAGCTGTGGAGACACAACAAGATTAAAGTTAACCTCACAAAACAAAAAAAAGTGTCCATAACTAGACAGAAACTTTACTGTCCAAGGAAAAGAGGTACCATGGAGGGCAACTGTAAAGTATTAGGAAGCACACTGAATCGATATTTTTTCCCCATAAACATATGCAAAATTTAAAACTGAATGTCTCTGGCATCTACAAAAGTTGCTCTACAAGGCAACTGTAATAGCATAAACCCTTTATGTGGACACATCGCGGGGGCTCGCTAGCAAGACACAAATGAAGCAGATCTAAGTACTACGAAATAAAGTTCTTAGTTAGATATTTAGGGCTGGAAGGTATACGTGAATTCAGACACTGCATGAGGATCACGTTTTGGAACCTACTGTAGAAATGATCAAACTAAGATTCACAAAAAGTCATGAGACAGACCAGTACACATATGTGTCACATCACATTCAAGAGGTAGATATCATCAGAGCAGAAACCTCACAGCGATAAAAAGTCTTCAAGGCATTAGCTGAATAGGAAATTAGAATTGAGGCACTACAAATGATGAAATAAACACTCGGAGGTGAGACGCACGGACCTGTGGCCTTCAGTCCTTCCCAAGTTACACAAATACAGTGGAAACTTAATCTTGCACTGTCACAGAGAAGCAGAACTCGTTGAAGAAGCGATAGGGCATTTAAAAAAAAAATCCTCCTGTAGCAAAATGTTTTTTCTCTGAGGTGCCTTACGGTGTGTAGATGATCTAGTTAGATTGAAACCTGTCACCACTGAAAATTATTTTCTTCTCTGCGATCATTCTCTTCATTATGAAGGTGTCGGTCCAAAGACCAGACAACCTTTTAAAGACGCTCAGTTGGAATTACTCCAAATGCAAATGGAGAAAACATCGTGACTACCCTTTAAGAATGTTTGTAAATGTTTTCCGGAAAACATCAGAGCAGGGAACTTCAAAGAACTTATGGTTGGTGTGTTGTGCTGGTAGAAGCAGTTGCTAAGTCGTATTTCACTACAAATGCGCTATTTGCAGTATCAGCCGGATACATTACCGCCAAATTGTGGTGGTGGAGATGGTGACCGGTTTCACCAAGATATTTTGTTGATAGAGCAATACAAGCGGGCAAGGAGCTGTATTATTTTAAATGGCAGAAACTGTTACATCTGCAACGAGGAAACACAGACAATCCTACAGGAGACGTTCTTAAGTTATAAGACAATTATTCGTCTTTTTCGTAAGATATGAGGGTAATCCCAAAAGTAAGGTCTCATATTTCTTTTATAAGTACATAGACCTGTTTATTTCTACAATGGTTTATATCAGCTTACAGCTTCAACATTTAGTTATTTTTCGACATAATCACCATTTCTCTCGATGCATTTTTGTAGACGTTGTGGCAGTTCTTGTATGCCCATGTCACACCAGCTCGCCGCCATGCTGTTCAGAAAGTTATGAACCTCTTCTTTTACCTCGTCGTCGGAGCTGAATCGCTTTCCGGCCAAACGTTCTTTTAACTTAGGGAATAGGTGATAGTCACTGGGTCCCAAGTCAGGATTATAGGGTGGGTGGGTGACTATGTTACACTGAAACTGTTGCATGAGAGCAACGGTTTGCCGAGCGATCTGTGGGAAGCATGGAGAATGTGTACGCCCTTGCTCAACATTCCTCTTCTCCGGTTCTGAATTGCCCGTTTCAGTTTTTTCGGAGTCTTACAGTGCTTGTGAGCGTTAATTGTGGTTCCATTGGGTATAAAGTCGACCAACAATACCCCTTTCCGATCGCAAAATATGGTTGTCATGTGTTTTCCGGCAGACTGTGTTTGTTTGAATTTCCGCCGCTTTGGCGAAGAAGGATGTCGCCACTGGCGTTATTGTTGCTTGGTCTCAGGTGTAAAGTGGTATGACCAGGTTTCGTTACCCGTGACAGTTGAGTCCAGAAAGTCGCCTGTTCGGCTGCAAGGCGGTGAAAAATGCACGGGAAGCATCAACTCGTTGCCGCATATGGTCCTCAGTCAGCATGCGTGGCACCCATCTTGCGCACACCTTCCAGTAGTTCACTGTTAACGTTAAAATTCTGTGAGCGGTGCTTCGAGAAACCTCAGGAACCAACGTGCAGAGATCATCCAGTGTGATCCGCCGATCATCAAGCATGCTTTGCTCAACTTTCAACACTGTCTCCTCAGAAATTGACAGACTCCCACTCCTTTCTTCGTCGTGAATTTCGGTCCGACCAGCTGCAAACGCTCTACACCACTTACGAACATTTGACATCCATGCACGACTCACCATACACTTCTGTCAACTGGCGATGAATTTCAATCGGCGCTGTGCCCTTTGCGTTCAAAAATCGAATAACTGCGTGAAATTCGCACTTGGCGAGAACATCCAACGGGAGCTCCATTCTCAACGGCTTCCAAGCCAAGACAGAGCGTCTCAGCTCGGCGTGCGCATGTTTAACACAGCGCGTGAAGCACTCTTCACAACAGTGTGACCAACTGCCACACAAACAGAGTTCTGTACTTATAAAAAAGTAGGAGACCTTACTTTTGGGATTAGCCTCATATATGCATTAATAATCATATGAAAAACGAGAGCCAGTCAGTGAATTTAAGTATTATGTTTTGGTTCAGTGGTTCAGCTAGCAAAAAATTAAAAAAAAAATAAAAAAAAAACGAATTCTGTTCAGCATAACATTTAACTTTTCAAGATGTACAGAATGGTGTTTTCACTTAACTGAAAATACAAATTACAATAAAACAGAAATGCGCACTTCATTGTCTATAAATTCATTTTCCAGGAAATAGTCAAACATGAAATAAACCAAGAAATTCTCTTGTCAACAATAACGCCTTCCTCATCTACGTTGTATTAGCAGTTCGAGTTCATGTAGAATAATATGCATCAAAATCTTACACTCGAGATATAACTACTGTGGTAGGTTCGATGATTCCCCTTTTCCTTCGTGTGTTTTGGATCAACGTGACGAATTAATCATTTTAATGCACTTGCGCACAGAGGTGCTTACACAGTAGGAAACGGAACGATTTAAAGCAGGAATATTGTTGTAAAAGCTACTCTGTTCACAAGTATTGACCTACTCTGAGCCGCAACTGTCCCAACGTCAAAAGAAATATTTTGCTGAGGAATATTTTGAGTTCTCTGAAGACGTTGCAGTATGACGGATCGCTTAGTTCGACAGCCAATATTAATTTTTGTAATCCTCGCGCAAACTGCAAGAGTATAGTAGGTTTTCGTTCATCATCACTGCTGAGCGGACAAGCTTTCAACAAGTGAGAGGTATTTACTTGTGCTGATATTGGAATGCTAATGTTACAAAAGTTCCGTATTTGTACCCAACTATCTATGCTGATGGCACAGACAATAGCAGCTGGCCCCCAAGAGCGTGAACCGATACAGCGAGGTAAAAATTAGCTGGCAGCCAAAGAGTGCGCAGACGCCTCAGGTGAAATACATTTTGATTTGTATGAACGTTTCAGTTCTTGTTTGGATTGTACGAGGGTGGTTTAATACGTTTCACTTCTCGATATTGTCTCCTTTGATGGATATACACTGGGACCAGCGATCACCCAGCTTTTCCATCCCATCGGAAAAATGGGTTCTGTCAGATTCTGCAAAATAAGCGTTGACTGCAACTATCACTTCCCGATTTGATAAAAATTTCTTCACAGCATGCCAAAGTTTCAAGTTGGGGAACAGGAACAAGTCACATGGGGTGAGGTCTTGTGACTAGGGTGGATAAGGAACCAATTCAAAATCCATTTTAAGCAATTTCGCCATTTTTATCGCTGATGTGTGGGACGTGTATTATCCTAGTGAAAAAGCACTTTTTCGTGTGCGAACCTTGGACTCTTTTGAGCCAACGCAAGTTTCAGATGATCTAACAATGAGGCATAGTAGGGTCCATTAGGGTTCTGCTTTTTCCAAGTAATTTATGAGGATTATTCCTTGGGAATCTCAGAAAACAGTGGTCATCACCTTACCAACTGACAAAAATGCTCTTTACCTTCTTTGGAGCAGTTTCATTGGTATTTGTCCATTGTTTTGATTCTTGTGCGTAATGATGGATTAAGTTTTTAACAACAGCTACAAAACTCGGCGAAAAATGTTGCGGATTGCAATTAAACACCGTCGGACATTGTCTTGAAATGTTGTGCGGGATGCTCCTTTGTTCGACTGTGAGAACCCACTTCGCACACAGCTTCTTCACAGCCAACTCTCCATGCTTTATACGCTCGCTCAGCTGACATGCCTTCAATCTCGACATTGTCAAGAATTTTTATTCGATGACCTTGGAATAACCAAGCTTACCAATCATAAAGGCGCAACAAGAATGTTCCGTTCATTCGTGGAAATTTACTAGACTTATAAAAACCACCCTCGTATTCTGAAACGGTTGACGCACCAAGCCAAGACTATACTTTACGCTGGATATACCTGAACTGGATTGAAGTTAGTGAGAGAGTGTTACGGGGCAGTACATGGAAACAATGTTTTTAGAATATTCGAAGATTCGTGGCGCAGTTGTTCTGTTTTGATTTTTAGTTTGATGTTATCAAAGTGTTTGCCTTTTGCAGAGGGTATTTATTGAGTCTCGCTTTGAGCAGTTTATTTAATTCAGAATGAAAAAATAATTTCCGAGAGGTACTAGTTGGTACCTCCTTGGAAACACTAGCATCTCCGTGTGAGTACGACTTCCATCAATTGTGAGCCAAAACAATATTCTTAAATTGAAATACCAAGTATATAAAAACATTTCCAGCAGAGCCTTACAAACTATTAATCATTGTGCATTCTTATTGAATTTATTCTGGGCCACTTTATTTGGTATTACGCATGGATCATGTTTCAGAATCTTCGCGCGTGGAGATTCGGAAAGGTCGGAAACTCAACTGAATTACTGACAACGGATAAAATTTTCATCTCCTGCTACGCAGACCGCTACAGTGGTAGACGTAAATGTAGATGAAAATGTAGATTAACTTTAAAACTGAGACTTCACTGTCCTTGTTCACTGGGAAAAGATGTTGGAGACAATGCTGTGGTCTAAAACCATTCTATTTTTCCATAGAAAATACAGTCTTTCGCTACCACGCCTAGAAATTTTCTTTTTTCCTCCCTATTTCTGTAATCCTTCCATAGCGTTATTCCTGAATGAAGCACGAGAGAATACGAAATGTTACAAAATACTGAGCACTTCGCGTGTTCAGTGGCTTGCTGAGTTTGTATGTCGGTGCTGAAATACTTATCAGAGTTACAAGTGTACACCTGATTTCTGAATGTCTGAATAAACATTTCCATCTGTTAACAGTCGGAAATTTCTGCCCCCTATCCCTCCCACGCCCAGCCATAACTGCATGCGATGGTATTTCCCCGCCACTGGTCGGTGTACTTGTGCAGGAACAGGAGGAAACACACCGCTTAACGTGCTTCACATTACCCATAAATCGTTGCGTTTATTTTCCCTCTACTTTTTTTTTTTTTTACTTTCCGCTGTATTTTAAAATGCAGACATTATCTGCTACCGCGCATTTGGCAGCTGGATTACAATAATTCAC
Source organism: Schistocerca americana (assembly GCF_021461395.2). Classification (NCBI taxonomy): domain Eukaryota; kingdom Metazoa; phylum Arthropoda; class Insecta; order Orthoptera; family Acrididae; genus Schistocerca; species Schistocerca americana. The sequence goes on along the minus strand of NC_060123.1, from coordinate 207,795,878 downwards.
TAGCAAAGTAGCGGTTTTTGTTGTTACATTTGCAGGTCCATTAATAACAGCGGTCCCCAAACAGCGACGAGTTTTATACTGATAAACGGTGTTTGATATTATCCCAGCCGGCACGTACATATTTTCACAGAAAACATAAGTGCATTACAGGCTGCACCGAGGATAAAAATGCGTGTGTAAATGAGAGTGCCACGTCTAGGACATTCTGTGAATTTCCCTGATTTGATTACCACAATTTTTTGTAGGCCCTTTTAAAAACCTACTCCACCAGAGCAGCTCACTGTAAAAACACACAGTTGTAATTACAAAGACACAAAAAATAGTTAACACATCACTGTATACAGTAAGCGTTTCGAAAAAGTGAGGTCAACCTTAGATAACCAGTATGTCTCATCTTTTGACAAAACACTAAAATGATACATCGCCAGTTCTGCCCGGAAAAGGGCAGGCGCTGAGTGAATCACGTCGATATTGAAGAAATAATTCCGTCATTCCTCGTGACATCCTCTGTGTATAATCTGCGACAGCATTGCCCATTGGTATTCAAATCCCGCTCTTCCCGCGGAAGTCCATAACTTTTCAGCAATAAATCATCTTTCTCCTTTCCTTTTCTCCCTGTGGCATAAACCAGAAAAATTGCTGGAGAGTATATTTAAGCCACCAGTACATTTACAAAACACACATTATACTCATGCAGGAAAGTTCACAGTATGACAGATTGTACCGCTACCGCCCAGGTCCTGATACCGTCTCATGTATACTTATGGTGTCCTCAACGAATGTGACGAAAAGAATGTAAGAAAATTTTAACGCCTAATTTTATTGATTTTTGCGCCCAGCAAGATTGTGAACAGAGCATTTTCTTGGTGAGCGGACACAAGAAAAAATGATAATAATACGGGGGACCGGATTTATACTTCCGTAAAATAGTTCTCCGGGCTGATTATTTAACAGCACGCCACTCACCACCTTCTTAATGTAGGGCTGCATGGGGCGCTTTGAGAATCAGTTGAAATTAATGGTTCAAATGGCTCTAAGCACTATGGGACTCTGAGGTCATCAGTCCCCTAGACTTAGAACTAATTAGACCCAGCTAACCTAAGGACCTCACACACATCCATGCCCGAGGCAGCATCCGAACCTGCGACCGTAGAAGCAGCGCGGTTCCGGACTGAAGCGCCTAGAACCACTCGGTCACAGTAGCCGGCTTGAAACTAATATCTACGTGGAGCGTTCACAGAGACAGAAACGTAAACATAATTTGAGGGATTATATTTAGCGTAATCACATTAAAATATTGTTGCAGGGTATCCTCAGCGTAGCGAAATTTAGTAAAAAGAAACCTTTGAAGTAAAGAAAGTGTAACCACTGTTTCGCCAAGAAGCGGCCAACGTATGTACAAAACTGAAAGTTTTTATTATTTACTTTAATACGAAATAAATTACTTTATGCACTTTTTTCCTTTACTAATTATGATGCGAGTATTAAATTTTCGTTGATGACGGAACGCTATGGAATTATAATGAAATTATTCCTACGCAAGGTGTCTGCCATGAATGGACGATTGTTCGGCCGTTGTTGTTGTTTATCCAGAGTAACGAAAAACTTGAAAATAAACATAATTTCTACTTCTGCATGACGGTCACTATATACAAGAAATAAAAATGCACAATTACCATAAATTACGATATATTATTTAAAATTCACACCTTTCAATACGACTGGCTGCCGTAGCGTGTGTTTTCTTCAAGGCTAGAACAGAGATTGTATTAATAACGCTGGTCTTTTTTGCTTTCTTGCACTACCGCACTACCGAGTAAAAGAGCAACTATACAGCTATTTTATATGGTATTTTGCCTTTTCTATTTATTTTTATTACAAATTACCGTTCTGACAGATAATTACACGAGCATTTTCATAGACCTCGCGTGATATTTTCAATAATTTAAAGTTTTACTATCTCCATTTTACTTGGTTTTGAGTCCGACTTTTGGCACGATTTAATATTTTGAACCGCGTATCGGTACACAACGGGTTGGCGTGATGACGGAGCCAGCCTGCCGTCCAACAGCTGATCGGCGCCCGGTGGGTGGGGCCCGCTCCTACAACGATGAGCTGTAGACCAGCGTTCAATGACCGGCGGCGGGAGGCGAGAGGCAATTTCCCGACCGTCTACCCATCATGCCAGCGGCAACGAAAAACTGGGCATCGCATTAATTTGTTATAAAAATTATGCAAAAATCTATTACCACAAATAAATAGATACATTCTGCAGTAATGACTGTGAGAGACATGAATGAAAAAGTTTTTGTGCTGTATATATATATCCCCTAAAAACTATGTTGCATATGTGAAGTTGACGTACATCGTAAGTTGATGCACTAGAAAGTGAACGAACTTAGTAAAATTAACCATCAATTGCATATTTTCATATTGTATAGCTGAAAAAATGATTTCAATAGGTAACTTGTAAGTATCGTGTAAAACTCTTTACTGTAAAAATTATGGTCTGCATATAGAGGTAATCAGATTATAACATCATTCACAATCAGTACTTGATAGTAGCGGGGGTGTGACGAGTTTGAAGACTCCGGGAGGTTTTTTTTTTTATTTTTTTAACCCGTTTCTTTACCGTCGCCCGTACCCTAGATAGGGGAATAAAGCTATTGTTTACCGGAATTATTTAATCATACCAAGCTGTTCTCTCTCGTCGCGTAGTGTAATGGCGAAAGATAGAGCAATGTACATAGTAGAAATAGTTGAAACCTTGTAAAAAAAGAAAATGTTATACAGGGTGTCAAAAAAGGTACGGCCAAACTTTCAGGAAACATTCCTCACACACAAATAAAGAAAAGATGTTACGTGGACATGTGTCCGGAAACGCTTCATTTCCATGTTAGAGCTCATTTTAGTTTCGTCAGTATGTGGTGTACTTCCTCGATTCACCGCCAGTTGGACCAATTGAGGGAAGGTAATGTTGACTTCGGTGCTTGTGTTGCCATGCGACTCATTGCTCTACAGTACTAGCATCAAGCACATCAGTACGTAGCATCAACAGGTTAGTGTTCATCACGAACGTGGTTTTGCAGTCAGTGCAATGTTTACAAATGCGGAGTTGGCAGATGCCCATTTGATGTATGGATTAGCTCGGGGCAATAGCCATGGCGCGGTACGTTTGTATCGAGACAGATTTCCGGAAGGTGTCCCGACAGGAAGACGTTCGAAGCAGTTGATCGGCGTCTTAGGGAACACGGAACATTCCAGCCTATGACTCGCGACTGGGGAAGGACCTAGAACGACGAGGACACCTACAATGGACGAGGCAATTCTTCGTGCATTTGACGATAACCTTAATGTCAGCGTCAGAGAAGTTGCTGCTGTACAAGATAACGTTGACCACGTCACTGTATGGAGAGTGCTACGGGAGAACCAGTGTTTTCGTACCATGTACAGCGTGTGCAGGCACTATCAGCAGCTGATTGGCCTCCACGGGTACACTTCTGCGAATGGTTCATCCAACAATTTGTCAATCCTCATTTCAGTGCAAATGTTCTCTTTACGGATGAGGTTTCATTCCAACGTGATCAATTAGTAAATTTTCACAATCAACATGTAAGGGGTGACGACAATCCGCACGCAGTTGTGCAGTCACGTCATCAACACAGATTTTCTGTGAACGTTTGGGCAGGCATTGTTGGTGATGTCTTGATTGGGCCCCATGTCCTTCCACCTACGCTCAGTGGAGCACGTTATCATGATTTCATACGGGATACTCTACCTGTGCTGCTAGAACATGTGCCTTTACAGGTACGACACAACATTTGGTTCATGCACGATGGAGCTCCTGCACATTTCAGTCGAATTGTTTGTACGCTTCTCAACAACAGATTCGGTGACCGATGGATTGGTAGAGGCGGACCAATTCCATGGCCTCCACGCTCTCCTGACCTCAACCCTCTTGACTCATTTATAGGGGCATTTAAAAGCTCTTGTCTACGCAACCCCGGTACCAAATGTAGAGACTCTTCGTGCTCATATTGTGGACGGCTGTGATACAATACGCCATTCGCCAGGGCTGCATCAGCGCATCAGGGATTCCATGCGACGGAGGATGGATGCATGTATCCTCGCTAGCGGAGGACATTTTGAACATTTCATGTAACAAAGTGTTTGAAGTCACGCTGGTACGTTCTGTTGCTGTGTGTTTCCATTCCATGATTAATGTGATTTGAAGAGAAGTAATAAAATGAGCTCTAACATGGAAAGTAAGCGTTTCCGGACACATGTCCACATAACATATTTTCTTTCTTTGTGTGTGAGGAATGTTTCCTGAAAGTTTGGCCGTACCTTTTTGTAACACCCTGTATATATATATATATATATATATATATATATATATATATATATATATATATGTGTGTGTGTGTGTGTGTGTGTGTGTGTAAAAACACAAAGAGAAGTGAATCGACATGTGTCATATGTTATTATATAGGTGGTATGACTGTTCGCAAACTACAGGTGTTTTTGCCCCACTCATACCAGGGGCCCTTGACCCAATACGCGGTACAAAATATTAAATCGTGCGACGACAAGTTGGAGGACACAAAACCAAGTAAAATGGAGGCTGTAAAACTAAATTATTGAAAATATCACGCGGGGACTCTGAAAACACGCCTGTAATTAACTGTCAGAATGGTAATTTGTACTGAAAAGAAATAATAAAAAAAGGGAGAAGACCATATAAGATAACTGTATAGAATCGATGTAGCAATGTAATTGTTCTTTTACTCGCTGGTGCAAAGACACAAGAAAAGACCAGCGTTGTTACATACAGTCTGTTCTAGCCTTGATGGAAACGCACGCTATGGCAGCCATTTAGGGTTCTTTTCAGTACGCTAGATAAACAACAAGGACGGCTGAACAGTCGTCAGTTCTTGGCAGACATCTTGCGTAGGAATAATTTCACTATAATTTCATTGGGTTCCGTCATCAACGAGAAATTGAAAAGACTCACATCGTAATTAGTAAAGAAAAGAAAGAGCATAAATTAATTTATTTCGTATTAAAGCAAAAACTAAAAACTTTCAGTTCTGTACATACATTGGCCGCTTCTCGGAAAACCAATGATTATTCCGTTTAAAAAAGGAAATACTTTCTTTAGTTCAAAGGTTTCTTTTAATTAAATTTCGCTACGGTAAAGATATCCTGCACCAATATTTTAATGTGATAACACGAGATATAATCCCCTGAGACTATGTTTACTTTTTTGTCTCTATGAAAGCTCCACGTAGATATCAATTCTGAAAGATTCTGAAAGCGCCTCACGCAATCCTGTATTAACAAGGCGGTGAGTGGCGTACTGTTAAATAATCAAAGCTCAGATAACTATTTAACAAAAGTATCAATTCCGGTCCTCATATTATCATAATTCATTCTTGTGTCCACTTCGCCAAATAAGTGCTCTATTCGCGCTCCTGCCGTGTGTAAATATCAATAAAGTTAGGCGTTAAGATTTTCTTACATTCTTTTCATCACATTCCTTGAGCACACAGTAATAGTATACTTGAGACGTTGGATCTGGACGGTAGCGGTACAAATGGCGCCCAACTGTGGGGCCTGAACTAAATAAATATTGCTTTTCGGTATCCAACTTATAGATGAGAAATATTGCTGTAGTGAGTGCACTATTCACTGAAAACTTAAGAATATCAGATTATATTTATGCATGTATAATAATTTTGTAAAGTATGTAATTCTATAAATGTTATGTTCCATGTACTTGTAAGAACTACAATCCATTACTGAGCGCGGGAAATAAATAACCCGAGCTGTTGGACTGGGATAGACTGCAGCTGCCGTAACATTATTGTACAAAATAGACTTCGCAGCCTTGATGTGGAGCGACGAGTAACAGAGATTGCTTACCAAGGAAAGAATGCCACTGCATGAGCTCTCAAGTTCAGTATTAGAATCATTAGTAAATGGGGGCCATGCACAGTGATTACTGATTAAATAAAGTGTGACATTCAGTACTTTCATTAGTACAACCGGCTACATGTTTGAAAAAGGTGTTTGACTGCCATTCTAAAGTTGAAGTGTAGCCACATTCTTTCAATTAATATAGATACTTGGTGTGATAAGCTACACAATCTGCTGTGTGGCTACAGATCAAAAATGGTTCAAATGGCTCTGAGCACTATGGGACTCAACTGCTGAGGTCATTAGTCCCCTAGAACTTAGAACTAGTTAAACCTAACTAACCTAAGGACATTACAAACATCCATGCCCGAGGCAGGATTCGAACCTGCGACCGTAGCGGTCTTGCGGTTCCAGACTGCAGCGCCTTTAACCGCACGGCCACTTTGGCCGGCGGCTACAGATCGTTTAAAAGTTACGTTCAAGAGTAATATTAAGTTTTCTTGCCAAGGTGCTACGACTGGGCTTTAGGTGTGAGTTGTTTAGGATATAGTGTATTATTTTGTGTACCGTGTATTTGTTTGTGTTAAATTAAGTGGTGTATTTTTGTGTTTTTTGTGTCTTTCGGCGTAACAGTGTTAATACGAGTAAAGTTCAGATCCGCAAAGAGAGAAAACTAAGCATGGACGACACAACAGAGATTGTTGACGAATCTGTTTCAGCAATCCACAATTTGGAAACTGAACAGGGCAATGTAGAAGGAATATCGCCTGCTGTTAGCGGTCAACAGCTGGAACAGCAGACAGGCGACAGCTCAGCTGACGACTCAAACAAAGCAACATCTGTTGTAGAGACAGCTGATGAGCTACCACAGCCAGCAACGACGAATGACTTTCTAGCCGTGTTGCTGACAAATCTCGAGTTGAGAGAACGGGAAAGAGAGAATAAAGAATAAGAGGAACGTTTGGAAAGAGAGAAAGGCGAAACAGAGGAGCGTCTCGAAAGAGAAAAAGTTCTAATAGCTCAAGCGAATAGTATATTAGAAGTACAGCGTGCGGAAAATAAAAATTCGATAATTAATCGAGTTCAAACGATAGTAAGAGCAGAACGCTTGGAAAGGGAAGAAGTCGAACGTGATAAACGTTTAGTCGGTCGACTAAACCAGATTTTAGGTGAACGAGATAAAAGTCTTAAGAGAGAAATGGATGGTCTGCGGGAACAAGTTTCCGGATTGCTAGTAAAAAGCAATGTTATTCCAACGAGAGGCCAGAAACGTGACGAGAAGGCAACCGAACTCGACACAGTACAACAAGCACTGGAGGGTTAGACGAAATCGCTAGCTAAAAATCTAGATCAAATAGCTGACAGTGTAGAAACAAAAGCAGAACATGAAGTAACGAATGCTCTGCAGAGATTAAATATAAGTGTTGAGTGTGAGAGCCAGGACTGGAACACGCACTTAAACCCTGAACTAAATGAGATGTAGCAGCGCACTTCCGCTTTAGAAGGGGAAAGTGGTCGTAGGGAACATGACGGCCCACCACACATTACTAACCGGTGCGGAAACGTACCCGTGAATATGTCAAACGGTGGGCGGTTGGCTCGCGATAATGCCAAATGGGAGTATTGTTGGTGCGACAGATGTGGGTAAAATGCCAACTGTTGCACGGGTAAAACATGAGGAGTCGCTTATGAAACACACGCAGTTCCCAATATTCACTGAGGAACTAAAGTCAATACACAGAGTGACATTTATCAAGACTTTAAGAAATATTTTACCTCCTTTGTGGATGGAGAAGCAGAAAATACAATTTGCGATTTCTTTTATAAATCGAGATACAGCTCCCTCGGCAGTGGAGGCTGCAGAGAATTGTCAGGTATACTTACACTTTGAGAAGACGTTTTTAGCTCGCTTCTGGTCGTTACGTGTACAAGAACGACTCAAAGCAGGTGAATAACCCCGAGCCTTTCAGTCCCCTGCAAGGCAGTCTTCGAAAATACTTCGATATTTAAACAAGACACGATACTGGGATGAACCCATGCTTCCGGAAGAAGTGTTGCATATATTAAAGCGCAAGTTACCAATTTCAATTAGGGAAAAGCTTGTTCATGTGTCCGATACGGACCTCTAACATTTTATGGCCACCATAGGTTTATTGGGTTTAATACAAGAAGACGCCAGGCAAAACGAATTTGGCAGTGGTGGGCCAGGACCGAACAGTTGTAACAAGAGGCAAAGATATCTGTATGGAAACCGTCCCAGGAAAGTTGGACAGAATAGAGAAAGTGATTACCGCGTCCGCCGACTACAGTAGCAACAAACAAAACAGTCACAGTGGTTCGGCTGGCTACCAATACAATGGATGTAGCCCTTCTCCGAATAAATCGAAACGGAAATTTTAATAGGACGCGGAGGAACGAAGGAAATTTTTAACCCTTCCTTTGCTAACAAAAATATGCGAACTGTAAATGAGCAGTGGCACAAATCTGGCCCTGTAAATTGGCAGATACAGCACACTTCCGCCGACCGGAACGAGTCAGTGAATAACAAACGTTATACCAATGCCGCCGCCACCTATGCAGCAGCATTGAACACCACAACCACAATACGTGCCAAAACAGCAAGAGTAGAAACAAAATGAAACAGTACGCATTGTGCGAGTGGGATCAGGCATAGGCGTATCCTGAGAATGTCACACTCCGATACATTTCATCATTTCCACATTTAGATACTTCAACAGATTCGCGGCGATGACTTCCAGATTCCGGTACAGTTTGCCGAACATTGTCTACGAAAACTGCAAAGCGATGTATCGTTTGTATCTAAGATTTCACTTATGGATCGTTGACCAGCTGTGGGCAAATTAATGTCTACAATATGCACTGCTGGTCGGCTGGCGGAGAGAAGAGGATAAACAACGACCTTAGTTCTCAAACGTGTGGTGCGGGCTTTGCAAGAATCGCACAACTGGTCCCTGTTTTATTGACGGGTCCCTAAGCAGCCGCAAGTATCTAGCTGCTCGACAGAGGTCGAATGTGGGCTGTAATTATAGTATGGCAACGAAACTTGGTAGATATTCTAACATGTTAATGGGAAACCGATTTACGCTGAAAAAATATATAATTCCATTTTTTTCCACCAGGTGCAAATCTGGTGCTGTGAATGCAAGAAAGACGTGTAGAAATGTTTCCATAAGCATTGGATTAGGATCGGGGCTTGGGCAGAACACGTCAAACAAGTGAGAAAGGCGTAATGTTGATTTTGCTATTAACAAAAAGAAATGGTTCAAATGGCTCTGAGCACTATGGGACTCAACTTCTGAGGTCATTAGTCCCCTAGAACTTAGAACTAGTTAAACGTAACTAACCTAAGGACATCACACACATCCATGCCCGAGGCAGGATTCGAACCTGTAGCGGTCTCGCGGTTCCAGACTGCGGCGCCTTTAACCGCACGGCCACTTCGGCCGGCTCTTGCATGTTGTCTCATGTTGCATGAAATCAGTGGTTTACACCCATTTGCGCTCTTCCAATGCGGGAATCACACCTATACAAGGAGATCTCGATAAGGAGCAGTCATCACGGTACAGCTCACAGGCCCTATGGGTGTATTTTCTTCAAAGAAGAACGGACCGAGAATAAATGTGCTTGTGTATCCACACCTCACAGTCACATACGTTGAGTGCAGTGGCTCTTCGTTAACAACGCGGTTTAACGGTACCCAAAATTGTCAGTTCTGTTTATTCACTGCACCCTGTAGTGTAAAATGTGCCTCGTCACTCCACGAGTCACTAACTTTGACCCGTGTCAGAAACCGAAGAGCATATTCAGCACGCTGTCGCGGATAATGAGACTTCAATTGCTGCACCGTCTGTATCTTGTAATGGTACCAGTGCTACATAGACTGCAAAGTGTTTCGCACCGTTGACTATGGGATGGACAATTCTCTAGACACTGCACCAGGGCGCCCCTCTTTTTCCAGGTGTTATAAAGGCACATTTGCATGCCGAGCGTGAGTTTCCGCGGAAACGCGAAATACTAATTAAATAAATAATCAGTGACAAATAAATAAAGCCTATGGCACACAACTGCAGCGCTGTGTCGCTGATAAAACAAAAGCACAATTACGTTACTCTTATGTTTGATTAAAAAAGGAGAGCTCTGGTTGAAGCGGTGCGAGAAGCACGTTTTTTATTTTATTGTCTGGCACACCGCCATATTTCATGTTATAGAAGAATACTGCGAGTTGCAACCACACTAGGCACTCGATTCTGTAAAGAATTTATATTTATAAAAGTAAGTAGGATTATGAACTGTAGGCTTATTCATTGAATATATCTGATTTAACTAACTGTGTAACTTTTTTATGTTTAGTAGACAATCACCTCTGTACGACGTATTGGCATGGCTGGCAAATTATTGTAATATTGAGATTTAGATTATGAGTCCGCACCTACCGCAGCAGTCTTTGGAAACGATTTAATTACGAAGTCCGATTATTTCAGTTTTATTTCACGGTCAACTACGAGTAACATTGCCTTTACGAAAAAACCATTGTCAAGCGTCTGATAACGAATAATTAAACGTCCACGTTCCAGATAAGCAAAATATTAATTACAATTGCAATCACAATCACCATCATACAGATAAAATAATCAATATTTAAATAACAATATATTTTTTTATTTATTTTATTTATTTTATATTGGCGACTGCGTGTCGGACTTGTTATTTTGTCATTTGTTACATTTTTCTCTTTGTTTCATGTAAAAAATCAACTTTCTGGACCTGGACGTCAATGTATGAGAGATAACAAAATCTGAAGATATTTTCCAATTCTGAAATTTTGCGGGAAGACGCAATGAAACTTCCAGCAAAATAAGGTAAGACGCAGCATCTTTGCATTAGCAGGCTTGACCAGACGTATAATTCAGTGTATTAGCTTTTCAGTAAATTCTGTAGTGTTTCTTTTCCGCATAACAGTTTCAGTGATAAATTTCATTCTCAGTACTTTTCCCTAAACAATAACGTATGCAACAATACCAATACACGAGTGTACAATATGGCCGACTTCTGTACGATATCATGTAACATGGCCAGCAGCCATTACCAATAATCTCAAATTCAGTTTATATTTTTAAATTAACAGACAGCCATTGTTGCTACGAGCGATTCATGCTCAACTACATTTTATTTTAAAATCAGTGTCAAAAATTTTCTTGAAACATATATCACGTGTGGCATGGTAATAACTAGAAAACAATACGCAAAAATGGAACAGCAAGGACGTACTATTCAGACGCAATCCGACTCGGACGTGAGACAAGTGTTAGAAAATGACTTTACGACAGCAACCGGTAGTGACGATTCATCAAACATTGACGCAAGTGTTGTCGAAAATTTTGACAATAGGCCGTCCACTACAAAAATTTCAAAATCTCAATCAGAGCCCATGTTAATGCATGACGTCACGTCTAATGACGCGGCGGGGGCAGAGACCTTGCAAACGGTAAACATTGCCGACATGTTACAAATGCTAATGAAACAAAACGCAGAAAATATGGCAACCATAAGGAAACAGAACGCCGAAAACGTGGCAACCTTAAAGGCACAATTAGAGACACAAAATGAACAGTTAAAAACACAAAATGACGAAAGCAAATCTGATCTCATAGCAATCAAGATAGGTAATGACACTTTGTGTAAACGTGTGGAACTTATAGACGCCACACTGACCAAACAGATGACCGAATTCAGTACTAAATGTTCCCAGCTCAATACGAGACAAGAAAAGACTACAACTGACGTAGCACTTTTACAGACACAAGTAAAAAACCTTAATGTCACGTGTGAAGTTCTTACTGAACAAATTCAAACATATCCTTCAGTACATGACAACCTTGAAAAACGAATTACTGACGTACAGAATAAATTTGACAATGTTGAACAACACCTGACTGACATCTTACAATCAGATGCCACAGCTCATTTTCAAAATATTAATAAAGAATTTCATGATTGGGTTGAGAACAAAGACAAACATTTTGATAGATGCTTACGTGAAAATTTACCAACAATTGTGCACGACTCCGTAGCGCAATACATTACTAATAACAAACAGCTGATCAGTGACGCAGTACAATCCGTCACTGCACCCATGAGACAATTCACCGATCAACTACAGTCTGAATGTAACGAAAATATCAGTCAAAATGTACAGTTCAGAAACCAATATACATTCGAGTATGATACACACATTCCGCACACGACAAATACACAAGAACAAAACACACCACGACTACAACACATACCACGATGTGGAAACACAAACACAAGCTATTATCATGGTAAACCACAGCAACATTATCGTAATTACTCGCCAGCTGAACATACCAGTAATTACAGTGGAATAAATCCATATCACAATGCGAAGGAAGATGAAAGCTTAATGAAACACAGGCAATTTCAGATTTTTATCCCAGAAAAACGAACCATTCATCCGGTGATTTTTCTTAAATCTTTTAGTAACGCATTTCCACGCACTTGAAGTGACCGGAAAAAGATTTCATATATTGTCGGTTACATCCAAGGCGATGCAGCTGTCTGGGCATACAGTCAAGCTGACGTATGTACCACGTACAGTGAGTTTGAGCGTGCTTTTCTGAACAAATTCTGGTCGCAATCCGTCCAGGAGCGACTCAGAAGACAAATTTTAGAACCTGAAACTTTTAACAGTAAAAATGGTTAACTTACGCACATATTTTGAAAAATACTTGAACATGGGACATTTTTTAGACGAACCAGTCGCAACGCGTGATATACTCCGTGCGTTGAAGGCCAAATTGCCTTTCAACATTAAAGAAAAACTCCTACATATCCCGGATGACGATTCAGATTATTTTTTAACAGCCTTAGATTCGGTTGACATGTTACTTGAAGATCAGCGCTTCGCGCGGCAAAACAGCAGCCACAATGTTTACACTAGTGGTATGCAAAACATGCAGGCTTGCCAACACAATTCTGGCGCGCCCACAGTTGGATACGCGGTACAGCAAAAACAGCAAACTCACATGCCGTCTCAGTACGGAAATCAAAATCAACACGCGTATTCCAATACAAACAATAGTTACAACAGTAATAACATTTCATGCGGCAATCCATACAAAAGGCACCGCGGTAATAACTACAACGGTAACAACGGATACAAGGGTAATAACAAAAACACAAACAGAAATAGAAATAATAGTAGCTACGAGCCAAGACAGCATCAGGGTTGGACTCGTAACGATCACTACTTTCATTCAAACTCTGCTTTACCACAGCAGCCACCAGGTCAAAATTGGAGCATACCTTACGACCGACAGGTAAGTTATAATGCGCAACAGCAACAACAACCGCAAAAGTTTGGAGATCATAATAGGCAATATCCGAATGTGAATATAATAGAAATGACACCTGATGCACAACCTCAATCTGTGTCAGTACCTAGTACAAATGATAATCCAACAAACTAGAAACAGTCACTACTTTGCCCCAGGTCGTGGCTGAAGAATTCTTGGGGGGCGACTTCAATGTTAATCAGTTATTTGACACCACACTTGAACAACAGAATAATGATATGCCGAGTAATTCTAAACAAAAACTACCTGTTTTATTTATAAGATACAACCACAATAACAATATATCAGATGAACTTTTACAAGACAGTACACAATGTCGTTTAAACACAAATGAAATTGTTTTAGCATCTACTACTGGTGTAGTAGGTGGGATTCCAACTACTATTATCCTAGATACAGGTGCAGCTGTGAGCGTTTTGACTTTTAATTTCTATAAAAAGATGTGTGAATTGGAACCTGTGCCTGAGTTTCCTGCCCAAAACTGTAAAATAACTACTGCACTAGGTAATAAGTCATGTAGGGTTACGAAGCAAGTTTTTGTAAACGTTAAAATAGGTAATGGAACCGTACAATGGCCATTCCTGGTTGTACAAAACCTTGTGACAAATTGCATATTAGGAATAGATATTATGAGCGAGAAGGACTGCATTATAGACTTCTCCAAAGGTAAATGTATTTTAAATGATAAAGGCAGTGTAATTATTATTGATTTGGACAGGAGAACTCTAAAGCATGACAAACACTGTACAGGGTACAAGGTTCAGTTAGTACTTGACAATGACATTCAAGACATGCAAACACACTCATCTGACACAGAGATAATGGACTTGAAAACATTGCTTGATCATAAGATAAGTGAAGCTACAGCTCTCAGTGTACATGAACGTATAAAACTACAGGAAGTGTTATCCAAATATTTACAAGTTTTTACCAAACGATTAGGTGTTATCAACACGTATGTGTACAAGATTGAAGTTAAGCCTCACAAGATCTTCTACCATAAGACATATAACGTACCGTTATCTCAACGACCTGCTGTGTGGCAAGAATTAAAACAAATGTTAGACTGGAAGGTCATTGAACCATCCACCTCACCTTATTGTAGTCCTCTACTTGTTGTCAAAAAAATCAAATGGAAGCATTAGGTTAGTGTTAGACGCACGAGCTATTAATGAAATAATTTTACCGGTTCACACAAAACCTGAAAATTTAGAAGAGCAATTACAGAAATTTCTAGATGCAAAATATTTTTCCACAATAGATCTCGCTAATTCGTTTTGGCAGGTGGGTATCACTCCTGATTCTCGGAAATATACTGCATTTATGTTCGGGGGCGAACCTATCAGTTTTGTGTTCTACCCTTCGGACTGAATGTCAGCTCTGGGGTATTCATTACAGCCCTGGATACCGTGCTTGGCGACGATTTAGTTGAGACAGTCACACACTATGTAGATGATATACTGATAGCTACACAATCTTGGAATGAACACGTTGACACTCTTCAAGGAATTTTAGAAAAATTTGCACAAGCTGGAGTCACAGCCAACCTAAGAAAATCAAAATTTGGTTGCAGTGAGATAAAGTATTTAGGACATATCATTAATTCACAGGGCATACGTCCGGATCCCAGTAAATTAGATGCTATCAGATACTTTCCTAGTCCTCGAACTAAAAAGCAGTTAAAATCATTCCTTGGGCTATGTTCATTTTTCAGACGTTTTTTGCCACAACCACTTTTGAACAGTAAACATCTGCTAGATCTACTCAGAAAGAATCAAGTTTGGATCTGGTCGGAACAGTGCCAGAATGACTTTAATACAATTAAACATGCTTTAGTGAATGCTAACATATTGAGCCATCCAGATTTCAATTTAGATTTTTGTATGACTTGTGACGCTTCACGTACTGGCTTGGGCTGTTGCTTATTTCAAGTTGTAAAGAATAAAGAGGAGGAACAGATAAGAATTATTGGGTTTGCGAGTCGCACTCTAACTGAATGTGAGCGTACATACTCCACTACTGAGTTAGAAACACTTTCCATAGTATGTGCATTCAAGAAATTCAATTATTATTTATTTGGAAAACATACGGTAATTTACACCGATCACCAGGCCCTGACATTTTTGTTAACTTGTAAACTTGTACATCCTAGACTATCACGATGGGCAGTTACACTTCAGAACTACTCTTTTGAAATTAAGTACATAAGAGGTAAGGACAACACCATTGCAGACACTTTGTCTAGACTTCCACAAGGTATGAATGATACCAACAGTGACTTAGAAAATATAAATGACTACAGGATTCTCTTAATGCAAGACAAGCAGTATCACCAATATTATATTGATATGTGCAGAAACATGGCTGAATTACAAAAATCTGATCCTCACTGGTATAAGATAATAACATTACTGGTAGAAAAACACAATCATCCTTTGACTAAGTATTACAAGTTACACAATGATGTGTTATTTTACCGCCGACATCCAAATGCTACTAACTGGTGTGTATGCATTCCCAGAGAGTCTGAACGTAATCTAATTTGGCACACACACTTAGTTTGGGGTCATTATGGGACGAAAAAGTGTTTGGCAAAGCTCAGTACATACTGTTATTTTAGCAATATGAGAAGAAAAATTTACAGGGAACTAAAAACATGTGTCATATGTCAAAAATCAAAACCTCAGAATTTATCCACAAAAACAGATTTACATTCTATTTTACCCAGTAAACCCCTGGAAATTCTGTGTACTGACATCAGTGGACCGCATCCAGCAAGCTCTGGAGGCGTCAAATATATCTTAGCTTTTTACGATATATTTTCTAAACATTTAAAACTTTATGCTTTAAAATCCGCCACTGCAAATGCTATAATACGAAGATTCTCAAGTGATTACCTGACGCACGTGGGAAAACCTAAAGCAATACTATCAGATAATGCAGCATACTACTCTGGGTACAAATGGAGAAATTTCTTGAAGGACAATAACATCAAAAGTATATTTATTTCGAGGTTTAGTCCACAATGTAACGCGACTGAGAGACTTTTCCGAGAATTAAATCGATTCATGAGGACCTATATTTCATCAAAACATACTAATTGGGTGTCCTACCTAAGTCTTTTCGAAGACGTACACAATAACTTAAATATTTACGATACGAATTACACACCTAACGAGATCATGTTCAATTGCAAACAGAACGATCAGTGGATAGAACCATTACCTAAGTTGTCGGACAAGGAAATCACACCTGAACAGAAAATAAAAGAAGTATTGACTACATTGACACATCACGCACAAATACGAAACAAACATCACAGAAACATAATAAAAAGAAAACAAAAATTCGAGGTAGGAATGCTTGTACTACTTCGTACTCATCATAAATCTGTAGCACTCAAACGACGCAACGCTAAGTGGCGTCTGCTATATGAAGGACCTTATATAATTGTTAACATACCGCATCCTGGTGCGTATCTGTTACAACATCCTAGAACTAACAAAATTATTGGGCTATACGCACACCGAGATCTTAGAGCATTTCATGCTGAATAATGTCAAGGTCATACCCATCAAAATATTGCTAAGCAACTCGAAAAACTCTGTTGTTACAACACAGATAATAAGTAGTATAGAAATTTTCATTTCAGCGGTTCCAGTGACGCAGTTGAAGACAGAAGAACTCTTCTTTCAGCGCGCGCCTCCACCTGAAAGACGGAATATTAAAGTAAAATTTATGATTACGTAGCAGTGGATGACATATTAATTTTTCACGGAACATTTGTTACTGAAGGTACCACTGACTTGGTGTGACACCTGACGAACTGACAGACGTCATCTGTGAAGCGATCTTTTACTTTGAGAAATAGATTAGACGCACATCTCTCAACACGAAAAGCATCTATCAGTAGTCAAGGCCACACAGACACTCTACACACACGCACAAAACGCGAGGAATCGAACATTTTCTCTCTCTTACTATTTTGAATATTTATTGAGTAGTGAAAACGCCTGGTCTTGCCTACTGATGTAATGAATGTTGTGTCTAACCTATCTTAATTTCAGATGACATCACAAAAAAAAAACATCGATAATATCCCAGCAAAACCGCTAAAGAGGATGTAAATATCTGCAATTCATGAAATCAAATGTGACACAATGTAATAACCTATAGCGATGTAATGATGATGTAAACATGTTTATGTGCAACTATATTATGTTTATGCTAAGAAAATATGTGACGTGTGTATGTATAATTACTTATTTTTTTAACTGATGTATAGTGTAACTGTTACTATGTAAAAATTTGAACAAAACGAGTGCCAAAAAGACATTGCATAGTGAACCACTGTTCACGGACATTAACGAACATTACTAACTCTGCAACTACGCGGAAACCTATGTGAAAGAAACTGTTAATGCCATTCATTATGCAGTGTATCAATGTAAACGCGATGAACGATTTCCTTGATTAATAACTACGAACATTTAGGTGAGCTATATTCAGCAAAAAACTGAAAATGTGAAGTGCATAATTCGTGCATCGTCTAGTGACATTACTACAGTACCCAACTTCAAGATGTTAACTGGATTAAATGGAAACAAAGTGCCTGTCCAGAAAACAACACGACGGGTGGAAGAATTTTGGTTGGAACTTCAGGGAATGAAATGTTCTCGAAATGTGACGGACACTCTTACCTGGACTGTCCAAGGATCGGCGCCAGCTATGTGCCGTCCGAGGTTCTGCAGCCAAGCTTCCACGGAATGTAAAAAACGAACTGCACGTGGACCAATTACTCGACGGGTCACGTCTGATCTGTAACAAGCAATGCTTTTAGTCACAACGAACTGCATCACTACGACTATAATGGAAATGAGAAATGGACACGCTTATGTATTAATCACGTTGTTATACAACGATGTTACTGTGATCAAAAAACTTTACCACGACGATACTAACCTGTAAAAAATTATTGTGCAGCGGATGAATATGAACTGTAATAACGACACGATGTGTATAGGTCAACGCACCTGAAAAATACGGACATTTTTCTTTGAAGTATTTCAAAACAATACTATGTAACTAAGAACATTCAACAATCTAAGTTGTATTGTGTTATAACAAATATTGTAAATTTAAAACTAAGTTACCTGTCATAGAATGTAGTCTTCATATGTAATCTTGGTTGAATATTTTCTTTGTGCAACGACTGAAAAACGCGCGCACACGAACAATATGAACTGCAATACTGTGCCGCGTGATCTAACTGTACGATATAACGGCAGTGCCGCAGTTACACAGACGCTTCTGCGCATGCGCGCACTCTATCTGCCAACATAAGAACTTTTACGGCGCACCCGCGTCATTCAAATTTTGTATATAATGTGTATAATGTGTAATGTAAGTCATGTAAATAGTTGTAGATAACTTAGATTTTCTTGTGCCTTTAGGTGAATTGCTCGCCTGCAGGTGTGTCCTTTCGCCTCGCAATTCAGGGGGCAATATAAAGGCACATTTGCATGCCGAGCGTGAGTTTCCGCGGAAACGCGAAATACTAATTACATAAATAATCAGTGACAAATAAATAAAGCCTATGGCACACAACTGCAGCGCTGTGTCGCTGATAAAACAAAAGCTCAATTACGTTACTCTTATGTTTGATTAAAAAAGGAGAGCTCTGGTTGAAGTGGTGCGAGAAGCACGTTTTTTATTTTATTGTCTGGCACACCGCCATATTTCATGTTATAGAAGAATACTGCGAGTTGCAACCACACTAGGCACTCGATTCTGTAAAGAATTTATATTTATAAAAGTAAGTAGGATTATGAACTGTAGGCTTATTCATTGAATATATCTGATTTAACTAACTGTGTAACTTTTTTATGTTTAGTAGACAATCACCTCTGTACGACGTATTGGCATGGCTGGCAAATTATTGTAATATTGAGATTTAGATTATGAGTCCGCACCTACCGCAGCAGTCTTTGGAAACGATTTAATTACGAAGTCCGATTATTTCAGTTTTATTTCACGGTCAACTACGAGTAACATTGCCTTTACGAAAAAGCCATTGTCAAGCGTCTGATAACGAATAATTAAACGTCCACGTTCCAGATAAGAAAAATATTAATTACAATTGCAATCACAATCACCATCATACAGATAAAATAATCAATATTTAAATAACAATATATTTTTATTTATTTTATTTATTTTATAGTGTAACACCAAGTTCATCCGTTCACAAAATGGTTCAAATGGCTCTAAGCACTATGGGACTTAACATCTGAGGTCATAAGTCCCCTAGAACTTAGAACTCCTTAAACCTAACTAACCTAAGGACATCACACACATCCATGCCCGAGGCAGGATTTTAACCTGCCACTCCGGCCGGCCAAGTTCATCCGTGTTTTAGAATTTAATTATCATGTTCTTTAAACTGTTTAATGACATCAGGCCTCTCCTCAAACCTTTCAGTCGGCGATATTCTCTCAATGCAGCACTGTACTTGGAGCCGTTCCCATAAACATTTTCATCAACAGTGCTCGGTCCCTTTTCCGCTAGCCACACTGTTCACTCACGCTACGGCTTGTCCAATGACAGCGTGGGTGTCATGTCATACAGTGTACAGCGCCAGATTTGCACCTGGTGCCACAATTGTAACTGATTTGTTTTCCGGCGTAAATCGGTTCCGCATTAACGCCTTAAAATATCGACCGAGTTTCGCTGCCACACGATAGTTACAGCCCACACTGGACATCATAGGTAGCTGTACTTTAATTGTAACCACCCGGTATATACTTGTACTTTGCATTATTGGAAGAAATTGTAATGAACTAAAGGCAGTCCACGTTGTACCAGCATGACGGATGTCCCGCGCCACTTCGGTACACATAAACAGAGAACTTAACAGAAAATCTTAATATCGATGGACTGGTCAGTTCGTAAACACAGAATACTCTGCACGTTCACCAGAGCTAATACATCTGGACATTTATGTGTAAAAATTTGGAACAATAGGTGTGCAAGGAATCACCGACGACTCCCGGACACATGAAATGCCGTACAACGTACAGAGTCGAAATTCTGTCATAACACGACATCTATAAACGTTAAAGAATTATTTGCTTTGCATTAGCAGTTCGCCTAATTATATGCTATAACTTAGCAAAAAAATAAAGGGTGTCCATAATGGATGTAATTTTTAAATTGTGCTTCTCTTTCAGTTTGTAAGGCTGCCGGACCAGAAAGTTAAACGACTGTAGTTGATATTGCGATTATCGGCTGTCATTGCCAGTTGGCATTTGTGCAAATTTTTATCAGATAAAACGGAGTGATACACGGTGGATTAACGTATGCAGATTTTGTAAGTGCTTTTAACTACGGTGAATCCTGTAACGGTCAAAGCGTTAATGTAGTTTTTGGCAGGCGAAATGCGCCTAATATGTCAACAGTGCAGAGACTGGTAAGGAAATTTGAAGATACAGCATCGACAGTGAACGTTAAATCACCTGGCTCGGTGGAGAATGTCGGTTAAGTCAGTGAACGTGTCACTAAGGTCCAATGAAGTCGACTGGCCGCCTTTCTCAACAGTTAGCATTCCGAAAAACAGTCTGTATCAAATTTTAACAAAAGATCTGCATCTGCATCCTTTTACGATCCAACTGACACAAGAGCTGAAGTCGATATACCACCAAGTGTCGAACATCTACCGATTGGGTATTCACAAAACAACAAATCGTCGGATTTTTGGCACATCCTCGCATGGTCCCTGAGAAGTGTTTTTATCCAGGGCGAGGCATCATGGGCTGGCGTACTAATTGGACCATGCTTTTTTGAAGACGAGAATGGAACGGCTGTGACAGTGACTGTTGATCCTTGTCACATGATCACACAATTTTTATGGCCGTAGTTGCAAGAACTGAACGTGGAACACTTGTGGTTACAATACGATGCGACAACCTGTCACACTGCCGCTGAAACAACCAGGTTGACGAAGAACGATTCTCTGCTCGTCTCATCTCTCGGTATGACGATCAAAGTTGGCCAGCGAGGCCGCGTGATCTGACACTACCTGACTTGTTTTGTGGGGGTACGTCAAATCTTGTGTTTATGCGAACAATCCACGAAACGTCCCTCAACTTGGAACTGTGCTGTAGAGAAGTCGGAAATTTTGTTCACAGAGTAGATGTAGGCAGACGAAGCCGTGGAGGACAATTGCTTGATGTTTTGGTTCATGTTTCATTGTAGTTTTTGTGTTTCATATTGACATAATAATAGTAGCAATTTTGAAACAAATAATGTATTTTATTATTAACTTAAAATTATGAGATACCCTATATTTACTCCTTCTGGGTACACACTGATGAGCCAAAACATTGTGACCACAGCGCACCCCAAGACTGAATGCAGCTAGGCAGCGTTGTTTACTAGTGACGCCGTACGTAAAGTGTGTAAGCGAAGCAGAGGCGGATGGTGAATCATTCTAGCGACGATATGGGCCGCAAATGGGGAAATCCACTGACATAAGCAACTTTGACAAACGGCAGGTGTTTCTGGGCCAGTACCTGGAACGAGGGTCTCAGAAGCGGTGAAGCTAGTCGCCTGTTCGCATGCTACTATCGCGAGCATGTGTGCGGAATGGTTGAATGAGGTGAAATCACGAGTACACGACGTCCGCACCTCCCAACGGAATGTGGATTACGGAGTCTTTGACCGCTCTGTAACGCAGTATAGGCACGATCTGTGGCACTATGGCGACAGAGTGATGTGTTTCAGAGCACACAGTCAGCGTACATCGTTGAGCACATGGTTCTGCAGCAAACGAACCCTATATGCTTTTCCGGCCTCGGTAGCAGGGTGGTCAGCACGTAGGATTCTACATCTACGTGATTGCTCTGCTATTAAAAATGAAGTACCTGGCAGAGGGTCCAATGAACCACCTTCAAGCTGTCTCTCTACCGTTCCACTCCTGAACGGCACGCGGGAAATACGAGCACTTAAATTTTTCTGTGCGAGCCTTTATTTCTCTTATTTGATCGTGATGATCATTTCTCCCCATGTAGGTGGGTGCCAACAGAATGTTTTCGCAATCGGAGGAGAAAACTGGTGATTGAGATTTCATGAGAAGATACGGTCGCAACGAAAAACGCCTTTGTTTTAATGATGGCCACTCCAATTCACGTATCTCCCCTATTTCGCGATAATATAAAACGAGCTGCCCTTCTTTGTACTTTTTCAGTGTCATCCATCAGTCCCACCTGATGCGGATCCCACACCGCACAGCAGTACTCAAGAATAGGGCCGACAAGCGTGGTGTAAGCAGTATCTTTAGTAGACCTGTTGCACCTTCTAAGTGTTCTGCCAAGGAATCGAAGTCTTTGGTTTGCTCTACCCACAATATTATCTATGTGATCGTTCCAATTTCTGTTATTTGTAATTGTAATCCCTAAGTTCAAAAATGGTTCAAATGGCTCTGAGCACTATGGGACTTAACATCTGAGGTCATCAGTCCCCTAGAACTTAGAACTATTTAAACCTAACTAACCTAAGAATATCAATACATATCCATGCCCGAGGCAGGGTTCGAACCTGCGACCGTAGTGGTCGCGCGGTTCCAGACTGAAGCGCCTAGAACCGCTCGGCCACACCGGCCGGCTAATCCGTAAGTATTCAGTTGAAATTACAGCCTTCAGATTTGAGTGACTTATCGCGTAATCGAAATTTAGCTGATTTCTTTTAGTACTCATGTGAATAGCTTCACACTTTTCCTTATTCAGGGTCAATTGCCACTTTTAGCATTATACAGATATCGTATCTAAATAATTTTGCAAGTAGTTTTGATCATCTGATGACTTTAAGAGACGGTAAATGACAGCATCATCTACAAACAAGTTAAGACGGCCACTCAGATTGTCTCCGATGTCGTTAATATAGATCAGGAACAATTACCAAGCGAACGGGCCAGAGTTAGATTCCTGGCCAGGTCGGAGATTTTCTCCGCTGCGGGACTGGGTATTTTGGTGCCCTTGCGTTTGTATCGTCGTGATTGACATTTCACTGTTGAGATGGATGAATGGATACGTTCCTAAAACCAAAAAAGTAAAAAAAAAAAAAAAAGGAACTCAATAAGTCCCATGTTGACCCAGCGACGAAGTGAATCACGATTGTAGTGATCACGAGGTGATCGAGTTTGGATTATGCATTAGCCGAAACGTGTAGCGTGGTCGGATGAAAAAAGTTTCTTTTCCCACTCGGCCGACAGTCTTCTACGGTTCACAATCACCCAGACGAACAGCTGCCTGAAGCCACTGAGCCGCGCCACGGAGGCAGGTCGGTGCGAACAGTCTTGTGCTACGAGGGACACTCGCCTAAGATTCCATGGGACCTGGGATGATAACCGAAGGCACCATGACATCTGTGGAATACTTTTTATGCTTGATATCTTCCGCGGTAGCCATGGCGTCTTCCAGCAGAGTAACCGTATCCCAATGATGATGATGAGTTGGGTTGAGGGGGTGCTCGACATCACGGTCATCAGCGCCCTGACGAAATGTCGACATGAAATCTCATGGGTGGGGACGAAGGCTGTCCCCACATGCAGAGCAATTTATAACGTACTAAAGTCTGCCGCCCTTCCCCAACAGTTTAGGGACGAGGCCTGATAGTTCACAAAATTTCACCACTCTCTTAACACTGGTATCGGTATCTGCGAGGGCGGTGGGCAGATCTCCAGCGAGACCAAGGGCTGCCCTATTATCAGTATAGAGGACACACGTAGACACAATATGCTGAACTGAAAGTGGCACTCCACAAACTTCACAGAACGGTGGATCCTCCCGCCGGAGGAGGGAGCCATGCGTGAAAGGGCTATGCCTGATGCGCAGTCTGGTAAGCAAAACCTCCTTCCAGCAGCGAGGCTGACACGAAGTCCGCCGAGCTGTTGTGGTCGGTTTGAGCGACCGCAGTTTGTTGTCCGACACCTGCAACCATTCAGTCTCCCACTGAGGCATGATGCATCTGTCAGAAAATGAGATAATGGCGTGCAGCGGGATGGGACATTGATGGACAGCACCATCCCAAAATCCTTCCTTGGCAGCTTTGGCAGCCATGTCGTTACTCTGTATCCCAACATGTCCAGGTACCCAGCAAAAGATCACCTCCTTGCCACGGCGTTGGAGCTGAATCAGAGGGTCTACAGGATATATTTGGTGAAGCGCTTGCAGTGCACTAAGAGCGTCGGAATGGAGAAGAAAACTCGTACGCTGATGTCTGCGAACCCTCTCCAGTGCCTTTAGAATGCCATATAACTCCGCATCATAATTTGTAAATTTTACTGGAAGACGCACTTTAAAAACCCTATCAGGGAAAACCACAGAACAACCGAGAGCATTCCCCTGCTGGGATCCATGTGTATAAATAACGATAAAGCTATATACATACTTAAAATAAACGAGAACAAAGTTGTAAAAACCATATCCGGAGTACAATTTTTAGGGTACTGTGTCAAGCTTAAAATCACTTTGGCCCTCCGAAGACACCAAGGCGTCAGTGCGTTCCATCCCTAGGTGTGTATTTTCATGCCCGCGAGATCCAGATCCTTGAGGGAGGCCGTAGCACGTCTACCAAATGGCTGGGTCGCTTGGGGCCGATTATTGAACAGTCGTTCGAAGGCGGGTTGGATCACTGAATTAAATACCAATGACTGGAGTGACGCTGAGATGTTCAGCACCTGTCGAGCCAAAAGGATACGTCACCGAATCCAGAGTGATGGTTCACCAGCCTCTGAACACAGATCCTGAACTGGGCTGGTTCGAAAGGCTCCCGTCGATATCCCAATGCCCGCATGGTGGGCAGCATCTAACATCCGGATGTAGGAAGGACGGGCCGAACCATAGACCACGCTGCCATAGTCAAAGCATGATGGAACAAATGCCCTATAAAACTGTAGGAGGCGGGACCTGTCGGCTCCCCATGTTTTTCCGCCAAGGCATTTCAAAATGTTCAACAACCAGAAGCCTTTTGTTCGTAGGTCTTTCAGGTGTGGGAGCCAAGTTAATTTCGAGTCAAATAATAAACTCAAAAAGCGCACTGTGTCGTGAAAAAGTTTACGGTCCACCATTGTAAGCTCTGGTTGGTTAAAACTCCGACGAGCACGATTATAATTGACACACACAGTCTTCTCAGGTGAGAACCGAAAACCAGTTGTCTGGGCCCAGGTTTCCAGCCTACTAATGGTCAGTTGTAGCTGCCTCAAATGGTTGGTTCAAATGGCTCTGAGCACTATGGGACTCAACTGCTGTGGTCATAAGTCCCCTAGAACTTAGAACTACTTAAACCTAACTAACCTAAGGACATCACACACATCCATGCCCGAGGCAGGATTCGAACCTGCGACCGTAGCGGTCGAGCGGTTCCAGACTGTAGCACCTTTAACCGCTCGGCCACTTCGGCCGGCGTAGCTGCCTCGTCGTCGTCGTAAGATCAGAGGAAGAGCAGAAGATTACAAAGTCATCCACAAACAAAGAGCATTTGACAGGGCTCCTGACTGCAGAGGATTTGCCATTGATAGCGATGGCAAACACTGTGACACTGAGGACACTGCCCTGGGGCACACCATTCTCCTAAACATAGCAATCAGATATGGCATTGCCAATGTGATAACGAAAACCCCTGCCCTCGGGAAAGGATGCGATCAGAAGCGGCAGGCATCCACGTAGTTTCGATTCATGAAGTTGACGAAGTATGTTGTACCTCCAACTAGTGTCATATGCTTTTTCGAGGTCAAAAAACACACAAACTAAATGGTTTCGGCGTAAGAAGGACTCCTGTATCGCCGTCTCAAGTAGAATTATGTTGTCAATAGTGGAACGGTAGCGCCTGAAACCACACTGGGAGTGGCTCAGGTAACCCCGGGACTAGAGCAGCCAGACGAGGCGGTGGTTAACTATGCGTTCAAGAGTCTTACCCATACAACTAGTAAGGGCGACACTCCGATAACTGTTTGGGGCGCTACGGTCCTCACCTGGTTTCCAGAATGGAATTAAGAATGCCTCATTCCAAGACGTGGGGTACTGTCTGTCAAACCAAATCTGATTGAAACAAGAGAGGATCTGACCTTTCGCTTCAGGGCACAGATGACGAAGCATGGTATAATGGATCTCATCAGGTCCTGGAGCAGTGCCTCTGGTTGTAGATAAAGCTGATTCCAGTTCCCACATGGAGAATGGAAGGTTGTAGACTTCCTCATTACGCGAGAAAAAATTGAGGTTCCTCATCTCTGCAATCGGAAAGAACACCTGAACAGCAGGAGCTTGTCTAGATGACATAGTAACAGTAAAAAAGTATTCAGCTGAACGTGAGCCATCTCTTCTGGCGTGTCCACCAAGACCCCATTATTTGACAAGGCCGTAAGGGGATGTGGACTACCCTTGCTTGAAATCTGTCTTATTGATTCCCAAACGTGCGCAGCGGAAGTGGACCGATTAATGGAAGTCATGAATTCCCTCCAGGAAGCCCTCTTCCATTCTTTGATCACTCGCCTTGCATGTGATCTCGCAGACCTGAAGACATGAAGATTGTCTGTAGTTGGACACCGTTTGGAGTTCCGAAGAGCTGCCCGTCTGGCCCTGATTGCCAATCGACAGTCGTCATTACACCAAGGGACAGGCCGTCGTCCGAGGTGGCTAATAGACCAGGGGGATTGACTCTGCGGCAGCACTTTGGGTCTCATAAGTGATATGGGCCACCGCCTCTTGTGCACAATCATTGCGTTCAAATACAGCCTGTCGACTGTACTGTAACCGATTTGCCCTTTGTATCATCCACCTGCGTGGTCTCCTGCTGGTCACTGTCCTAGGCGGCAGACGAATCCACACTGGGAAGTGGTCACTAGAATGTAAATCTAGAGCCACTCCCCACTGAACTGAATCCGCAATAGCTGAGGAACGAAAGCAAAGATCAATAGCTGATAAAGACCCTGTAGCTGTGGAAAAGTGAGTCATCTGACCCGCGTTCAGAAGACAGATATCCTCAGAATGGACGAGTCGCTCGTTCAGCCGACCCCTGGAGCAGGTAATAGCTGAGCCCCCACATCACATTGTGGGCATTGAAGTCCCTCACTAGAAGGAATGGGCGCGGGAGTGCCTGGAGGAGGTCTGCCAGTGTGTCCGCATCCAAAGCGTCATAGGGGGTGGGAGGGGGGGGGCAGATACAAAGAACACACTGTAAAATAGTAAACGGTGAGAGAACTTTCACAGCAATTGCTTGGATGGTCGTGGTAAGAGGATCAGGAGAGGAGTGGTATCTGTCATCAAGAAATATAGCCACTTCGTCTTTAGCCCTGCCTACAGCAGTATCATCTTTCCTGTGTATGTGATAGCCCCGTAATGTGGGTGTGTCTGTGACTTTAAAATGTGTTTCTTGTAAGCAGATGCGGAAAGGTTTATCCTGGACCAGCAGCTGTAGTTCTTCCAAATGTGAGCGATAGCCATTCAAATTCCACTGCAACACAGAAGTCCCTATGGAAGCATTGATTAGTGATGGTGGTTCTTTCGTTTCTCCCTCGGAGGCGGTGATTCAGCGGGGAGGTCAGGGGGAACGTTAGCCGGTTCCGCGTTCTCTAGTTCCTCCGATTGAAAGTCCATATCTTCAAGAGCATAGTCTCCATGAGAAAGGGAGAGCGCTCGCCAATCCGAAGGCTTACCTACCGCTTTCTTGGTCTTAGAACTACTTTTAGAATGACGTTTTTCTTTACTGACAGGAGGGGGAGGCTGCCGGGGTTGCTGGGATGGCTTAGGTGGCTTCTGTAGTTGTGGCTTAGATGGTAAGTCTACTGCTGACGGCTTCCGAGCGACATCAGTTGCAATTGGAGCGTTTCCCCCACAGGTAAAGCGACAAATGCATGTGCTCGTACTTGAATCTGTGGTCTGAGTTTGTGTGAAGGCATCACGCTTGGCTAGTGGCGTTTTAAGGGCTGAAGCCAAAGAAGCTGTAAAAACCGGTGGTTGCATGGCCTTGTAAGCCTTTTTAGCTTCACCACAGGGTACGCGTCTCTGCACTTTCAACTCTTCAATTTTCTTTTTCTCGTTGTAAACCCAACACTTTCTGCTCCACACTGGGTGATCCCCAGAGCAGTTAACACATTTCAGAGGAAGTGTTCAAGAAGTCCTTGACTCGTGAGCGGAGCCTCCACAATTGCCACGCGTAGCCTTCCAGTTACATCCCATTGTGCTATGGCCAAATCTTTGACATTTATAGCATCGCATGCGGTTAGGAACAAAGGGGCGAACCTTAAGGCACATATAGCCAGCAAGGATATGTTCCGGTAATTCGGGAGTACTAAACGTTAGAGTAAACATTACTGATTTTTCCAATTTGCCATTGACTCTCCTCATATAATTCTGCACCGCTGTGACGCCCAGATTCTTCCTCTTCACGCAGCTCCGTGGGGTCCATCTCCATTATATCGGAGCAGGTAACCACGCCTTACTGTAGTTAAGGGTGTTATGGAATTCAGCCTCGATGGGGTAGTCACCTAAGGCCTTACATCCCAGGAGCTTAGATAATTGGGTGGAATTAGCAGTTTCAACCAAAAGCTTTCCATTACGTAGTCGTTTGACACTTTTCAGAGACCCAGCAATACCTTCCTATGCCTTGTTAATACAGAAAGGGGATATCTTCTCAAAGCTTCCCCCGTGTCGCTTGATTTCAATGAAATTGTTATGGCACAGTAATGCCCTGTTACTATTACTCGGAGACTTCTTTTCAGGAGGACTCACCAACCGAGCTCTCTTTAAGGAGTGGCTGTAGGTGCTGCCTGACGGTATACCCATCCCATCAGGAGTAGTAGTTTCATGAGACAGTTCCATAAGGATCCCACGAGATGCTAGGGAAGCAACTGTCGACCCAGGCAGAGCCCTGCATGCCTGAGCAAGCCTGATTCAACTGGGGTGCGGCAGGTGCCTCAGAGGTTGCTCGCTAGAGACTGTTTCACCTCAACAGCCATTAACCTCCTCAGCACGCAGCACACCTTGAGTTTGAAGGCTTCTTTATAGAGATGGATACCATCCTCGCAGTCCAGGCGGTGAAGCCAGGACCCCCGTTCTCCGAAACACACAACATTCCACCGCTGCGCCGCACGGTGGTCGTTGAAGTATGACCAGAGCTTACGGTGACGGAGGACTGGTGGCGCTTACCAGTCCCTGGTGGCGCTTACCAGTCCTCAGATCAGGAACCCCGAGGACGCCAAGCCCGTACTCAGCAAACGAATGCTGAGCCCCTGAGGGGCCGTATCACAAGGCCAGAATCGTGGTACCATAGTTTGAGGATCACGATAGCGAACTTTATGTCAGAAAATTCACCTGACTTAAAGCCGATGGAACATACGTGGGACACATTCAGATCGTAGCTCCGCGTCTACAATATACCAGCCAGTAATTAACTGTAACTGCGTTACCTGTGCCTAAGAATCTGGTTCAAATGGTTCAAATGGCTCTGAGCACTATGGGACTTAACATCTGAGGTCATCAGTCCCCTAGACTTAGAACTACTTAAACCTAACTAAACTAAGAACAGGACACACATCCATGCCCGAGGCAGGATCCGAACATGCGACCGTAGCAGCTGCGCGGTTCCAGACTGAAGCGACTAGAACCGCTCGGCCACAACAGGCGGCTAAGAATCTGGTTCTACATACAACCAACGACTAACCAAACGCGTGTCGAGTCCATTCCAAGTAGAACGGAGAACGAAGAACACGTTATTAAGCAAGTGGTCATAATGATTTGGCTCATCAGTGTGTTATGGGTGGCTTTAGCTGACTCACTACCCTATGTAACTACTTTATGATACCGTACAAGATTCCTGTAACATGGATTCACTCCAACAATAGCTAGTGAACTAAAGTGACGTACTGTTCCGAAGGGTACAATCGATGAAACAAACAATAACACCTACAAAGTAATGATAGAAACTCTGCATAGGGCAATACTAGAAACATCAGCTAATAACAGTACAGCTAACTCAGAGGAGACAATTGAAGGCAAGTTTCATTCATCGCATCAAAGTGACGTTTTTGTTGTGTTTGCTGACTGTACGGACAGGAGCATCGATAGAATACATTCAATCTCGCTGGGAAAGAAACTGGTAAGTAAAACGGATATCATAAAAATCTCTTGAATCGAAAGTGATAAAATCGGAGGTGGTATTTGCTATTACAGATATCAGATTGTACATAATACTCTATTTCTAGATCTTGATATGGCGGTACAACAAGCATTATGACTATCTAAAACTGCATAGTTTGGTAATGCTATCGTAACTAAGAAGGATACTCAGTTGGGAATTCATTACACAGTCATTGTACCAACATTAGTTTATTAAATAGTATAATCAGGGACGGAGGAAATTATGTGAAGCAACCGACTCCTGTCTGTCTGCTATCATTTAAAGCACAGAAACGATCGGAGTAACATACATTCAGCCCGAGCTATTGTACGATGTTATACATGAACTTACGCAGAAGCACAGTAGCAAACAGTTTCAGAGTATATCCCTATGTGGTTATTGAAATGTACTTGTTGAACCGAGTTGCATCAACGAACAACGGTCATCTGGCCAGTCAAGCTGTGTACACATTGAAGATCCTCTTGCCGCTACTAACAGAGCCTGGTCGGAAAGAAGCAAACCGAATGTATTATAGAACTTAAGTACGCAATAACTCACTTCCCATGAAGCGAGTTCAACCTATGGCAAACTACAGTAGGCAGCCTTCGCACTTCTGATACAGCGCCAAGTCACGTATTCCACATGAATAGCACTTTAGCCTCGGCTACACAACAGAACATGAATTTATCAACAAAGAATGACTGAAGGTCAACCACTATTAGAGCATAGGAACTTGCCTTTCTATCTCAACACATGCCGACAGGTAGTAACATTACATTGTATTACGTATTATAGCAATACTACAATTAAAGTTGTGATGATATAGATTCTCAACGTTTTCAGATATTTACACAGCCGACAGCTGCCGTCGATGACATATATCTAGAAGTCATTAATTAGTTTCTCCCACAGTAAGATGACAAAATACAGAAAACATTTGGGACGTGTACTGTTTCGGGTGTATATTATAATAAAGTACTGTAAAAGATACGTACAGCTACTAGTTTCTTCTATGGTTATAGGTTTTAAGTTAATTAAGCTGGTATCCAATAACCAGTGGTATATGATATAACTGTGACAACACCAAATGGAAGACCACATATAATCCAACAAGACTGATGTGCCAGTACACTTTGATATTTTATTCCTAAATGTTTTTACTGTATGGTACTCATTGCGAAAGGCAGGAATAACATTTATCAGCCTGTTACTACAAGACTGTAGAGAGATAGAGCAAAGTTCAAGATACAATTTTATTGCAGAAAGCATGCATCCTATATGATACATTTGTATTTATTCCATCATTCATAAGTAGAAATTAGAATTTTTCTCTGTAACCTAGTGTGACGACCAGGAGAGAGGCGCTAATGACGGGGACTTCAGATTATTTACGACTAAGAGCTGGTGAACAGGAAGGCTGAAACATAAAAGATCCACGAAGAAATAGCAACCCCTTCGACATCCCATACATATATGATGAATGCGTCAATTAGAAAGAGAATTCGAGGGGAAGGGTGAAAACGTATTGTTAAGTGGACGAAAAAAACAAAAAAAAGTATCTTCATCAAATTACTCAGCATCTGATTTATGAACGACTAACTAAGTATGAGAAATTCATCACGGCGAACGAAGAACAAAACTTACTAAACTGACGCCATAATGCACAGCAAACTGAGGAAGAAAGAATCCTAGAAGACAGAATTTTACAAGAAGGTCAAACAACGATAATCGAAGTAATTACTGCTGGAGATGTTAAAATGTTAGAATAAATTATATAATGATACCGCATCTCGAGCTGGTAAAATATCACACCTCCAGATGAACTTGTTACCAAGAAATTCCTAGGTATTACTAGCCAGGTTCTACAATTGCTATCTTCAAAAAGCCCACTGATTCCTTGTACTTACAACAATTAAGGAAAACGTGGAAGGGTAGGAACCACCAATATAACTTTCTTTTCACACAACCTGTTTATTTAACAATATATAAACTGTGTTTTACAAGTAACCAAAGCATTTAACCATAAAATTTTCTTTAGCAAAATGAAAAAAATTTCAAAATTCTTTTGACCTTAAAACTTAAAAGAAACCTGAAGGGCTGTATTGCAAAACAGCAAACAATATGACAATGATTACAAGACCGCTGGATCTGCAGCCCGTCCGTTATCTGGTGAAACAGCGTTGGTCACAGTCCGTCTTATTAAATGCCCTTCTGCAACACATGGAAACTATAAGCACCATTGATGACAAGAGTGATTCAATTACTCAAAACAGATGAAGTAACTTTTAACTTGAATGCTGTATGTCGAAAGGTTCGGGGTTAAGATGTGCACCTGTGCTTAAACAGATTAGCAAATAATATGACAATGATACAGCCTACTTCAAAGGGACCAACCTCTTAATTTCAATAGGCAACCAAGGTGCGATTGGATCCCAAACTGTCCCTTCTGACAATTTTATTTTGACTAAAGCCCTGGTGACAGTTGGCAGTTAATATTTTCAAAGTTAATTGATTTTCAGTTGTTAAGACCACTCTTAAGTAACGTTTTAAAACATTACTTGTGAACACTTATTACGAAAGAACTCACTCGGCGGAACCACAAGATCGAGCTAAAATACACCAATAATGACCCGGTCTTTCAAACATAGAAACGAACAGCTTAGTATAAAAGGTTGATAAAATTATAACTAGTGACTAAGAAATACAATTACAGTCAAAGAATTGAACCGGTTAACAGCTAAATCTAACCACATGGTCCCTCTTTTATTTAACGACAACCTGTTTCTTAGTACAATTTTTTGGCTGTATTTACGGCCAAGAGCTGATTAATTAGAACATTAATGTTCGGGTACAACCAGAAAGGAAAGGGAATATAATAGTGGGACAAATTATCAAACGACAACTAGTGTTAATACAATACTACTGCCCATATTTACGAGCAAAGATCCGACTGGGTAAAATTCTGAGGGTTGGTTACAAACCAGATAATAATAAGGAGGGCAGGTACACAATGAAACAAGTCACCACAAGATTACAGGATGTTACTACCATTTATCAGCAAGCAGATCCATGAATCCTTGGTGTATCACAGCGGTTACTGAGTGGTGCCGATGAAAGCCAGGTAGAAGAGGGCAACCAGGCCACGTGCGGTCTTCCAATGCGGATGTTGACAACCAACCAACAGGATGTTGGCCTGCTGCTTTTAGTCGAAGCTAACCCCTGTGATGTAGTCTGGTATCTTACTTTGTGCAGGCCCTCCTTGCGCAGCTCATGGCTTCGGCCGCTTGGACCTTGTGACCACCTCTTGTTGCGGTGCTACTGCCAATCCCCAAACTTCGTGCCTCTCTCTCAGGCTTTTTTATTTATTTATTGTGATGTCATTCCCCAATATGGGCAGGGGAGGGCTGTCAGCGGCACAATCCGCTGCTCTTCAGCTGAATGACATGACAGCTAAGACAAGAATAAAATGTTACATATATGGCGATAAAAAGGGGGACATAAAACAGAGTAAGGGGAGATAATGGATGTAAAAATGCACTGACATGGAGACGTTCATGGAGGGGACAATTTAAAAAGTCGACATGAAGTTAAAAAAACACAGTTGGCGATTCTTAAAACCCAAAGAAGACAATGAAGGCACACGCACAGGTTAAAAGTCGGCCACAGTATTAAAAACACTCCAGAGCAACACACTTAAAACCCCAGGTTGGACCTGCCGAGAGAGAGACCGGAGAGGATGGAAAAGGAGGGGAGAGTAAGGGGCAGCAGGGGAGGTGGCGGGATGAAAAGAGTAGGGGCATCAGCAGGTATACTAAGAGGCAGGAGACTGGTTGGACACGAGATGAAGAGGATAGGGAAGGCAGTAGGGAGTGCAGAGACACTGAATGGGAGCACAATAGAGGGAGGGGGAGTAGGAGGGGAAAGCAACTCAGGAGAAGGGAGGGGGAGGAGAGGGAGCCCTGAGGAGAAGTGGAGAAGGCAGGAGGAAGATGGGGTTAGAGTTGGTAGGAGGGGTAGATGTCAGGGCGAAGCTCATCATCCGGGGGGGGGGGGGCTAGATGGTGGAAGTTGCGTTGGGAAAGGAGGCGAAGGGTGTGGAGATGGAGAAAGAGTGGGATACAACGTAAAGGCGCGGCAATGGGCTGGGGGGTGGAGAGGATGGAGAGGAAAGGAGACACCGGGGGTGGGAGGGATCAATGCAGCGGACAATATATAGTGTGCAGATGTGTTCAAGGAAAAAGAGAAGGTGGGGGAAGGGGATGAGGTCATAGAGGATGCACGTGGGGGACGGAAAGCAGATGCGGAAGGCGAGGCGGAGCGCATGGCGTTCGAGGATTTGGAGGGATTTATAGAACCTGGGAGGGACTCTCCTGGGACAGGAAACCCCGTATATTTATCGGCAAGCAAAGACCTTCTAAGGACACAACCCACAGTTACTAACTCATACTCATAGATACTGGCAATGGGGCCGCAAGAGGGATAGTCGACACTACCCCTGAGCCAGTGGCGCCAGATAGAACAGTCTACTAATTCAGTGGTGCCATGTCTCATCTACTACGCCGAGATACCGAAATTAGCTCAAGCTGTATCCATCTCCAGACCAGGCTTAACGAAAACCTTAAATTATCAAGCAATAAGCCTTCTTAGAACATTTGGCTAGGTACCGGGTGATCAAAAAGTCAGTATAAATATGAAAACTTAATATACCACGGAATAATGTAGATAGAGAGGTAAAAACTGACACACACGCTAGGAATGACATGGGGTTTTATTAGAAAAAAAAGTTCACAAACTGTCCGACAGATGGCGCTGGACAGCAAATCGTCTGTAACTGCTACCGTGGCAGGTGAGAGGTACGTCGATATGTTACAGAACCGCATCATCCCCAGCCTGGCTGATAATTACCTGCTGGAACGTATGATGTTTATGCAGGATGGCGCTCCACCCCGTACTGCTAGACGCGTGAAAGACTTCTTGTGCGCGTCGTTTGGTGATGATCATGTGCTCAGCCGCCACTTTCGTCATGCTTGACCCCAGTCTGTGCGATTATTGGCTTTGGGGTTACCTGAACTCGCAAGTGTATTGTGATCAACCGACATCTCTAGGGATGCTGAAAGACAACATCCGACGCCAGTGCCTTACCATAACTCCGGACATGCTTTACAGTGCTGTTCACAACATTATTCAAATGATTCAAATGGCTCTGAGCACTATGGGACTTAACATCTGTGGTCATCAGTCCCCTAGAACTTAGAACTGCTTAAACCTAACTAACCTAAGGACATCACACATATCCATGCCAGAGGCAGGATTCGAAACTGCGACTGTAGCGGTCACGCGGTTCCAGACTGAAGCGCCTAGAACCGCACGGCCACACCGGCTGGCCAACATTATTCCTCGACTACAGTTATTGTTGAGGAATAATGGTGAACGTAATGAGCATTTTCTGTAAAGAACATCATCTTTGCTTTGTCTTACTTTGTTATGCTAATTATTGCTATTCTGATCAGATGAAGCGCTATCTGTCGGACATTTTTGAACGTTTGTATTTTTTTGGTTCTAATAAAACCTCAAGTCATTCCAAGCATGTGTGTCAATTTGTACCTCTCCATCTACATTATTCCGTGATTTATTCAGTTTTCAAATTTATACTGACTTTTTGATCACCTGGTATTTGTGAGAATCACCCGAATCATACAATTCGCCTACAACTTGGGTTTCAAAGAAAACTATTTGCAGAGATTCTGTAAGATACAGAGGACATACTAAAAACTTCAAGGGCACTAAGCTCAATGCGGCAGTATTTCTTGAAGCAGAGACGGCCAACGATAAAACCTGTATGTAGCACATGAATTCAGGCTAAAACTAAATGCAGACTGCTATTTGAAGTTGTTAGCTACCTTCCTCCAAGGAATATGAGCGAAATTAAAGGTACTGAACTCAACTTGCAAACCACAGCAGTGAAATCTGTTCATAAGATATTGCCTCGAACGACAGTGTGATCTTAGTGCAATTTGCGGACGACACTACTTTCGTTGCAACTAGACGGGGCCGTACACTCACTTTTAGAGCTTACATTCACGAAAAGCTAAGAAAAATCCACGAAAGATAGTGGCAGTATACTTCACAACTAGGATATGAACATCGGAAACCAGACAACAGAAGGATGGACAAAGAGGAAACTGTGACAAAATACATGTAGTAGTAATTTATGACTCCAAATTAATATTTAAATAGCACGTTCTAGAGGATGGAAGTAAATTCATGTGAACGACGAAATACGTTGTTCTTTCCTTACTAAAGAAAAAAAAAACTAAACATCAGAACAAAGGGGTTATTCACAACGAGGCTGCAGAGAGTTTCAGAGGGAGCATCGAGCAACGATTGACTAAAACAAGGGAACGAAACAAAGAAGAAAGGGGATGGGGAGCTTTGATAAATGAAATAGTGAAGATAGCAGGTTATCATATAGGTAAAAAGACAAGGCCTAGTAAATGTCCTTGGATAACACAGAAGATACCGAGTTAAATAGACAAAAGGAGATAATATAAAATACAGCAAAGGAAGCAGCCGAAGAGAATACAGGTGTCTACAAAATTAGAGTAAGAGAAAGTACAAAATGGCTAAGCAGGAGTGGCTGTAGGACAAATGCAAGGCTGTAGAAGCATGCATAACTAACTGATAAGACTTTTGAAGAACAGAGAAGCATCTGCATGGACATTAAAAGCTTAGATGGTAAGTCAGTTCTAAGCAAAGAAGGGAAAGCTGGAAGATACTTATAAAAGTGCTGTACAAGGGAAAGAACTGGAAGGCAATACTGTAGGAACGGAAGAAGAAGTAGATAAAGACGAAATGAGATATGCGATACTGCCAGAAGATTTGGGCATAGCACTGAAAGACCTAAATCATAACTAAGTTACGGTGGTAGACGTAATTCCCCGTGCATTGCTGAAATCCTTGGAAAGCCAGCCTTAACAAGTTACTCTACCTTGTGTGCACGACGAATGATACAGATGAAATACCCTCAGACTTCAGTAACAATAAAATAATTTCAATTTCAAAGAATAGAGTGCTGCTAGGTGTGAATACTGCCTATCTTAGGAAAAAGATTAACGAAAGGGAAACATACTCTTACAACAGATGTAGATGTAGATAAAGCTTTAGACAGTAACACTGGAGTACAGTCTTTGAAATCATGAAGGCAGGAGGGATAAGATACAGGGGTCGAAAGGTTGTTTACAATTTTCACAGAAACCAGACTGCAATTATAAGAGTCGAAGGTAATGATAGGGAAGCAGTGGTTGAAAAGGGTATGAGACACATCGGTAGTCTGAACCAGACGCTATTCAATCTGTACACTGGGCAAGCAGTAAAGGAAACCGAGGAAAAACTTGGAAACCGGATTATAGTTCAGGGAGAAGAAATAAAATCTCTGAGGTTTGCCGATGATATTTTAATTCGGTGGAATTGTAAAGACTTGGAAGATCAGCTGAACGGAACTGATAAAGTCTTGAAAACAGATTAGAAGATGAACATCAACGAAAATAACCAAGGGTAAAGGAAAGTAGTCCAACTAAATCGGGCGATACTGAATGAATCAGATTACGGGATGAGACACTGAAAGTAGGAAATGAGACCTGCTGTTTATGTAGTAAAATAGCTGATGATTTTCGAAATGGAGACTATAAAATGCAGATTGGCTGTAGCAAGAAAAGATATGAATTTTTTAACAATTAATGTAAATTTAAGTGTTTGGAGCTTTTTTAATGTTTTCATCTGGAGTGTAGCCTAGTGCAGAAGTAAAACGTTGACTATAAGCGGGTCAGACAAGAAGAGAACAGAAGTTTTTGAAATGCTGTGCTACAGATGAGTGCTGAGAAGTGGATGGTTAGATCGCGTAGGTAACGAGGAGGTACCGGAACGATTTGGGGAAGAGAAATTTATGGTACAACTTCACTAAAAGAAAGGATCGGTTGACAGAACTCACCCTGAGACATTAAGCAGACATCAGTCTGATAGCGGACGGAAGCTGTAGAAGAAGACCAAGAAATGGATGCAGTAAGCAGATTCAAATGGATGTAGCTTACAGTAGTTATCCTGAGAAGAAGAGGCTTGTACAGGATAGAGGAGTATGGATAGCTGCATCAAACCAGTGAAAAATAAAATGATCGAATGGCATTTATTGGCCGGGATATCCCCTTCGGGGTTCAGCCGCCGTCTTGGAAGTCTTCTTTAGTTGATGCCACTTCGGCGACTTTCATGTCAATGATGATGAAAATGATGATGTACACACAACACCCAGTCCGCTGCCGGGAATCGAACCCGGGCCGTGTTGCGTGACGGAGGTGAACATGAAACCAGTATTTTGACTGAAGACCACAACGACAACGAGTTATATGTAAGGCGTGACACTATCAGAGGTGTTAGAGACGTAGTAACCATCCATTGTAAGTAGTGGCACAAAATAAAAGAATCAAAGCCATTAACGGGCGTTCGTCTCAACAAGGCAAATGAAAGACCTACGTAACATAAGGGAGAGAGTACTGTAAGCGGCCGTTTAAAGCTCTACCGGAAAGTGAAATAAACTGTTGAGTCTCTTCGAACGCAAATTTCACAGCAATGAAGGGAGACTGCTACAAACTCTTGGTCTTCAACATAATAAGAGGAATAACATGAACAGAGCCAATAACGATTTTGAGTTTTGAAGGGACGATTTGGTCACTACCAGGACTCGAACCAGAAACTTCCCTGATGGGCTCACTTAGGTTGTCGTCGGCGGCTACTTAATTTCAAACAAAATGTATTTTTATTTATTATTTTAAGAGAGGAAAAAAGTCAGCTGTCGATTCTCCAGATTGTCACACATCCATGGCCGTCAAGACTGTCAGATACTATTAACTGTCACTGCCGCAGAGGTATTACTCATGAGCGTGGCACCATTATAGTGGATGAGGCTTTCTTACAGAGAGACAACCATAGTTCAGAAACTGGTACCCGAACATAGGTTGAAAACAATATCAACTTTACTGCGTACGACATTAAATCCTTATAGAGGCCGGCGTTCATTCTTAGCACTTAGATGACAATGTGCATTTCTTTTTCATTCCATATTACGTGTTTCGATCATAGCCAGGAATGAAAATAAAATGTGAAGCGTAGATACATAATATGTACTTCACGTCAAGTGAGCATGGTATATATCACTGTAACATACACTACAGTTGCTGGCGTGATGCATAAGATGTATGCTTCAGGGTTTATTTTGAAATGATGGCCAAAACGCCTCATAAGGAATAAAAACACATTGTGATCGCTATTAATTTTAATTTTGCCGTAAAGAAACAAAATGAAGCGAGTGTGACAGAGGCAACCGTTTCGTAATGTTGATTACGTGACTACATTTTGATTGGCTCTAGCTTATGTAAACTGCGATATTTATAAATAACAGCTTCTTCATCAGGGAAGAGTATATCTTGCCATTTTTATTACTTTTATAACTGTCCCATTTTTACTTTTATTTTGTGCATATTATTCACTGTCGAACCGATTTTTTCTGATAAGTTAACAACCTGTGCCCTAGCTTCTGAATCTATTATGCACAAAACGAAGTTCAGACGATTCACATGTTGATGGCACGCTCGCTTTTGATAAATGAGAACAACTGCGTTTGTGCGGGTATCTGACCATTAAAATGAAATGCAAAATAATTTATAGTTCGTCGTTGGGCCACAGCACGTTGTCAGTGATCCTTCTACAACAGGATAAACATGGAAGAAGATTTAGTTTCAGAGTTCAGCCAGCTCCCAGTAAAGCTCCATGCTCGGACTGAAGCAAGAGATCGCTCAAGCCGTTTCAAAGGAAAGAGTCCCGAAAGTCGTCATAAGCAATTTTAAGAACGCACGGACAACTTAAATCTGGACAGCCGGATGCGAATTTGGATTTTCAGTATCCTTTAACTACTTTTGGTACACTGAAGACGTAAGTTTTGTCTGGTACAAACTGTCGGCATA
Organism: Schistocerca americana; assembly: GCF_021461395.2. Lineage (NCBI taxonomy): Eukaryota > Metazoa > Arthropoda > Insecta > Orthoptera > Acrididae > Schistocerca > Schistocerca americana. Next base: position 207,755,383 of record NC_060123.1, on the reverse strand, counting down.
CGGACAGACGCCGACAATTTCACATATTTTCGAACTCATGTTGCCACTTAATGATGACTTATTTAGTTTCATAACCGAGAAAAAGATCTTTGATGCAAGTATGTAGTTTCAACTGAAACAGGAAACGGTCTCGAAAACAGTTCGAGAAGAGGTATAAGATCGACAGTGTCTTCGAAACGTTTAGGAAACTATTTTTGTAGATATTTCAAGCCCACAAAGAAATTCTTCATAGCTCACGTTTTCTTCACTGGCAGTGAGCTTAGGGAACTGGAATGTGTTCCTTCTATAACGCCACTTTCTTTTTTAATGCATCCCCATCAAATGAACAATAAGTGGTTTCTCATCTTGCAGTGACTTACTGTGGGCGGCTTGCAGTCAAGCCCCTTTAAAATGCGAGATCTGCAATCCATGTTCTAATTTTCGTTCCTGCACTCCTTCATAAAGTCAACAACAGATAGTTTTAAATCAACAAATCGTTCCTGGCTTGCCTTTTGATGTAACCAACGTACTTTGTAGCTATAGGTAAAGTCTCCATACTCAGTTCCATCTAAAACTGTTGCACCTGACCGTGTAATAATACGTGCGACTTCAGAAATTTTACTATCGATACCACCAATATCTTCATGTGCTATATTCCTGAAAATTTAGCACAAAGTGCTTCTTGATGTACTGAATAATGAATCTGTCGATCGTTGTAATTCTTTGCTCTTTAATTGTCAGTTAAATCTCTAAATTAATTCTACATGGTATTGCAATATCTTTTCATAGCAAATCAGCAGTACCCGTAACTTATGCGACGGCGTAATGTATATATAGAATTCTCATTCCTCCCTTCTGTCATTCCCATTAATTTTGAAAGGCTTGTGACGTTAGATCTCTAGACTACCTCTTTTGTGCAAACATCCACTGGGCCTGTGAACGTCCTTCATACCACGATTCTGCAGAAGTGAAGAGAGTTGTGCCGACCGAAAAACGCCTCACGCAGTACTAAGTGAAATACCACTCTGCACTGAGTACTTCCGAGAAGGCACGAGCAAAGTCAATAGAAGCGGTGTCGTGGTCCGCCCGTAGTCGGCCCTGCTTTACCCCACCTGCTTTCAGTGCATAACTAATTTCCGTTTATGCATGTTCCCAGCAAGAGGCGGCATCTGGTTGTAGAAAGCTGTTTATCGCGGAGTCAACATGTCTTCGAGAAAAAATTTAATTTTTATTTGTTTTCAATAATTTTTAACTAGAATGTGTTTGTAATATCTATTCCATTTTTTTACTCATGTGCCGGCTTAGGTGGCCGTGCGGTTCTAGGCGCTACAGTCTGGAACCGCGCGACCCCTACGGTCGCAGGTTCGAATCCTGCCGCGTGCATGGATATGTGTGACGTCCTTAGGTTAGTTAGGTTCAAGTAGTTCTAAGTTCTAGGGGACTGGTGACCTAAGAAGTTAAGTCCCATAGTGCTCAGAGCCATTTGAACCATTTTTTTTTTTACTCATGTAACCTGATCTGATTAGGGCCATCACGTTTTGTCTTACATCAGACCTGGGTTTCACATATAAAGTACATTTGACAACAACTGTAATATGATAAATAGTATTAAAATCGATTGTATGTAGTGATAATGTGAGTAAATATACTGAACATGAACTAAAAAGGTTAATAATGGCAGTACTTTTATTACTGTTGCTGCTGCCACTGATACTGATGATAGGAATAACGATAATGATAATAATAATAAAGATAATAATGCAAAACAACAGTAATGATAGTAGCAGATATAACAAGAATTTATAGGCCTACAAAACAGATGTTTTCTGACATAGCGAGTTCTGGGGAAACGAAATTTAAGGAGACTACACCAGCTAAGAACACTGGAGAATGAGGAAGATCTGGTGTGAAAGAAGGATGTCCAAAGGAAACTAGTGCGTGAAGGGTCAACGGTAATCATTAATGTGGTTTTAGTAGACATGTAATTAATAGATATGTCATTAGCTGTCTTCTGACGTATCTGCTAAAGTAACAATACTCATTGCCATTGTCGCTGAACGCACTCGTTACCCTTGGACACACCTATTTCCAACCAGACCTCGTCATTTACCAATTTACCAATACACTTAGCTGGTGCAGTCTACCTCAGTTTCCTTTCGCCAGTACTCAATATTTAAAAAAAAAAAAAAAAACGGGTATTTTGTACACTTGTAAATTCTTTTTATATGTACCACTAGTAGTATCGTTATTAATGTCATTATTAATGTCATACGCTTTAATAAGCTAATATGCTCTAGACTAGTGAATAAGTTGTTGTTGATTGTTTATTTCATCACAACAATACAGCGAAATTACATTTTGCATGTAGCACTGGGTTAAGATTCGGCAACGACGTCTAATTCAAGATTTGTTTTCATAATTTTTAAATCTTTGACAAATAGTTTTCTGAATAATACACATATTTTAGTTTCGCTAACATAAACATTATTTACTTTGAACACGCCTGAAAATTTTAGTAAATAATGTCTACTGTTTGAATTCAGCAATACAGTATTATTTGGTCCCAAAGCAATACAATGACCACCAATACAAACTTGTCCTTTATTAAACCTAAGCTCAGGACTGAAAAAATTGAGTAAGAAAATAACTTTCTTTGTAGGCTGTGGATGGGCCCTCTTGTAATCGTAAAATTTGTAAACGTAATTATTTTATATGGTCTTGTTGAGATGAATATTTCAGTGGAAGGGCTATACAAAGTTATCATTCATCTCTCAGACTCAGTATTTCCACTTATCGAGTTCCCTGTCTCATCCAGCCAAAACCGTGACAGATTTATTTTGCAAAACCGCTTAGACTTTTAAAAGAATCGTTAACGGAAGTTTTGTCAGTTTGAAGTGAGCCAGATTTCTGGGAAATAGGATTTGTTCCGTAAGTCATTTCATCGTAACCAGCCGCAGACCGCCTGACTCATGACGTCATAGCTATTTCACGAGACCATGACGGACGTTGTAACTGGAAATCTGTAAGTTAAAGAGGGAAACGAATTTATAAACAGTAAGCGGTACACCAGAACGCTGTGAGCACCGGACCGAAAACGGAGTGCCATCTCGCGGCCACGGGCACTGGACCGAAGACGGAACAGGGCGATGCAAGGAGGACTGGACTGCAGATGGAGCGGCTAGAACAGGCCATGTAGAAGGAAGGCAGTGGCTATAATTACTGGACCCAGAACGAAATTTTCACTCTACAGTGGAGTGTGCGCTGATATGAAACTTCCTGGCAGATTAAAACTTTGGTTTGTGCCGGACCGAGACTCGGACTCGGGATCTTTGCCTCTCGCCGGCAAGTACTCAACCAACTGAGCTATCCAAGCACGACTCACGCCCCGTCCTCACAGCTTTAATTCCGCCAGTACCTCGTCTCCTACCTTCCAAACTTCACAGAAGCTATCCTGCGAACCTAGCAGAACTAGCACTCCTGGAAGAAAGGATATTGCGGAGACATGGCTTAGCCACAGCCTGAAGGTTGTTTTTAGAATGAAATTTTCACTCTACAGCGGAGTGTGCCCTAATATCAAACTTCCTGGCAGATTAAAACTGTGTGTCGGTTGGAAGTTTCAATACTGGACCCCTTCCATTCTACTAACAGACTCTGGCAGCGTCTGATGAAATCAACGAGTCACAGTGTCTAAATATCGTTCATGGACGACGCTGGTATCCAGCAGAATACCCGATACCTCAAGACGTTTCAACAGGTTGCCGGGAAAGCCTAAATAATTACAGTAGGTGTATCCCGTAAAGTATTTGTATCTGTAGTAGCTACACTTCAACCAGCTGGAAACAGCTCCAAGCTTTTATCAACATTATGAGGGCTGTCCAGACATTCTAGGCGAATGAAATAGAAATGAGCGTTTGGCGTCATTGACTTGGAGGCCCCTTGCTGGACAGGTCCGGCCGCCTTGGTGCAGGGCTTATTACATTCGACGCCATACTGGGCGACCTGCGAGCCGGATTGGGATGCAATGATGGTGAAGACACCAAACACCCAGTCCCTGAGCGGGGAAAATCCTCGATCCAGCCGGAAATCGAACCCGGGACCTTAGGACAGCAATCCGTCACGCTGATTACTTTTTTTTGTAATTCTTGTTTTTTATTATTATGAATATTAGATTTTTTAACTTATTTATTGAATTACCACTCAGCTATCGGGGCGGACATTGTAGGTGAATAACAACCGTGTAACAGAAAAGTAAAGTTATCACTGTAATGAGAGCTCTTTTATATTTTCCACATAATATTCGAATTATGGGGCGCAATGGAGTCCAATAAACACAAAATGAATGCGATAATCTTGATTTTCAAGTCCTCTCACTTCAAATATTACGCTCGAACTTTCAACAGTGGTATCTGCACTTGTCATCATGAATGCATCATCAACGACTACCAGGACTGGCATGGTGTTCCACTTAGGTGCAACGCCAGGCGGAACACCATGTCAGCCCCGCAGACGTTGGTTATTTACATTTGATGACGCTGGCAATGGCAACTGCAGATAGCTCGAGTAGTTCGCTCGAAGTAACACAGCTTGAAAACCGAGAAGATTTCGTTCAAGAACGAAAGGATCTAAAACAAGAAACACAGACTAACTGCCATAGAAAATAGAAGGAGTCAAATGCTTTTCAATTTTTTTTTAATTTTTAGAAATTCATTAAACCACAAATTGCATATTCAGTTTTTATGCATTTCAATAATCAGCTTTAAATACAGACGTTTGATTCGAAAACTTCTTAAAAAGACTATTTTATGGATTAATTATCACAAAATCTGACGAGACGGTGCCTGCATCACGGGTTCAGCCTAGTGGTCTATAAATTCTACTGCGGCTCTGTGTGAAGTAAAGGACAACTGTCTCTAATGAAACGCCATTAAATAGTGAAAAATCACGCGGTCTCTCAACTACTCGCATTGCGGCACAAATACTTGTCAGTGAAAGGTCGTCCTTGGCTTTGCACGGACTGCCGTGTCACATCGATCAATGCTCCTTTCATTCCACGTTGTTCCACTTTTCCCTCCCTTCTCCCTCCACCCCCAAGGCACCGATATCTCGCCTTCAAAGGCGATCGTTGACATTATGCAGCACAGGTCATATGTTCGCACGCCCTGCTACGACTTCTATTCTCCCTGGAAGTGCCACGAAGTTCACCGATCTCTTCAGGGGTACTTTATGCGGCGGTAAATGCGCGTCTGATCCCGGTAGTCAACGGGAGCTCGGGCTATATATCTCGTCGTTTGGACTTTACTCTGAAAGCCGAGGCCTTACAAAAGTTTGAACTAACTGCGGTTCACTGTAGCGCCATAAGTCACAGAAAAGAGGCGTCGGCGACTGCAGAAGACAGCATGAGTACAATCGATGCGGTGAGAATGGAAGACGTGGGATCGTCTCTTGGAGGGATATGAAATGTAAAACTGTGAGATGACTCGGTGAACGCGTGAGTGGGAACGCGACCGCTAGAGTAAATCTGCACTTGACCTAAACAGCTGAATGTCACACTTATTTTAGAATGAAAGCGTGACAAATACAACAGAAAAAATGTATTTTATTTTTAAATAAATGAGCGCTTCAGTGTGATCAATTGAAAATAATATTTTGCCCAGTATTATCATCAAATTTTCTTTATTTCGAACATTGCTTACCCAGGCCATATGAAGGATTCGCGACATCTCTTAAACTGGACCAAACACCTAATATTTTATACCGTAGACATTCATTTACCACTATCGGTCATGTTATGACATTAGACCATGTATTCTACGTATATTATACTCGTAACAATTATCTTAAATAACGCATAAAAATTTTAACACAAAATAAAATATTATCCTTACAAAAAGAAAGGAAATACAGAAAAGAGAAGAAGCAAGAGAAAAGAAGGCAGGGAGTACTTGTCTAAGACTTTCGGTAACAGTTGACATATGGACACAGTGATACGAAAGACAGAGCTATCAGTGTTTCCAGGGATAACCTATTAGTTAATTTTTTTGAACTGAGATATACATTAATTTTATAGCACAAGACTTCTGATAAACTTTGCGTTATAGACTTTTGATTCGAAAATACCTCTAAAATGTTGGCCAGGTTACCCTACGCTCAGAGGCTGTTGCATGCAGCGACAGTTGTTTTGAATTGTAAATAACAGATTTCAGCTATCAGTCGTCCTTTGGAATTTTTATTGGCAGACTAGATTTCAGCTAGAAACTAGCCATTCTCAATGCATTATCCTTTTCGTTTTTGGTCAATGCATGCAATGCCTGTTGGGCTGGCGTCATTGCATGATGTTTCCAGACACGGGCTCCTATCCTCGATTTGTTCCTCAAGACATCACCTCGAAGTTTGTTGTAACATTTCTGGGACACCTTGTATACGATCTTAATTAAATTCCCGTCAGGGCTTTTGCAAATAGTTGTTAGATGTCAGAATGATCTGCGAGTGGCAAAATTAAGGACTGTACCACTTTCTTTGCATGATCGTGGAGGTTCCATTGTTTGTGATCCTTGATTTTCTGAATTTAACGTGCTTAACGAAGAGTACTGCATCTCAAGGGGATGTTTTACACGCAGAATGAACGAATGAGTAAAGAACAACCGGAAATAAAGCAAAATCAGTTTTATGCTCAGCGTGTCAACGTTCGAATCACATTCGAATTTTGAAACTCCTCAGCGAAAAGTCGCCATTTTTACACTGGTTTTGAAACTACTCATTTTGTTTTTCTCTGGAAGTCTTTAACATCCGTTGGAATAGATTCATGTGGGTGCTGAACAGGAAAGTACAGGTTGTTTCAAAATGAACATACCGGTTTCAAGGCGTTATAGCATTTATTACGTTCGACTTACAATTGTAAATAATTCAGCAAATGAAAGAGCAACTCAAACAGTTTTGATTGCATACCTGTGTGAAATGGGAAGAGTATGGAATGACGCAGAATGACTGAGTGTTTCATGCTTACCCGCAGGAAATATCCCCGCGCAAAGTTTATGGGCGTTTCTTCTTCTGCGAATCAACTGTAACTGATGTCTCTTATCTTGATGTGCTACAGCTATGGTCCGTGCCTCACTGGGAAGAAGCTGAACAACACGTCTTTATTTGGGTGCAAGGTGGTGCGCCGCCTCGCTGGCATAACTCAGTACGTGACTCGTTAAAAACGACGTTGTATCCGACCGGTGGATTGGGCGCAAGGGGCCGGTTGACACAGCATTTTACGCGTGAACTCCATGTTCACACACGATCTGACGCGATCATGTGTATGTGTCTCCGTAACCAGCTGATCTATCCGCCTCTAGAAACAGCGTTATTGCAACAGTTACTCCTGACACATTGATCAAAGTTTCGGAACAAGTCGCCTATCGACTCGATGTGTGATCGATGTTCATTGTAAGAAAAACTGTTTCTGTTTCTCTTTCATTTGGTGCATGATTTATTATTGTAAGGCGAATGTAATAAGTGCTACAATAGGAATGGGTTGGAAATAGGCATATTTCGGAAGCTAACGACAACAGACATAATAATTGCGGCTGTTTCATGACAACCCCACCCATTCGCTCATAAAAGGACGTTCTTTTCGGAAGTGTTTAACAGGTTATACAGATTTAACTTGAGCAAAGAAGCTTCTGATAGAGAGATTGAAATGATTGTAAAGATAGGAGGGGCTAACGGGTACTCGGAAAAATTTATATCAGACTTTGGAGCTAAAACTTTTGGTAAGACGTGGCAGCCGGGCCGCCAAAAATTAAATAGTAAGTTTGTGACAATGGAATATGTTGGACCATGTTGCCAAAAAACAACTAGAGCCTTCAGGAAGGCTGGCGTTCGAGTAGGCTTCCATACAAGGAAGTAGTTGGAGGGGGGGGGGGGGATATTACGACATAAGGAAGAAGGGAAAACAGATAAGTTTAAGCAATCCGGTGTATACGAAATTAAATGTGGAGGATGTGCTGGGACATACATTGGCCAGACGGGTAGGGATTTTGCCACAAGGTTTAGAGAACATAACTATAGTAATAATAGTGGGCTGGGGTGCCATATGAGAGAGACTGGCCATAAGCTGGCCCCGATAGAAGATAGACTAACGATTGTGCAGTTAGAACCAAAGGGGAAGATTTTAGATAACCTTGAAGATGTGGAGATCTATGCGCGTATACAGCACGCTGCCCAGCCAGTCTTTAATGAACAGGCTTCCTGTGTACAACTGGTTTTTTGGTTTGTTTGAACGGATAATATTTTGAGTTTGGTGTCTGTTAGCCCCTCATAAGAAGTTATGATAGTGTATTTTATAGGAGCTGGCGGTGTCCTGTGCACGTACCGTTATGATAGGCCAGGTTGTTTGCTGAGTGGTTGCCTTATTTAACGTCATATGGGGAAAGTTAGATGGGTAGATAGGTTGGCATACATGTATTTGTTCACCACCGTACGCTTTGGGTGGTCCTTGGTGACACAATGGTTTATTTTATTGATTTTAGACTTTAAAGTTTTAACACTTTTAATGTTTCATTTTTTTTTTTTTAAATCTAGAGCTCTCCAGTATCCGGATAGCATAGGTAGGACTCTGGCAATTGTCGTGCCATTAGTTTGTATAAGGAATGTATGAGGTATAACTTACATGTGTGTTTTGTGATTTTATGAAAATGTTCTTCCTCTCACCATTAAACTTTTTTCCAGTAGTTACAGAGGTGTAAGTTGTTTTTGAAGGCTTCTGTTTGGGCAATCATGGCCCATGAATATCACCTGGCTGTAATTCGATAGGCGGATGGCTGCCGCCGACGTGCTTGCCGTTGGCTTTAACAGATAGCGCCTAAGACGTTTGCGTACGCGAGCTGATCGCAGGGTTTTAGTTTATGATGGATAATGTTGGTTATATTTAATTTGGTGGTATTCTTTTAGAGATTTGGGAGGTTGAAAGGTTCATTCATGAAGGAACTCCCTCCCCCACTATTATTTATTTTATATTGACATATGGTTTGAGTTTTGCTTAGTGCCACTACTGCCTATAGGTATAGTGCCGCAATATAAAATTTTGGAGTTAAAAAAATTTTAAAAATCCTTTAGTGTTAACGTGTACGGAAGTAGCATTCCGGTTGATAGTCGTAATTACACCCTGTTAGATGTTATATGCTGAGTATATTATTGTAAAATTACGTGTGAACGCATGGAGCACATGACAATGCAGCGCGCCCTACCGAGGGCGCTTGGCTCCTAATTGACTTGTTCAGCGTCAGTATACGCTCTGCTTCAAGACTGCTTGTGTTGCAGTTATAGTCATATGTTATTGGACACTTTCTGTGAGCTTTGCTCAAGGCTGTACGCCTGCTCGGTTAGGAAGGAGTTGAAGTTTGTGGTATGCAACTCATATGACCCGATCTTATTTTCTGTAACGTTGCGACGTGTTCTGTGTGCTGTTCACTTATGCTTCGTAATTTCTTGTGACAGAAGTCTGAAGATTGGTGTAACCTCGAAACGCGTAACATGTTCTAATAAAAGAGTCAATTGAACGTATCATGACTTTATTGCGATTGTACAGCATTGGTTGCCAGTTATTATAAGTGCTAGAAAGCCTTAAAAACCGTATATTCATTTTGAAACACCCTGCATTTTACTTTGCATTCTAATGACATGCTGTTTCTAGCGTAACTTCAACATGACGGCCAGCTGAAAGGTCCCCTTAGAAAAATTTATGAATGATTGTTCTGGCAAACCCCTTACGTTATTTGATTTTCAAACAGCTGAGCAAAACTGAACGTACTCAGACATTTCTCTCTTTACTTATTCTAATCGTCGCTAAACTGACACACAATATTTTTAGCGCAATGCAGTCTGACTTTTAATAATCGCTACAAAAGAATGGCTCTGGCTAACAATAACCTATACCTTTCATGAATCACTTATCTCACAAAAATCTTCGTTACTCGAACTACTGCAATACAGTTAGCGCCACTACTGATAGCTAAATAAAACTACTGAAGGCATAGTTAGCAAATGAAAGATTTTGATAGATATATATACTGATATATATATCAGTTCGTGACATCCAGTCTTACAAATTTACTCTCTCTGATGGACACACGTCCAGATCATCCGCTCTCAAAACTCCGCCATCTCACTCCCCACGTCCATCACTGCTGGCGGCTCAACTCCAACTGCGCAACGCTACGCGCTGTTAACAGCCAACTGCCCAACACTACAATAGCAAATTCCAACAATCCAAACCAGCCACAGACTGCACACAGCACAGTCAGTGATTTTCATATAGAGCGCTACATGGCGTTACCAACATAAAAACCTAAACAGCCTACCTACACAGCAAATATGAGGACCTTCAATCGCCGAGCTCTGACAGGTGCAGCTCGAAATCTAGTTTAGGTAAAGATCTCTGAACATGACCACTGACGTCAGAAAGGTATGCTATACAGTGCTTGCGACAATTTTACAGTTCCTGCAGGACTCGCAGCTGGAAGGTTTTCACCAAGGATGAGGCTCGACGCCGCTCTCAGATTCCCTGACGAATTTAGAGGATGAAGTGGAAGACGTGCAACAACTCTCGCGCTGAAAGAGTCGGAGATGGAGGGATAAAGTAACCGGTGGCGCCGGTCGTCGTCAGCAATTTCCTGCTGACACGGCGCGCGGTTGCTGGCCGCACACGCTGCGGCCCGCGGCAGAAACACACTTCGCCGGAGTGGGACGCCCCTCGGAATACCAAATACACAGCGCAGAGGAATTGCTCGCTTTTCAACAGCAGTGTGAATACATAACGTAACAAAATAAAGAGACGGGCGGGCGAAAGCGGGCGGCGCGCAGCGCGGAGCGTGACTGTTCAGAATGTAAAATTTCGCGCTTATTCCTCGCGCTGTCAGGGTTTGGCGCTGACACGCGGGCTAGAGAGTGCGACGTCTGGCCAGGGGACGCACGCGGTCCGGCAAGAATACGAAATACAGTGTACGGGGCGCTGTGATTGCTGCGTGGCGACGTGCCACTAAACTCATTTTGGCTTGTCGCAACGTGGTTTGGACGTTCCGTGGTTTACCGCCTAACTCCGTGCGACATCCTCTCATTCTATTTTCCTGTGCCCTCATTCGTACTTCATAACTTTTAACTCGGAGTGGTGTACACCTCCGACATTGTCACACGAACTGTACACCAGTGTCACAGGGACCCTGAATTATTTGTTGGGGAAATTGCTTAAATACAGAATATTTTACACTCGAATTGGTCTCTCCTATATTAAACGTATTTTGTTTCACCTCCGTCAGTCACGTTTACGATCAATATTGGTATTAATGCATCTAAAATTAGAGGCAAAGGAAAAACTGTCATGGAAGCATGGCAGTGATGAAACTTGAAAGCTATCCAGGTGAAAATATTTTATTTGCTCTTTAACTATATGAACATTCTATTTACTTAATGAAATGCGCATACTACAGAAATCTTTTTAAATGTTCTCAATAATTAATAAATACATTTGTTTCTTTATTTACACGCTCAAGGAATACGGATTACTGTGTTATTCGCAGCTGACCGGTCTCTTTCATCAGGGATAGCTCTGTTCCAACAAAAATCATTCTTGTCGTGAATGACTATTTCTTCACCGCTATCTCGGGATTCAGCAAACTGGCCATTTTCGGCATGTCCATAAGTGCAGCAGAAACATCAGCTTCAGAATTATTTTCATCAGCAATGTCACTTTCACGACTGAGTTCTTCTAACAATGTGTACTCTAGGATCGCAGTGGCCCTTCAAAAAATATTTCTGTCAAAGTAACAACACAATTTTACAGCTTCTATCACGTGTCCTCTACTGAGTCCCATTCAATGCTGAATTTATAGTGGTAGCAGAGAGGTCTATATGTGCGGTGGCGCATGCACAGTAACAAACAAAAAACTACAGGATGCGACTGGTCTGGCGTACTTTTGTACAGTTAAATGTGTGAGTGTATGTGTGTGTGTTTGTGTTTGTGTGTGTGTGTGTGTGTGTGTGTGTGTGTGTATGAAAGAGAGAGAGAGTGCTGAAATCAGAAAATTAACGAGAGACTTTTTTTTTTATCGATGTTAGTGAATTTATAACAGTTCCGAGCATAACCCATGTGGCTCGGAGGTAATAAAAATAGTGTTCTAGTCGTGAGTGATGCTTGGGAAGTACGACTGCTGAAAAGCCTCGGTGTGAGCTCTACTCTCTCCCATTTAACCTTGATAGCCTTTTCGCGAGGTACAAAAACATGGTTCAAATGGCTCTGAGCACTATGGGACTTAACATCTGAGGTCATCAGTCCCTTAGAACTACTTAAACCTAACCAACCTAAGGACATCACACACATCCATGCCAGAGGCAGGATTCGAACCTGCGACCGTAGCGGTCGCGCGCTTCCAGACTGCAGCGCCTAGAACCGCTCGGCCACTGCGGCCGGCGCGAGGTACACGTGAGTGGGAGTCATGTATTGGTTGCCTCTTCTAGGAACGTAAGCTCTCAGAATTTTAACTGTAGTCTACACCGTGATGTACAACGCCCGTCTCGTAGCGTCTGCCGCTCGAGTAGGTTGAGAATATCCGTGCTGCTTTCGCTCTTACTGAATGAACTTGCCACAAACACGTAGCTCTTCTTTAGATGTTCACTGTTTTCTCCGTCGAACCTATGTGGTTCGGATCCCAAACTGGTGCGTAATATTCAAATATTGATCAAAAGACGTTTTTGTAAGCCACCTCCTTTGTAAGGACTAAACTTCCTGAGAAAGCTTCCAATGAATTCGTCTGATGTCCGTCTTACCTGAGTCCCCTTAAATCGCTCCGTATGCCTGTTAGGAGTTATTGTATCGGTGCGACTGCTCCCGGAACTGTTATGCAGTCATGCAATCAAATAACAATGGGTCTTTTTGTCTATGTATTCGCAATATGTAATACTCGTATTTGTTTATGTTGAGGATCAACTGTCAATCGCTGTATCGTACGTCGCCTCTCTACAGATATTCCCACATTTCGTTACAATATTCTAGTATTGCGATATCTCTACACAGACTACAGACGCATTATTCGCGGAAAGCGTCATGCACCATGAGACGTTTTCCAACATATATGTATTATGAAAAGTAATGGTCATATAAAACTCCACTGTGATTCACAAAATGTTACTTTTACGTCTGTAGATTTCTCTACGCTAGGAATGACGCTTCGTCTTCTGTTTTCTAGGAACTCTTCAGTCCAACTACACAGCTCGTATAATATTCACTGGACGACAATGCGGATCGGCGCCCTTGTCTAATGCTTTCTGGGTCTCGTGGACGAACGCAGAGTACTGGGTTTCATATGGTCGTTGTTTTCAGAATGCATGTTGATTACTATAGTGGATACTTTTCGGCTTCCAGAAATGTCGTTGTACACAAGCGTACAACATGTTGAAAATTTCTGCAACCGACCTTAGCGATGTAGGCTTATAGAACGGAAACGGGTATGACTTGTTTTCCCTTCCAGTCACTAAGAACGCTTCACTCCTTGACTTGTCTACAGTACACTTGCTGCTAGAAGAGGACCCATTTCTTTCACGAGCTCCTTTCCGTATCCAATCAGAACCAGTGACCTTTGTTGAGCGATTTTACTTGGTTTTCTAGCCCGCTCTCTTTTATTTTGACATCTGTCATTTTGACATTCCTGACATTCATGAGACACTATATACGAGGAACCGTTATACATCTCTCTCAATCAAACACATCTGGGAAGAAGAGATTAGTATTTCAGCCTTCTCACTATCATCCTCCTTTTCGACGCCATTATGTAGTTTATCAACAGACGGCTTCTATCCGTTTACCCGTTTAACATAAGGTCACAATTTCCTAGTATTTCCTGTAAGATCGGTATATAGAATTTATGTCAAAATCTGTGGCCTAGGGATCCGAACAGGAATAGACGGTGAACCAGCTGAATTTTACCCCAGTTATTGGGATATATTGAAAGAAGAGCTAATTAGCACCTTCATCGACGTTTGGAACGCCCAACAGCTTCCTACAAGCTTCCATGAGGGACTGAAGTATTAATACCCAAGAGATATTAGCCAATAAACAAAGAATTTCCTAGTCCGATAACCTTAAGAAGAAGAAAAACATGATAGGAGAGTACCGGACGTGTGTGATGCCCGGGCATTGGATACTCGATAACCTAAATGATTACTGTAACGTAGGCTCCTTTATACACATCTGTAAAACATGTGACTCTACATCTATTCATTTTTTTGAAACAATACGTCTGGATATATTACAGTTGTCTGCTAAAATGTATTTGGAAATTTGCAATGTGCAACAAATTCTTTCATCTTGTCAGCATAAGTTAAAACGAGTCTTGTCCAAAATCATGGTTAAAGGTGAGCAAACTGTGACATACAGCATAAAATGCTGACTCTGTCTGTACTGTCAACTATCGTTGCCCTATAAGCAACCGTGGTCGAACATCTCCAGAAGAAACATATCACCTCGCTACATCTATACTCTGCAGTATACTTTACGGTGTATGGCTTATGGTACTTCATGTACCACTGTCAAAAATGGTTCAAATGGCTCTGAGCACTACGGGACTTAACTCCTGAGTTCATCAGTCCCCTAGAACTTAGAACTACTTAAACCTAATTAACCTAAGGACATCACACACATCCATGCCCGAGGCAGGATTCGAACCTGCGACCGTAGCGGTCACGCGGCTCCAGACTGTAGTGCCTAGAACCGCACGGGTGCCACTGTCACTTTCTCATTTCCCTGTTCCAGCTGTGAATGTTTCATATGCAGAATTATTCCTGGAGAACATATCTAAGATCGTTGACATGTAAGTGCACCCTCATCTTGGCTCAGGCAGTGGACCAAAGAGATCCGTGACGATTAACTGCCACAGTGCTCCCACTTGAATGCTTTGAGGAAGGCCCTGATTTGGTATAAAAGCGACTCACATTTTTTGACACTGATCACATACAGTGGTCTCTTTCTGTAGCCACTGCCATGTGTTCTACAAAATCATGATCTCTTGTAATTTAGCTACATATCTGCATACACGATAATGACCGTAGCTTTCACATATCAGGCCTGTCAGAGAATGTACATATTTACTCGAAGAACACAGTTCCTAGGCTTCCTGATCATTTGTTCTTCATCGAAAGAGTACCCCTTGGTGCGTCTTATAATATAATTCACCCTAGGATGTTCACGTGAACCCAGAATCTGTTTACATACCTCAAATGGGCATCCTCATACTGTTATCTACTAATTTCACGACAGATTCTTCGAATTGCAGCTTCAAGACAAGACTTGTCTTGAACAAGACTTGTAGTCCTTCTGAACTTTGCCATGCTCAGCTTTTTCTCCGTCTTCTGGTAAACAGGATAACACATCTGCTGTGATGTTGTAACTGCCTTCGGTGTACCTGACCTCCATATTCAAATTTCTTTGTGTACGTGGCCCACTGTGCTAATTCTGCATGTCCAGAGCTGCTCTTTTTCATAATAGTAAGTGACTTGTCATCTGTCAAAACTATTTTACGGTAACTGTGGAATTTCTGAAACCCATACAACACGGCAAATGCCTCTTGCTCAGCTACACAGTAACTGCGCTCCGTCGCTGTTAACATTCTATTTGCAAATGGCATCGTGTGGTCTTTAACATCACCCTTACTTCTTTCCATTTGGAACACCTCTACAATTACATATACACTACTGGCCACTAAAATTGCTACACCACGAAGATGACGTGCTACAGACCGAAATTTAAACGACAGGAAGAAGATGCTGTGATATGCAAATCATTAGCTTTTCAGAGCATTCACACAAAGTTGGCGCCTGTGGAAACACCTACAACGTGCTGACATGAGGAAAGTTTCCAACCGATTTCTCATACACAAACAGCAGTTGACTGGCGTTGCCTGGTGAAACGTTGTTGTTATGTCTCGTGTAAGGAGGACAAATGCGTACCATCACGTTTCTGACCTTGATAAAGGTCGGATTGTAGCCTATCGCGATTGCGATTTATCGTATCGCCACATTGCTGCTCGTATTGGTCGAGATCCAATGACTGTTAGCAGAATATGGAATCGGTGGGTACAGGAGGCTAATACGGAACGCAGTGCTGCATCCCAACGGCCTCGTATCACTAGCAGTCGAGATGAAAGGCATCTTATCCGAATGCCTGTAACGGATCGTGAAGCCACGTCTCGATCCGTGAGTCAACAAATGGGTACGTTTGCAAGACAAGAACCATCTGCACGAACAGCTCGACGACGTTTGCAGCAGCATGGACTATCAGCTCGGAGACCATGGCTGCGACGAACTTGGGTGCACGAACGGCAAAACGTCATTTTGTCGGATGAATACAGGTTGTGTTTATAGCATCATGATGGTCGCATCCGTGTTTGGCGACATCACGGTGAACGCACATTGGAAGCGTGTATTCGTCATCGCCATACTGGCGTATCACCCGACATGGTGGTATGGGGTGCCATTGGTTACACGTCTCGGTCACCTCGTGTTCGCATTGACGGCACTTTGAACAGTGGACGTTACATTTCAGATGTTTTACGACCCGTGGCTCTACCGTTCATTCGATCCCTGCGAAACCCTACAGTTCGGCAGGATAACGCACGACCGTATGTTGCAGGTCCTGTACGGGCCTTTCTGGATACAGAAAATGTTCGACTGCTGCCCTGGCCAGCACATTCTCCAGATCTCTCACCAACTGAAAACGTCTGGTCATTGGTGGCCGAGCAACTGGCTCGTCACAATACGCCAGTCACTACTCTTAATGAACGGTGGTATCGTGTTGAAGCTGCATGGGCAGTTGTACCTGTACACGCCATCCGAGCTCTGTTTGACTCATGCCAGGCGTATCAAGGCCGTTATTACGGTCAGAGGTGGTTGTTCTGGGTACTGATTTCACAGGATGTACGCACCCAAATTGCGTGAAAATGTAATCATATGTCAGTTCTAGTATAATATATTTGTCCAATGAATACCCGTTTATCATCTGTATTTCTTCTTGGTGTAGCAATTTTAATGGCCAGTAGTGTACATATGCATCCGATCACGTAAGGAAAGATTTCGTGGTCCAGATGGTATGAATGTTTAGTTTCCAGCATTCTTCGAATGCTGCTGCACAGTCTTCTACCCAGGCACATGCTGCATTCATTTTGAGCATTTGGTTCAGAGATGAACTGTTAAAAGCCCTGGAGAAGACAAATCGCCTATAATTGCCAAAGAGGCAAAACATGGCCCCCAAATGCTTCTTCTGTTTCGGACGAGGAAATTCTGCTACTGCTTTGAGTCTCTTTCCTTAGGTGGTACACCTTCCACATTAATACATACCATAAGAATTTTATCTTACTTTTAATCAATTCCGTTTTTCTAAATTTGGGCGTTATACTTCTGAATGCATGATGATCACTATATACACCCACAATTTACAACTCTCTTCACAGATGGGTGTGGCTACATTACATCACTGACGTAGACAATCAGTTGTTCCATCAGTTCCAGTCCCAGGTGTTCATGCATACCTGCACAAATGCACAGCCCCTAGAGATTTAGACTGAACAGCAACACACAGAACTGGCAACGCAAGCCGCCGTGTAGAAATGTGATATACTTTATGGATCACAGTGCTAACCTGAGCCTCTAGTATTCGCACATTGCATTAATAGATGACAAAAATTTCGGCCATGGCCGCGCTGAAGCGAGATTTAGACAGATATGGGTTTACCAGTTTCTCTCTCCACGATCCTATTAGTTTCTGGACTTATGAAACATGTTGCACGTTCCCAGGACCATAATAATGTATTAATATATTCTCTTCTGACCTTTTTAATAATAACCCACACTAACATAGAACTGACTTCAGTCTACGCTTCTTCTCTTTGTACAAAAGGCAATGGTATTTCTTGGCCTCAAGCTTCTCATGAGGCTTTTCAAATTCGTTCACAACTCCAGGGGATTCTGAAAACACAGCACTTATTCCTACCCCAGGGTCTGAAAACACATCATTATTCCTTAACAATATCTCATTCACTATTTCTTTCTGGGTATCTGATAATATAGTCGTATCCTTGACTCTCAGTCATCTTACCCCATCCAGCTTTTATCTCTAGCAGGTAGTTTGTGTTCCCAATTCCCTCACTTAAATCTCCTTATTGGAATTAATCTAAGCCCTAGCTATTCGTCTCATGCTTCTAGATGTTGAACTTCCTAGGTTCTTCTATTCTCACCCATTCACTGCAGAACCTGTACCACTATCACCTTTTCCTTTACATACACCTTAATATGTCCCAATTAAAATTTGCATCCAAGCAATACAACTCCAAAACATCTACCCCTACAATCATTTTGACGGTTGACTTTGGAATGATGAAGTACAAGTGCTCTATGGCTACTTCCTTAAACTGCATAAGTGTGACTGGATTGCTTTGGATAACTTCTTGTAGCACTGAAGATTTTAATATTTGACACTGTCAGATGGCTATGCCCATTTGGCTTGGAGAGGCTATAAGGTATTCTTGAGAAAATTCCAAAATCTTGAAACCATTGTCAACTGATAGTACACTCTCCGTGCAACTTACTAACACAGTTACAATAAACTTCATTTCAGCTGCCATGGGAAATGGTTCATCCACGTAGAACAAGTTTTTAATTGGTACCTTTCTATCGAATTCAAACTTAGCTAGTGAGTTTTCCGTTTTTATTCTTCCTACAGGCAAACATCTCAACTTCCTAAACATCCTTTCATAAAGCAGTTGTTGAGAAAGACATTGTGTTTCACGTCATTCAGCCTGTGGATCTAAAAGCGTTGCACTCTCCTTATTCAGACTTCAGGGCAGTTCATGTTGGAATCTCCATCACACACCGTTGGGTGGCTTGCGGAGTATAAATGTAGATGTATAAATGTAGAAATACGAATTTATAGATATCGGCCTTTTCCTCCAAAGGCAGTTTTGCACTTTCTACTTGCACTTTCTGCTTGTTCAAGTTCTCTCGCTTTTAATTCAAAATCTTTAATATTCTGTGTCAGATCCCAAAACTTCTATCCTTTACTATTCCTACTCCAGTCACTTCCTATTCATTGAACAGCCTTGCAGTTCCAAACATATCATTGGTGAAAAGTTCGTGTAGAATGTCACTCTGGCTGAAATTGCTGGTGAGATTGTCATGCCCTGCACTGTGGGAGTGACCACTCTTCAAAGCTAACGGTCTCTTGACCCCGACAAAAGACCCCAAAACACCCTGGAAACTGCTCCAGCGGGCTGGCTGGTGGACCCATGGCACCGACATGCCGCTGTCACACATCACCAAGGTCATCTGTGGCGTCTTCATTCTGCATTTCGTTTATGCTCAAACCATGAATGTTATTTGTCTATGTTCCACTTAAGTTTGGGACCTTGGACTTCGTGATCTCTGTCTGATGCCACACTGACAGTGCTTAGTTTAATGGAGCATGTGGAATGTGCTAATTATCGTATTCCACATTGTCTCCACTCTGTTGCCTGCTGCTCGTGCACGGTCCTGACCACTCATAGAATGCACTGGCCTCACGCCACCTTGCCAAGGCTATCCGTTCTGCTGGCCACTATAGTGGCCAAGCGGTTGTTTTACTCTTTCTTAGAATTGGACATAATTTTGGGAATTCTCACATGGCTCTGCAACGAGCTCTCTCGAAAATAGAGTGGCAGCACACATTCTAAATCTGTTGGGAACAATTCTATAGCCACCCTCACATCAATATATCTGATTCTTTTCGACCAGTACTGGCAGAACCCTTTCATGCTGCCGCAGTCCGTTTAGCACTAATGTCCATTCCAGAAATGTACTGGCAACTATCTTTAGATTACGGCAGTCTAATAGTGTTTCAGAAAGGTGTTACCAAAATCTTTCGAATTCAACTCATATTAGCAACATAATTTCTCCATCTACCCACATTTCATATCAAATTTCCTACAACAAAAGAAATGTGCTCTTTCTGAGCAGCACACGGGCACGTACGTATGAATAATATGGGGTGCACATGTGCTTGTGGACTAAAATAATTAAGCCTCCTACAATGAATGAGCTGGCCGCGGTGGCCGAGCGGTTCTAGGCGCTTCAGTCCGGAACCGTGCTGCTGCTACGGTCGCAGTTCGAATCCTGCTTCGGGCATGGATGTGTGTGATGTCCTTAGGTTAGTTAGGTTTAAGTAATTCTAAGTCTAGGGGACTGATGACCCCAGATTTCAAGTCCCATAGTGCTCAGAGCCATTTGAACCATTTGGAACCTACAATGAATGTACGAATGAATGAATTTTTTTTTTGCTTTAGTAAGCATTGTTGCAAGTGATAAGGAAAGTGTAAATGGACACTAAGGAAAGTGTAAATAGGCACTTTACTGCTTAAACAGGCATATGCACTGATCAGCCAAACCATTATTACCACCTACATAATAGCCGGTATGTCAACTTTTGGTATGGATAACAGCTGAGACGCATTGTGGCATGGAAACAAAATGGGTCAAATGGCTCTGAGCACTAAGCGACTTAACTTCTGAGGTCATCAGTAGCCTAGAACTTAGAACTAATTAAAACTAACTAACCTAAGAACATCACACACATCCATGCCCGAGGCAGGATTCGAACCTGTGACCGTTGCAGTCGCTCGGCTCCAGACTGTAACGTCTAGAACCGCACGGCCACTCCGACCGGCGGCATGGAAACAATGAGGTCTTGATGGCTCGCTGGAGGAAGTAGGCGTCACATCTGCGCACAAGGCACCTAATTCCATTAAATTCCGGGGAAGGGGCGATAAGCTCTGACGCCACGCTCAGTCACATCTCAGATGAGTTCGACTGGGTTCTGATCTGACGAGTTGGGGGTCAGCACATCAATTGGAACTTGCCACTACGTTCCTCTAAGCACTGTGTCACACTGCTGGCCTTGTGACATGTTGCGTTATCTAGTTGAAAAATGGCTCTGCCGTTGGGAAACATAGTCGTCGTTAAGAAGTGTACATGGTCTGCAACCAGTGTTCGGTACTCCTTGGCCGTTATGGTGCCTTGCTTGAGCTCTGCTGGACCCATGGATACACGCGCAGAGCATAATGGAGCCGCTGCCAGCTTGTCTTCATCCCACAGTACAGGAGTCAAGAAGCTGTTCCACCGGCAGACGACAGATTCGCACCCTCTATTAAGGGCATCGGAATTCATCAGATCATGTTACTTTCTAGTACTACGCCTAATTCTAGTGCCGATGGTCACGTGACCATTTCGTCATAGTGTCAACATTGGCACATGAATGTGTCGTCAGCGGTGGAGGCCTATGGTTAGTTGTGTTCTGTGCACTGTGTGTTGAGACACACGTGTACCTGGCCCAGCATTAAAGTCTGACGTTAATTACGTCACACTTCGCTGCCTGTCCTGTTTTACCAGTCCGCTCAGCCTACGACGTCCGATATTTGTAATGAGGGGCGGCCATCTAAACCGACGACGTCTGGACGTGATTTCACCTTCGTTTCGGCAGTTTTGAAGACGCTCACCACATCAGTCATCGAACACCCAAGTCGTGCGGTTTTCGAAATGCTTGTGGTGAGCTTCTGGGCCAGCACAATCTGCCCTCGGTCAGATTCAGATAGATCGCGAACCTTCACCATTTTACACACGAACAGCACGTCGCTGACACTACGTACACCATGACTGTTTCTCACTAGCAGACGTTCCTCGCCAGGTGATGCTGGTACGGCCTAGACGGGTATATATTGATAGTAGATCAGTGGTCATAATGTTCTGACCGGTCAGTGTAATTCACTCATTTAGGTTAACAATTCACTGTCTTCTACATACTCTTTACCGGTTTCGAAAACTGACTGAAGTGTTTTACATCGGTGATACCCAGAGACAAGTAGTAACATAGTAACAGCTGCGACCACTGATTGCTTTGTTTATGATTTTGAAGGCAAACTGATCCTCTCTCTTAGACTGTTTGCAAATGAAGCCGTTATTTGTCACTTAATAAAGTCATAAGAAGATCAAAACGAATTAAAAAATTGATTAGATAAGGTAGCAGCGTGGTGCGAAAAGTAACAATTGACCCATAATAGTACGACTTATGATGTCCTACACATGAATGATAAAATGTTCCGTTAAATTTTGGTTACAAGATATAGCACACAAATTTAAAGTTTGTCGATTCAGCTCAACACCTAAGGATTACAACTACGGACAGCTTAAATTGGAATCACCACAGAGAAAGAACGGGTTCTATTAGTGCTTAGAAGGTGTAACAAGTGTGCTGAAGAGACTGCCTGCTCTAGGCTTCCCCATCCGAGAGGCGTTCATTGAAACAAAGGCGTCTTTCATTGCAGCAAAGTCTTTTCAAGGAATTTCTGTCATCAGTTTTCTTCTTCGAACACCAAAATTTTTCTTGCGTCCCTCGATCCGTCTTATGAACACACCAGCATACCTGGTACTAACTCTCATCTGCAAACTATCTTGGTGTCCGATCTAATAATCATTCAAGGAAAGTCTACAGTAGATTAAAATTAATGGAGCTACTAAGAGGTCATGAAGTGAAGTGCATCCTCGTTCTAGCTTCAATGCGTACAAAAGCCGTATCCGATCCAACCTCACCTCTGACAATATCCGAACATTCAAAATTTTAATTAAAAGCGTTAGAAAGACATACAGAAATCTGGTTAGTCCATAAGCCGTAACTCACACGGACAGTGTACCAGTTGATAGAATCCCTCCCTCCCACCTCCCACACCTTTTAAATTCCTTGACCATCTTCACAAATACTTGACAACCCAATTCGAAGATCAAAACCACATTGCTTCTCCAATCCTATACATTCCTGGGCTGCCCCCATGCCTATACAAATACGTCCTACCCTCTCTCCGCTCCCATACTCTCTAAACCCTGTTCCAGGGTAGCCTGTAGTGATACCCTCTTCTCCTCATCCTGACATCCACCCACCATACCAGCTATAGCCCTTGGCCTCTTATCCTTGCCTAAGAAGAATGCTCCAATGCCTTTCCCCACCTCCGGACCAAAGCTTGCTCCATCCTGTACCTGTCTCTACTCATACACTCCACTTTCCAGTCCACTGCTCTCTTACGTAGCGACACCTCTATCCTACTGTCTCTCAATCCCTTTGTCACTCCTATCTATCCATACAGAATTTTCTAGGATTTGACTTTCCCACTTGCCAGAATTGTATAATAGTCATCATCATAATCGTTGTTGGCATCTTCATGCCACCCACACCATCGTCATCTGTGTTAATTACTAAAAAGAATAATTTTTAAGAAAACAAGTAGGGGAACTCGGGGCGGAACGGGATACTTAATGTTTAACAATTTCTATAAAATAAGGGAACACAAAGAAACACTTCTTAAAGTGATAAAAAACACCTTGTACTGTAACCTAATGTACCTTATCTTAGAAACACTTAAAACAATACATTTTGCAATTTTTACGATTTTTCAAAGAAAGTCTTGCATATTTCCCGTTCCGCCCCACCCACGGGGCAGAATGGGATAAGGGTATTTTTTGTTAAATTATTGCATAAACGTTGAATTTGAATTACGAATATCATATTAAACTATGACAAAATGTTGTATAACAGGCAATTCAGACTAAGGAATGTGTAATTTAAACAATTAAAAATTTCATTCTTCAAAATAAGAAAATATTTTAATGTCATTCTGAAAAATGTACAATGCTAACTACTAGCCCTTTCGACAATAGTCACAAATCAGTATTTCCTCTTCATCTTCACTGTCTATACCTGCACAGGAATTGTGTGCCCACTCTGGCATGCGACCCAGCCATCATTAGAAACGGAGTAGAAGTCCCCACAGTAGAGACACTCAGCATCCTCTCTCTCTGATTCTCTCTTCTCCATCATCTTCTTCCTTTTATTTTTCTTAAGGTCTTTGAAGTCCTTTTTTTTTTTTTTTTTTTTTTTTTTTTGAGCGTACAATTTGATATTTTTGCCGTAAGTTGCATTGCATCTGACGTCTCTGTCCTGACATTGTTTCTATTTGTGCACCCTCCTCCTTTCTGTAGGCCTACTTTACGTGCGACAGCATTCTGCAGTTCCTTCTTATAAGGAGAACCTATTAATACGACGGTTTTTCCTTTTCGTCTTGTAGTCCGCCGAGTATTTTGACAGATTAGTGGGATTGGAATGACAGCCTCGGGCGATATCTGGAAAGCTGAGTTGTTCGGCGAACATAGCTGGTTGGGAGAGTCTGGCATCCATCAACATCCAGGCTGGGTTTGCTTTCTGCTTGCACCAAAATATGACGGGGTGGAACGGGACACTATCCCATTCTGCCCCGCCCCGTTCCGCCCCAAGAGTACTTTTGAGGTTAACAACTTTCATGCAGTGTAATAACTGACGTATTTAAACGCATTAAATAACTAAAGTATAACAAATGCCATGCACTTTAAGGGAATGTGTCATTTTAGGGTATACAATTAACAATTAACAGCTTACATGACTTTGTAATTTACCAAACGTTAGAACAACGCAAGCGGTAACGTGACGGACAACAATTCACTTAGATCTCGCACTTCAAACTAAATCAGAATGGCTGCCCTTACTTCCCTTCCATTCGGAGAACTAGTTACATGGCCTTACAACAGGTTGCAACACTGTGCAGTCTAGAAAAGAGCAAATTCCCATTGTGCCCCGCTATCCCGTTCTGCCCCGAATTCCCCTACATTTGTTCGCCAGGTAAGCTTGTTGAACAATTTTCGTTTCACGTAAAAATGTGAGTTATTGCACAGTGTTTTGTCAGGCAGCAGTATTGTTTCACGTTAACCGATTTCTCATGTTAATCATTTTCAGGTCAGATACTTTTGGCTATACTTTGATTTTTAATGATAGATAAGGAGGAATGTTTGTGTATGTGTGTGTGTGTGTGTGTGTGTGTGTGTGTGTAACTGGCTGTCGTGTCTCCGCCGACGGCGTGTGCGTATGGGAGGCGAGGAACGAGCAGCGTGCGTGGAGGAAAGCTGAGCTCAGCGGACGCGCAGCAGCGCCACTTTAATTAAGAGGGCCTCCTCGCCTCTCAGCAGTTAGCGCCATTTCTCTCCATTTAGCCAATTTAGAATAAGCAATTGCTTCACAATACGCTCCCTCAGGATGTTACTCCGTTTGCAATTAGCTGGCTGAGTTAGTAAAGGCGGCAAGTTGGCAGCGGCCGCGAGCAAATGACGTAAGGATAGAAGTTTCTGTTGTGGTTCGGAACTCTGAGGAGGACAGGGAAGGGGCGGAAAGGGAAGGGAACGGGAGAGGAGAAGAGGGAATCTTGTTTACGACTGCGGAAGAGAAGAGGGGCGCGGCGGCGTTTCCGGTTTTACACTGCTAGCTGTCCTCGTAACACTGTAGTCAAAGGAAAAACACAAAATGATCTGAATGGCGAGTAATGAAGAAATCTTAGATTCTGGGTGCTACGTGTATATGAATGCCTTGTCTTTGAATTTATGATTTATAACTGCCAGCTTATCAACGACATTAGTTTCTTCGCTAAAAAAATAAGGGAAAGATGTAAAAAGTGAATTTTGATATGACGATCACTGAAGTTACTGCTTCTTAATAACTTCCAGATAACTCAACGGCAAGAATAATTTCCGTACACAATTTCATAGCTTTCCAAATTCATTTTGTGCAAAAAATATGTGTTACCCTCAATACATCGCCTGTGAAAAAACGCAAATGCCAGACCTATGAAATGGAGAAAAATATGCTGTACTCTTAAACTTGCAACTAGTTCCAGAACCAAATTTAAACTGTCACATTAGTCAGTGATCACTTGACATCAGTTAACGCTTTAAAAAACTATTTGGCTCAGAATTACGAGGGTTGTCCAGAAAGTCAGTTCCGATCGGTCGCGAAATGGAAACCACTGGGAAAATCCGGTAAAGCTTCGCACATATGTGTTGGGCAGTGTCTCTAGTATGCCCATCGATCGTGCCGCGGCGCTCTTTTCAGTTTTGAGTGAACAGTGAGCACGTAAAGATGCGTATGAAATAGCGTCTCCCGCCAAGTATCAGGGCCTGGTTAGAAGTTTCGCCTGTGTCATGCAGCCCACATAACACAACTGTCGAAATGTTTCTTCTTCATGCCGGTTCTAGGCCGCACAGTGCAGAGGCAATGAAGACGTTGCTGCAGCGTCCCCGATCAGAAGTCTTTGAGCACCGACAGTAGAATCCGTAATTGGCTCGGCCGAGTCTCAACTCTGCTCTCACTGGCTATGAAGACAAAAATTTTCCACAGACAACGAGGTGCAGACCAGTGCAGATAACTGGTCGAAAGCACAGGCGGCTGCTTTTTATGACGAGGATATTGGAAAGTTTATACAACACTACGACTATGTAGAGAACTAAGTGGAATGTGTACCTAACTGTTGCAAATAAAACGTTCCTGGTTTTCACTGTGGTTTCCATTTCGCGACTAATCGGAACTTACTTTCTGGACAACCATCGTATTTCTAGGAAAGAAATTACAGTTCTGGTTACTAAAAAGGTGACAACCAGGGGGCATGGTATAGACGTCATATGGTAGGTTTACTACTTCTGTACTATCTGATCAGGTGCCTACACCCCAACACATTGGGCCTGAAAGTAACTTCATCCGTAATGTCGTCCTCACCTCAACCAACCCCCATCGACGCTTCACTGAGTGTGTCCTCAGTCTGAGTGGAAGAGATCACCTCCTCATCCTCCTCTCAATCCCCAAACGACACCAACAGACACGATACACCTTCAGACCTCTGATCCTCCCTCAAATAAACTGATGATGATGATGAGGTCCCATACTTCGAGGAGCGTAGGGGACGATGCGGGAGACCCGCACCGCCGTACTAGACAAGGTCCTAGCGGAGGTGGTTTGCCATTGCCTTCCTCCGACCGTAATGGGGATTGACGGAAAGAAAATCGCAACACCATAAACGAGTTGTGCGACATAAATAAAAGTCGGTAGGTGTGTACTACATCTGATAAATGATATCTATTCCAATTTCGTGCCAGTTGCTTAAGATAGGCCATAACAGCAACAATATGAGGATACAAATCAGGTTTGATTTAAATACACACTTTAATGGTCTCGAGCATTAGTTACCTTTGAGATGGGTCGTGGTGAGTTGGTGTTAGTAAACAATGCATTTTAAGAGACAAAGAGAGCTATTAACAACATCTTACTTAGTTACAGCCGGCCGCGGTGGCCGTGCGGTTCTAGGCGCTCCAGTCCGGAGCCGCGCTGTTGCTACGGTCGCAGGTTCGAATCCTGCCTCGGGCATGGGTGTATGTGATGTCCTTAGGTTAGTTAGGTTTAAGTTGTTCTAAGTTCTAGGGGACTTGTGACCACAGCAGTTGAGTCCCATAGTGCTCAGAGCCATTTGAACCAACTTAGTTACAGGGAGGTCGTGTAACCGGGCTATGAAAAGCTGGAAATTCCTTCTGCGCCATTACATGAAGGACTTCGCAGGAATGTTGCCACTGTACATGATTGATGACAGCAATCGTTACGAGAATTTACGTCCGGAAGAAGACCGGTTGCCTGACGGCCACGTGGTATTACCGAGGGGGGACGACCAGTAAGACCAGCGTATGGCTCTGTCGTATCGTAGTGCATCTCCAGCAAAACTTTAAGCAGTAGTTGACACCTCTGTGACACAACAATTATAAATCGGTTACATCAAGGACAGCTCCGAGCCAGACGCCCTGTAACGTGCATTCCACTCACTGCAAACCACAGTCATCTGCGGCTTCGGTGATGTCAAGTGAGAGCTCACTGGAAGGCAGAGTGCAGGTCTTTGCGTTATCTCATGAAAGTTGGTTTTGCCTCGGTGCCAGTGATGGTCGTGTGTTGGTTGGAATGAGGACAATTGAGGGCCTGGCACTAACCTGTCTGCGACCTAGGCAAACTAGACCTACTCCAGACTAGGGAGGGGGATGGGGATGGGAAGATTTATTATGACAGCAGGAACACTCTCGTGGTTGTCAAACATTTTTTTTTTTTTTTTTTTTTTTTTGTCATCAGTCTACTGACTGGTTTGATGCGGCCCTCCACGAGTTCCTTTCCTGTGCTAACCTCTTCATCTCAGAGTAGCACTTGCAACCTACGTCCTCAATTATTTGCTTGACGTATTCCAATCTCTGTCTTCCTCTACAGTTTTTGCCCTCTACAGCTCCCTCTAGTACCATGGAAGTCATTCCCTCATGTCTTAGCAGATGTCCTATCATCCTGTCCCTTCTCCTTATCAGTGTTTTCCACATATTCCTTTCCTCTCCGATTCTGCGTAGAACCTCCTCATTCCTTACCTTATCAGTCCACCTAATTTTCAACATTCGTCTATAGCACCACATCTCAAATGCTTCGATTCTCTTCCGTTCCGGTTTTCCCACAGTCCATGTTTCACTACCATACAATGCTGTACTCCAGACGTACATCCTCAGAAATTTCATCCTCAAATTAAGGCCGGTATTTGATATTAGTGGACTTCTCTTGGCCAGAAATGCCTTTTTTGCCATAGCGAGTCTGCTTTTGATGTCCTCCTTGCTCCGTCCGTCATTGGTTATTTTACTGCCTAGGTAGCAGAATTCCTTAACTTCACTGACTTCGTGACCATCAATCCTGATGTTAAGTTTCTCGCTGTTCTCATTTCCACTACTTCTCATTACCTTCGTCTTTCTCCGATTTACTCTCAAACCATACTGTGTACTCATTAGACTGTTCATTCCGTTCAGCAGATCATTTAATTCTTCTTCACTTTCACTCAGTATAGCAATTTCATCAGCGAATCGTATCATTGACATCCTTTCATCTTGTGTTTTAATTCCACTCCTGAACCTTTCTTTTATTTCCATCATTGCTTCCTCGATGTACAGATTGAAGAGTAGGGGCGAAAGGCTACAGCCTTGTCTTACACCCTTCTTAATACGAGCGCTTCGTTCTTGATCGTCCACTCTTATTATTCCCTCTTGGTTGTAGTACATATTGTATATGACCCGTCTCTCCCTATAGCTTACCCCTACTTTTTTCAGAATCTCGAACAGCTTGCACCATTTTATATTGTCGAACGCTTTTTCCAGGTCGACAAATCCTATGAAAGTGTCTTGATTTTTCTTTAGCCTTGCTTCCATTATTAGCCGTAACGTCAGAATTGCCTCTCTCGTCCCTTTACTTTTCCTAAAGCCAAACTGATCGTCACCTAGCGCATTATCAATTTTCTTTTCCATTCTTCTGTATATTATTCTTGTAAGCAGCTTCGATGCATGAGCTGTTAAGCTGATTGTGCGATAATTCTCGCACTTGTCAGCTCTTGCCGTCTTCGGAATTGTGTGGATGGTGCTTTTCCGAAAGTCAGATGGTATATCGCCAGACTCATATATTCTACAAACCAACGTGAATAGTCTTTTGTTGCCACTTCCCCCAATGATTTTAGAAATTCTGATGGAATGTTATCTATCCCTTCTGCCTTGTTTGACCTTAAGTCCTCCAAAGCTCTTTTAAATTCCGATTCCAATACTGGATCCCCTATCTCTTCTAAATCGACTGCTGTTTCTTCTTCTATCACATCAGACAAATCTTCACCCTCATAGAGGCTTTCAATGTATTCTTTCCACCTATCTGCTCTCTCCTCTGCAT
This sequence comes from Schistocerca americana, assembly GCF_021461395.2. NCBI lineage: Eukaryota > Metazoa > Arthropoda > Insecta > Orthoptera > Acrididae > Schistocerca > Schistocerca americana. Next base: position 207,725,736 of record NC_060123.1, on the reverse strand, counting down.
TTAACAGTGGAATTCCCGTTGCACCCTTAATGTTATCACCGTTGCTTTTAATGTCACCAAAGGTTGTTTTGACTTTCCTGTATGCTGAGTCTGTCCTTTGACTGAAAAATTGTGCGTCAGTCTGCTGATTCGGCCTGTTATGCTGCCATTCATGAACAACATTCCAGGTGATGTTTTTCAACAGGATAACTTTCGCTGTTGTAACCCAACATACTCTACAGAGACTCGACATGATGCCTCAGCCTGCTCGATCACAAAATCTGTCTGCAATGGAGCAGATATGAGACACCATCGGGCAACAATAATTACAGCGTTATTTATAAACAGCATCAACCTTCTCAGAAGTGACTGACCAAGTGCAGCAGGCATGGAACTTCATCCCACTGACATCCGGCACTTGTAAATCACGATACATGCAGGTTTTCATTCTTGTGTTCGACGTTTTGGTGGTTACACGGCTTATTGATGTTTCAGCATTTCATTTTCGCAATGGCTTATTTCGCGGTTACACTAACCTACGATATTGGTATGTTAACCACTTAAATAGATTACCCAAACAAATGTATTCCCGAAATTTAATTACAGTACACTAATTATTTTTTGGTGCTGCGATTGTTTTCGTCAGTATACGTACAAGGCTATTTCCATACCTATTGGAACGGCTAGCTGAACAATCCTTACCCAAATTGACCCTATAATAATTGTAGCACTCACTGCATCCTTCCGTGGAGATAATTTGTCTCAAGCCATGTCCACCCACATCACCACTGGCCCAGTGTAACCACCATTACCGTGCACTCCCCACACGCTCTTCCTCTATTGAGAGAATTCCTTCATCTGTGCAAGTGCTTTCTCCAGATCGGACACTGAGGCACTCCCGCACCTCACCACTACACTGCCACTTAATATAACCTCGTTTGGACAAAGAAACGATAGGAATGGCGACAGATTTATACAGAACTCAAGAAAACACTTTTTACAGACTAAAAAAAAAAAAGACTGGAAAGCATTGCACTGCCTCACTGGCACAAATTTTTCACCATTATATTCTCTGCTCCTGAACAACCAATCATTACCACGTAGCCTCAGGAAATGGTTCAAATGCCTCTGAGCACTATGGGACTCAACGTCTGAGGTCATCAGTACCCTATAACTTAGAACTACTTGCACCTAACTAACCTAAGGGCATCAAACACATCCACGCACGAGGCAGGATTCGAACTGCGACCGTAGCGGTCGCGCGGTTTCAGACTGTAGCGCTTAGAACCTCAGGAAAACCATACTTTGAAGACATTCCAAGTGTTCCCAATTATCAGAACTTCGAGCACCCAATGGCTTCCGATAACGAACAGGGTACCACCCAACCACTGCATCCAAGCGTCCAACACCACAAAGCAAATTACCCGCACCGGATGCAACATAAGTCGTCAAAGCATCACTTTCCAGAAAACACAAACTAGCAACGGATCATGACTCAGTTGTCAACTGCCACTCTATAGTCCCTTATCCTTTCTGCCAGCATTGCAGTACAATGCCGTTCAATGCACTGCTTTCAATCCAGAGCTGTGGGAGATTTTAAAATACTCCTATTCCTTAAATCTCTTAATGAAAGTTTCGCCTATAGACTCATTAGCCAGTCTTCCACGTCCAGCAAGGTATTGGAATCAACCCTAACCGAGTGCATCCACCAAAATTTTGAACAGCATTTACCCGTTCTCAACACCTTATATGGTTTCTGTCCAAATTATTCCCCACGCGGTCAGGTCCTCAACATCATTCTACATCATTCATAAAGTGAGCAAGCAACTTTATGGTATTTTCGTTTCCTTCAATCTTGAAAAGGCTTTTGGTTATTTGTTGCGATCCAGACCCCTTTCTGAACCACTTCCAAACAATTATGTCTATTTTTGAAGTGCCGTAAAGGTTGTCCCTGTCACGTCTTCTCTAACGCTTCTTTGATACTGATAGCATGCAGGCAGTTGCTTACACCACCTGTTTCAGTATAATAACGACATCGCCTTGCTTGCCCTCTACCTATCCCATCAAGATTCTCAGTCGCCCATTTAGATCCCCCCCTCAATAACTCCCCCTCCTGGTGTTACCTCTGATACCTGAAAGTTAATCGCTTGGAAACCAAGATACTAATCATACCACGTACAGTACTTCCTGTCATTTTTGTCTCTCTGACTTTCACCTCACCATCCACAGTAATCCCATCCATCTTATGAACGCACTAGAATACTTCGTAGTAACTCTCACCCACTAACTAAATTGGAGCCCACTCTAATACTCATCCAGCAAAAGTCTACAGTAGACTAAAATAATGGAACTTCTAAGAGACCATGAAGTAAAATGCATCCTGCTCCTAATCTAAACTTACAAAACCCTTATCTGATGCAACTTCATCTCTGACAATATTTGAACATCCATAATTTTACTCAATAAAATCCCTAGAAAGAAGAACAGCATTTTGCCTAATCGTCCAGATCCATCGGCCCCCTTACTTACACACACTCCTTAAATTCGTCGACCATCTTCGCAGATCCTACACATTCCAATTCGAAGATCGAAACAACATTGACTTCCGAGCCCTATACATTCCCGGGCTGCTCCCGTGCCCATACTAATATGTCCTACCCTCCCTCCACTTCCCCACACTCTACATCCTGCGCCATGGAAGCCTCAAGTGACACCCTCTTCTTCTCATCCTGAAGTCTACCCATCCTGCCAGCTACAGCTCTAATCCTCTCAGCCTTGCCTAAGAAGAAGGCTTAAATGCCTCTCCCCGCCTCCTGACCATCCTGCTCCAGTCCCTACTCATAAAATCCACTTTCTGACCCATTGACCTCATATGTAGCGACACTTCTATTCTACTGCCTATCATACCTCTATCATTTCTATCTATCTATCTAGGATCCGAACTTCCCACTTAGCAGAACTGTTATAATAATAATCATCATCATCATTGACATTAACTCCACCTGGGGTCAGTTGCCTTGCAACAGCCACTGCCGGTCCCAAGCCAGGATAAAGGAGGAAGGTTGAGGATTGGGGTAACAAGCCAGTCCTGTAAAAAACTTTCTGTTACAAAAAACAAACTTGCCTCAGACATGGATGCACACAATGGAATACGAAAACTGCAAAGGAAAAGCGGTATACGATTTAGAAATTTTAATTTTGAAATTAGGAACGTTCAGAGCCTGTATAGACCAGGAACCATCCAAACTACGGTCTCATAAATTAACCGATATATAATGGACCTGGTGGCGGTACAAGATGGACCTGGTGGCGGTACAAGACACAAGATGCCTAGGAGAGAGAACTCACAAAGAGGATGGATACGCACTATTCTACGGCAGATGTGTAGATAAACACGAATACGGCACTGGTTTTGTAATACACAACAAAGGAGCAAATTCGGTTAGTGAATTCAAAGCTGTTCACAAAAGAATATCCTACATAGTACTTGGATTCATCAATGTCCATGCCCCGACTGAGGATAAAACAGGAGACAAAAAGGAAGAGTTCTATGAACAACTAGAACAAACAATTGAGAGCACACCAACTAGAAATGTCAGGATAGTGCCGGGAAATTTTAATGGAAAAGCAAGAAAAGAAGAATTCTACATACCAACTATAGGAAGGCACAGTTTGCATGATGAGACCAATGAGGATGGTCAGAGGAGATCAACTTAGCTATCTCAAAGAACCTGACAGTAAGTCCGACTTACTTCGAACACAAGAGAATACATAAGGGAACATGGTGCTCACTGGATGGAAGAACCACCAACCAGATACATCACATCTTGGAGGACCAGCGCTATAACCGTAGAGTCATGGACGTCAGGTCGTATACCAGACCACTTCCTCATTGTGTGCGGACTTAAACTAATGTTCACCTAAGAGCCAAAACAAGAATTCAAGGCAATTCTTCCAATACATAAAAAATCGGAAACGTGGTTTTCAATGCCCAACTTTTTCACTAGAGATGAGAACGGCAACTTGATAAATGACAAGGACAGAATTGTAGAAAGACGGAAAGAATACTTCTCAGAACTGTTGAGTCAACCAGACCCAGATGAGATGTTACCTGCAGACACTAAGGAGGAAAGGAAAGATGAAGAAAAATGGGACGTTAGTGAAGAAGACGTGAAGATCGCAATCAGAGGACTCAGAAACAACAAAGCCCCAGGGGAGGACATAATAACACCAGAGTTAATCAAGGAGGGAGGTGAGAGCTTATACTTTTAGAGATATATAATCTGGTCCAGTTGATATGGGACAAGGAGACCCTGCGAGAAGAATGGAAAACGGCTATAATATGCCCAGTATACAAGAAGGGAAGCAGAATGGAATGTGGTAGCTACAGAGGAATCAGCTTGTTGAATGTAACGTGTAAGGTACTGTCCATGATTATCCTCATGAAACTGCAACTATACATAGAGAACAACATAGAGGAGTACCAAACTGGCTTTCGACCAAACCGATCGACAATAGACCACATTTTCACACTAAGAGAATTGTTTGAAAAACATTGGGAATATGATATATCTACATGCTGTTCGTCGATTTTCAACGTGCAGATGACAGCATCCACAGGAATAGCCTATACAATGAAATGGGAGATTGCAGAATACCTGAGAAGTTAGTGAGAATGGTGCAAGCTTGTATCGAAGGGTCAAAGGCAGCAGTACGTTTCCGAGGAACCACATCAGAAACACTTGAGACTGAGACAGGTCTCAGTCAAGGGGATGCTCTCTTATGTATTCTGTTCAGTGCCGTCTTAGAGAAAGTAATGAAACAGTGTAGGCAACAGAAGTGGGCTGGAGTACAGATTCAATTGTCTCGCATATACAGATGACATAATACTACTAAGTGAATCAAAGCATGAGTTGCAAGAAATGTACCAGAAAACGGACAATCAAGCACAGAAGGTAGGGCAAGAGATTCAAGAGGGATCTTGGTTTACCACGGACAACAGCGTAAAATGGATATGAAGGAAAGAATATCAGTGGGAATGAAATGCATGCATTCCCTCAGAGATGGGCTCGGCTCTAAATCGAACTGAGTGAACGCCAAGATGAAAATCAACAACACAGTGATATGCCCAGCAGTAATGTACGGTTCAGAAACATGGAACATGACTGCGCGAGAAAAGGAACGACTATTAATATTTGAAGGAAGAGTAATGAGGAAAATATGGGGACCAGATTTAGATAACGGGGAATGGAGGAGGAGGAAAAACGAGGAAATCCACCTTCCGATGCGACAACCAACTATCCTACAGAAGATAAAGAGCAAAAGAATAAAATGAGTGGGTCATGTAGCCCCTATGTCAGATGGAAGACAGGCGAAGATGGCACTAGAGGGGAAACCAAACAATAAGCGTCCAGAATGAAATTTTCACTCTACAGCGGTAAGTGCGCTGATATGATACTTCCTGGCAGAATAAAACTGTGTGCCGGACCGAGACTCGAACTCGGGGCCTTTGCCTTTCGCGGGCAAGTGCTCTACCATCTTTTTTTTTTCATTTTGTTCGTTATTGATCGTTGTGTTTGGTCGTGGCGGACGTCGCAAGACATCCTTTTCAAGTTCGGTGGTTGATCCTTCCACTCAGTTTTTTATTACAGAGGCCAACCGGCTCTCTGACCGAACACGCTGAGCTACCATGCAGGCTGTCTCCTGCGAATCTTGCAGAACTAGCACTCCTGAAAGAAAGGATATTGCGGAGAGATGCCTTAGCCACAGCCTGGGGGATGTTTCTAGAGTGAAATTTTCACTCTACAGCGGAGTGTGCGCTGATATGAAAATTCCCTGGCAGATTAAAACTGTGTGCTAGACTGAGACTCGAACTCGGGACCTTTGCCTTTCGCAGGCAAGTGCTCAACCGACTGAGATCCAATTGGACGACCAAAGCAGCGCTAGGTAGACGACCTGGCGAAGGACCTAGCACCCCCGGGGGTTAAAGTCAACTGGAGGAATCCGGCACAAAACAGGAAGGAATGGAGGCAGTTTCTGGAAGCAGCGCCGGCCGCGGTGGCCGAGCGGTTCTAGGCGCTTCGGTCCTGAACCGCGCTACTGCTATGGTCACAGGTTCGAATCCTGTCTCCGGCATGGATATGTGTGATGTCCTTAGGTTAGCAAGGTTTAAGTAGTTCTAAGTCTAGGGGATTGATGACCTCAGATGTTAAGTCCCTTTTTATTTATTTATTTTTTTTTTTTTATTTTTTTTTTTATTTTTTTTTTTTTTTTTGTGGAAGCAGCGTGTGCGTGTGGTCTGCACGGCTTGTGATCGCTGGATATCTATCTATCATAAGTGGCATTGGGGTCATCATGCCAGTAAGACTATCGTCATCTGTGTTTTTATAGTTCATCATTAGAAGAAATAATTTATATTTAATTTTTTAAATTGTGGAGCTGGAAATATTTGTAAAATTATTTGGCTGAAGCTAGTCCACGTACCCCTCCCCCTTCCCCATGTTGTAGGGGGGCGGCGGAGTAATGTAATAAGCAATGACGAAGAAACTACAAACGTGAGCAATGGCCAAGCGGTTTGCCATCGGTCTATGGATGCCAAGGCTACACGATGCAGCCACAGCTATGAGACAATTGACTTCGTGTGTTCACTTTACAATATTGCACATAGCCATTAGTTGAATTACTGAAAAGGCCGTAAGCAGGCTTTCAACATTAATCTGAATATAAGACGCAATACCATCAACTACGTACACTTCTGATATCGTCAGTGTGGGGGCGATTTCTAGTAGTACGAAAACCAAATTATTTTTTCCAACTGCCAACATCACTAAAATCATTTGTTCATATCTATGAGTGGTTGCAGCAGTTCTCTGTTGCCATCTTCGGATCTATGTTCACACCATTACACAGTCTTCTCCTTCAGTGGAGTAAGTGCTGGTACACAATTCATGACTCACGATACCAACATGGACATAGACATACGTTTATAGCATCACTGACTGTACTGAAGATAAAGACTGTGAAATGATGTAAACATAGGTCCGAAGAGGCAACAGAGAAATGCCTGAAGGAGTCATCTACACGAATAAATGATTTTAGACTAGTGGTCTTGGTAGTTGGACGATTTTTCCAGTGTTCACCATCAACTTTGATTTCTCTACAGCAATGCTAGATCTACGACCCTAGAAATTGACGCTTTTTTATTTGAAAAGACAGGTCTGTCGTGAGTTTATCAAACAAAGTATCAGACATACTGTTCTTAAATTAACAGATACTGAATATTAGTACAGGATTGTAGAGGAGTATAATGGGAAGCGGAACGTAGATGCTATGATGGCGTCATTTCCAAGATTACCATAGCCCATTCCAGACTGTAAATGAGAACAGCAAATACTTAATTTTTCATGTATAGAAATAATGATAACAATAATAGTAATAATAATAATAATAATAATAATAAACAAGATAACAAATTCAGATAATATCACATCACAGCCAATACAGATTAAGCGTGGAATATACCAAGGAAACTCACTAAGTCCTTTCTGGTTCTGCCTTGCTCTGACCCCACTATTCAACATGCTAAATAATACAAATTATGGCTATAATATTACTGGAACATACCCACACAAATTCACACATTTGCTGTACGTGGATGATCTAAAACTACTGGCAGCAACAAATCAACAACTCAACCAATTACTAAAGATAACAGAAGTATTCAGCAATGATATAAATATGGCTTTTGTAACAGACAAATGTAGAAAGAATAGCATAATCAAAGGAAAACACACTAAACAAGAAGATTACATGTTGGATAACCACAGCGACTGCATAGAAGCGATGGAAAAAACAGATGCCTATAAATATCTAGGATACAGACAAAAAATAGGAATAGATAATACAAATATTAAAGAAGAAATATAGACAAAGACTAACAAAAATACTGAAAACAGAATTGACAGAAAGAAACAAGACAAAAGCTATAAATACTTATGCTATACCAATATTGACCTACTCATTTGGAGTAGTGAAATGGAGTAACACAGACCTCGAAGCACTCAATACACTTACACGATCACAGTGCCACTAATATAGAATACATCACATACATTCAGCAACAGAAAGATTCACATTAAGCAGAAAGGAAGGAGGAAGGGGATTTACCGACATAAAAAACCTACATTATGGACAGGTAGACATTTTAAGAAAATTCTTTATAGAACGAGCAGAAACTAGCAAGACACAAAGCAATCACTCATATAAATACATCGGCTACGCCATTGCAATTTCATAACCACTTCTACAACCCTTTAGATCACATAACATCAACAGATACGAAGAAAGTAAATTGGAAAAAGAAAACACTACATGGTAAGCACCCGTATCATCTAACACAGCTACACATCGATCAAGACGAATCCAACGCATGACTAAGAAAAGGCAATATATACAGTGAGATGAAAGGATTCATGATTGCAATACAGGATCAAACAATAAACACCAGATATTACAGCAAGCATATTATTAAAGATCCCAATACCACAACAGATAAATGCAGACTTTGCAAACAACAAATAGAAACAGTAGATGACATCACAGGTGGATGTACAATACTAGTAAATACAGAATACCCCAGAAGACATGACAATGTAGCAAAAATAATACATCAACAACTTGCCTTACAACATAAACTAATAAAACAACACGTTCCCATATACAAGTATGCACCACAAAATGTACTGGAGATTGATGAATACAAATTATACTGGAACAGAACCATTATAACAGATAAAACAACACCACATAACAAACCTGACATCATACTCGCCAATAAAAAGAAGAAATTAACACAACTAATCGAAATATCCATACCCAATACAACAAATATACAGAAGAAAACAGGAGAAAAAATTGAAAAATACATTCAGCTGGCTGAGGAAGTCAAGGACATATGGCATCAGGATAAAGTTGACATTGTACCAATTATACTATCAACTACAGGAGTCATACCACACAGTATCCACCAGTACATCAACACAATACAGCTACATCCAAACATATATATACAACTAAAGAAATCTGTAATTATTGATACATGTTCAATTACCCGAAAGTTCCTAAATGCAATGTAACATATACCGTACAGTTAAAAGGAAGTCACACTTGATCAAGGTCCGCGTCACTTTCCATTTTTAACCAGACATAACGTATGAGACAGTGTTACTATAATAATAAAGGTTATTCAACATCGAATGATAGATTGCGTATTTATAATCGTTCACTTTAGATTTCAATAGAAACGGCCACCCATCAGAATTCTAAATCTGGTCATCTGCAGGATCTGATAACAGTGTAGGTGGCGAAGGTTTTTGTAGGAAATGAAGCCTTGCGTTCGAGTTGTTGTAATGCTGTATTTTCTCATAGTCTAGCGATAAACGTCGCATGATATAAGTGCAAAGTTACGGGTTGGAGTCCACTCCTTCCAATACTTTTTAAATCTCATCCCAGGTGTCTGCGAAAAGTGCGAGTCTGACGGAACCTTAAATATAATTTTGTTACTTTTCCAACTAATGCGTAACTTAAAGAAAATTTAGAAACGTTCCCACGAAGGAGCTCTTAGCAGCGTCAAAATCAGAACAGTTCTTGGTCGAGAGTGACCGTACCATACAGCGGCCATTTAGCACTAGCCACCAGCACAACTTGGGCATGTTTCTGCACTTGCATTGGCAAGAATAAAGGTGTATATTATTGTAGATTGATTTTCCGTAAGAAATAATGTCGATAAACCCAGTGAACAAAGTGCAGTAACACCACAAAACTGTCTTCTTTTTATTATGAGTTTTAGCCTTTTTTCTTGTGGTGACGTAATGAGTTTTGCATGCTTTAGTTTCATGAATGTTGTTGGAGTGTTATATAGTTATTGTGTCCCAAGAAGGAAATGGTCTTTTATTTGCGACATATTGTTTGCTTTGCTTTTAATAAAGTGTTGATGGCTGCAGAGGTAGTGCGAAACATTAGTATTGCTTGTGGGGCGAGAGCTACGAGATAGATGACGTCTGAAAACTATTTCCGCACTTCAAGAAAGATGGTTCTACCATTAACGATTTTTCAAAATCAGAAAGGTTTGAAAATTGACGTATGTGATGAACTGCGGCCACGTAACATCCGTGCGACATTTGCATTCAAATAGGCATGGTTCAGAAGGCGAGTTCAGGAGTACAGCATGCTTCAGTTCGAAGCAACGAAGTCAGTGGGATGACTATTATTGCTTTTTTTCTCGAATGTTGCCAGTTCGCCCACTGAGTATGCCTACGGAATATTGTTAAGGCGGAGAGTATGACGCGTTTATGTCAGTTTAAGAAGCAATTAATGCCTAAGCCTTAAAAAAATACATAATTTTGAGCAAAGGGCAGTGTGAATAGACCATACGTCAGCATTTAAGAGGAAGCATCTGCATTTGCGACGTTTAATGTAGCGTCCGCAAACATTTTTACGATTTCTGTTAATGTCTGCAGTTTTTTGTTTTGAGAAGTAACATCTTTTCATGTTTGTTTTCATCTTGTGTCGTCGGTTACTGAATTACGTCATCATGGACTTATATGGAAGCACCTGTTAAATTTTTGCTGGATAAAGATATTGAAGTTGATGATGAAGAGTGTTTTGATCACTTTTCAAATTTAGAAAAATTCATAGCCACTTAGGATGGAAGATCTAAACCATGCCAGAAGAAGTACATTGAGCAGTGCAGCATTGAAGAAAAATTTAGTGAATTAATTAAAATTGGACAATGGAGAAGAACAGACAAACAGTTGAATGTATAAAAGAGATTGCAAATGATAAAATTTAAATTGCGTAAAATTTTATTTAGGTTAACAGAAGAAACGTACAACAAGATACGTTTGAGTGAACAATATACATGGGACATGGGCTCTAAAGGAATGTAGGTATGTATGATGTGTGTAATATTTCCGTCTTTTCAAATGTAATACAGCATTATCGCCACATAAAATTAAACTAATAATGTTCCATTTAGGTGCCCTAAAAGGATTAGTCCGCTACTCGATAGGAACAACATGACAGTCACTGTTTGACAACAGTTACTTGGACTACGCTATAGGCAAGATATACGGAACTCTGGATTTGGAAATAACAAACATATATTTTAACTTTTAGGTATTTATTGGCAAAAGTACATATACCATAGCGTAAAAGTGTCGTTGTTGCTTTCGTAGGACAAAAAACATAAACAAAACGTGGATCATTGATTTACAAGTCGTTGAATGAGTCCCCTCTCCTCTCATTTCTCGGAATGACCCCTCCAATTTGTATCTAACATTGTATGTTGCTATACCCCACCTTTAGTCTCAGTTAATCCCTACTAGACGTAAAAACGTACTTGCTTATTTGACCTTCTTTGAAATAGCCATACCCTTCAATAACATATCGTTTTATATGTAAGACTAACCAATATTTCAAATCTTAAATCAAATATTACTGTCCCCATTAAAAAAAATCACTTTAACCTCCAAATCACCCTGAAAAACATCACGTTCAAGGTCACTGCGATTAGTTGCTATGCGTTACCCTCTTTGTAACCTACTAGATACGTACTAAAGGCGTGTTTATCAATCCCATTGAAGATGTCCTCATTTTGGGGTTTCAGACTATGGTAACCATACGCAGTGTGAGCACATAATATTTTGCATCTTGTGACACAAAAAAGAGTTGCGCATTACAAACTGCTCCCCAAGGGAGCGTCCGTCGCAGCTCGCATTTTCTTCCATCAACTGAAATTTAACACTCTCACAGCGCTTAGGTTGTTCCATGCAATTTCGGACGAAGTGCTGGATGTCTCCAACTTTCTGCCATGATAATTCGACGCAGAATCTTCTGGCCATCCTCAGGTGAACACTGGTGAAAAAAAAAAAACTGATCTCGTCTATTTTATACCTCGTACATCCGTGGTGTAGCAAGTCCTGACTGCGCATGCGCTGCTTGAGCCCACTCGCTTCTGCTGCAAGTCAGCGAGCTGCGCCGCGTGCGCCTTCCGTGGTAAAACCTCGCTTCATCGATATCACATGGATCTTCTTCAAATTGATAGAATCGCAGAACGATACCGGTAGCGGAGAGAAAGAAGTTTTTCGGTGACAGAATTTCAAGCAGAATCTAACTGGAAGCGCCCGAGTGTCACTACTGATGAGCGAATCAGACAGTTGTATTTCCACTGACTGATTGATGACGTAAGGGACACCGCTTTTCTGTCATTTTTTCTCGATAACGCACTTGCTGTCTTGGAAGAGACGAGGATGCTGCTGGTTTTCCACGATACGACCCTTAACAGTGAGCACCGTTTGTGCCATAAAAGTTTTGCCGCCACATAAACACTTGCCCCGCGCTGTCTTGAGACAGCACACACATCCATGCCCGAGGCAGGATTCGAACCTGCGACCGTAGCAGTTGCGCGGTTTCCGAATGAAGCACCTATAACTACTCGGCCACAACGGCCGGCTTTTCGGGGAAAAATTTAGCTGGTGTCGTACTGTGTTCTTTCCTCGTGAAGACGATCGATCCAGTGATCTCTGTACTACCTGACTGTAGATCTCTGATCTCAGTGCATTGAACTTCGGCGTGCCTGCAGATTCTTATCATCTGCATAGTCCGCCTTGTTATAATTAGGCAAATATATGTACACCTGTTTGTAGATGGTACACAATTTTTTACTTATTTCTAGATTTTAACTTCATATCAATATCGGATGAATTCCTAGATTTAAAAGTTAAACACAAGCTGGTGAGAAGAATATCTAGAGACAAGTGAATGTCTCGAAGATCTATTGTAAAGGCATAATTACGCTTTGATAATATTCAAGTTTATTGACTGCTTTTGGACAGGGGCTGAAATTAAACAATTTCTAGCAGTAATGATGTTGTCAGAGATACAGTATTCTGCAATATTTTTTCACCAAAAGGGTTTACCTAAAAGAAGGAACTGTAATTAAAGAATACAACATTAGTGGGAGTTCATTGTCATAATTTATGAGACATCTAGAGTGGGTGTGAAAGTGGGGTAGGGAGTGGATGTATACATGTAAACAATGCAGATGACCTCGATATTGTAATCAGTCCAGGCATATCTATAGCAGCAGGGGAAACAGCAAAAATTTTCTTAAATGTATCACTCAGTTGTTTTCTGCGCATGGTTTCAGCCGCAATTTCAAAAAGACGCAACGTATTCAGATCGACACATCTAGAGGTGGTAACCTCCCTCTTACTATTCGGCCTATCCTGCTTGCCATATAAAATATGACCGTGAATCGCGCATATGTTTAGTGGATTTTTTCTAATTGGATAAGGCTATCTTTCCCGAAGAATTGATACCGATAAATGGGAGGAAAGTGTACAACCGACCCTTCTGATGGAAAGTCTACTAAAAATAAAACGTAATTAAACCGAACAGGGTTATAATTTGGAAAATGAAAGTTCTTTTGTACATTCACTCGCGAACAACAATCGACAGAAAAGGGGTACCACTCATCATGAATCCAAAAGTTACACTGATGAACGAAAAGGAAATAATTAACGGTCGTCAGCCCACTAGGGAGAAAGAAAAACATGTATTATTAAACACTGACGTGGCAACTGAAGGTTGTCAAGTTTTTTGGCGCTTATTTTAAGTGAGTATGTAATGATAAAGAAAACTGAGAAGTAACTCTTACGTCATGTTTGGCATTAAATTTTGAAAAAGGCAATCGAGTAATGGTTTGAAAATATGTAATTAAACTGTATGTTAGTATTGAACTTCGATACGTGAACAATGACTTTCAGTGGCCCCAACATAACATCATTAAAGAAATTTAGAAAAAAAGCAAGCACTTTTTACTTTGCCGTTACTTATTTTGCAAATTGGATTTCATATTATTGTGTGAACAACTGAGCCCTTTTCACTGACATGAACAGAATTAAACATTAGAATACGTACCAAATCAAACAGCCATGTGGTCCGACCTACATATGAAATAAATAAAACTTCCGCACTCTTAATTTGTGCATTTCTTTAGACTTGGATTTTTTCCAGTGATTGATTCTCAAACTTGAAAAATGAAATTGCTTTACTTTAGTCATATACTGAATCGTCTGTTGTACAACAGTCAACTGAAAGTAGACTGCGGCTAAAATTCTTAAAAGTGAAATTATTCATTAATAAAATGGGTGTAACTTTTCAATTTGTTTCTTATGACACTCAGTTAGCATATAAGGAAAAAAACGAACAACGATCCTGCTTGGTAACGATGTCTGGAGGCAATGAGGACACAATCACCCTCAGTTAACTGATTATTATTTAAATAAATTTTATCAATCAAATCACATTCAACTGTGCTGCTGGGTTAGCCGTTAATGTCTTCTGCCAATGAACAGTCTTACTTCAGTGCTGTACATACGACGAAACTCGGAGCCGACGACGAAATTGTGTTGCTGGAACTGCTGCTGTTGTAGAAGACGGTAGCATATTGTGGAGCCACGGCTAATTACAGGAATGGGCAATCGTAAATAATACAACCTCTTCCTGACGTCCACTATCCGTACTCCTGCTCTAGACATCTGGCCGGCGCGCGTACATGATGCCGCTGAAAATGGTACTCTCTACTGCGAGAGTGTTAACACCACACTTCCGCAGATTACGAGCGCTGGAACCCGTCTCCCTCTCTCTACGCGCGCTCCGCGCAGCTCCCTACCCAAAGATTTTACAACGCACAAGCACTCCTATTATCGTTGCTAGTCGATGAAAATAACAATTTCTTTGGCTTTTTCCCAGAGCTTGTAAGTTTCACAGTAAGACACAGGTAAATACAATGCGACGTCAACAAAGTAGTTATAAATATTTACATACAATTCAGAAAAAAAATTATATATAGGTAGCAGGTGCCATGCAGCCTGCATTTTCGGTCTTACAAGGTGCTGCACCAATGATGAGTGTAACTTATTGTTAGGAAATATAACTGGAATGAAAATTTATGAACATTAGGTGACCACATTATGACAGTTTTAACTGAGTAAAACAATGGAACTCCTAAAACAACTTGGTTTAGCCACATTTGCACTTAACAATCATTGCAAATCTTGGGGAGATACAAATAAGTAAGTGTACATATTTTGCGCACTTTATTTCAGTAATGTCATATGGAAAAATGTTCTGGTTGTCTTCAAGAAAGCCGGCCGGTGTGGCCTAGCGGTTCTAGGCGCTACAGTCTGGAACCGCGTGACCGCTACGGTCGCAGGTTCGAATCCTGCCTCGGGCATGGATGTGTGTGATGTCCTTAGGTTAGTTAGGTTTAAGTAATTCTAGGTTCTAGGGGACTGATGACCTCAGAAGTTAAGTCCCGTGGTTGTCAGAGCTATTTGAATCATTTCTTCAAGAAAGATGGTCTTCTACGTATATTTATGAAGTTCCAACATGACGGTGGATAGCACCAGCAACTTGCGTATGAAATATTTTTATTTTCTTCAATATATGTCACAATTGCGATATTAGTCATTTCGGAGCATCACGTCCATTTCCAAATGACAGCCTTAAACTTGAGTGCAATCATATAGTTTTCTCTGTTCGATTATAAGAGATATGCTGAACTTCCCGTTACAAGCTGACAGGACCTGTAGAGAGTAGTGAGTACATAATATCTTCAATAGGAACCCAGGTTTGAAAACTCACCGTTTCCGTTTTACGACGGTTTCATTTCAGATGAATAACGCGTCCACGTCAGCTGACAGAAAGAGAATAGTTGGTTGTCCTGGTATGCTACATTGTAGATAGGACGAGACCTATTCAATGTCTGTGCGTCTCCGTAACAGTAAGCATGGTTCGGTACACGTTTTATGAATAGACAGACATTCTCCTTGTGTTTGGCGAAGCTCGAGGTAACGGAAGAGGTGCTAGTCGGCTGTATCACTAACGTTTTCCGATACGTATCACGTCATGGCACAAACTCTTTGCCCAAGTTAGGAAGCGGCTCTGAGAAACAAGTACCTTCACGCGCGGTGACTGTGGTGATGCACGGCAATCTGCATCGCGTTGACGAGGATCCGTCAGCGGGTACTCGAACAATTGAGAGTGCAATGGGTGTTAGCCACACTACCGCCTGCGACGTTCTGCGGTAACAACAATTACATACGTACCACTTGCAACGGGTACTCGCTATGTGTCCAGCTGATTTTCCACAAATCGTTGCACCGCTGTTTCCGTGTCGACTTCTGCTCACAGGTGAATGAAATGAATGTAAGTCCACTAGGGAATGTGCCCTGAAATCGCGAATCAGTCATTTATGGGCAGACGAAACCCTAGTACCACGAGTGTTCAGGGATTTCAGCACCGGTTTGGCATTCATGTGTGGGCTGGTATTGTGGATGGTTACGTGATTGGACCATACATCACCAGGCTAACTGGTCGGCACACTTGATCTTCCTACAAATCGTATTGGACCCGTTCTTGAAAGCTGTGCTACTGAATGTCCTTCATGAAACGTGGTTTCAGCAAGATGGTGCACCACCTCACTTATCATGTGTGGCTCATAGACATCTCAACAGACGATGTGGTGGAAGACGGTCAGGTCGAGGTGCCACAACCAAGTGGCCGCCGCGATCACCCAACTCTTATAGACTATTGCTTGTGAGGTCGTAAGCAGATTTTACTTTACGAGACTCCGATAGAGACAGATGTACTGTTCTGTGCTTACAGTATGCTGAGTTCTTTTTTGTTTTGGAATAATGTAAACGCGTAATGTTTACGTGTTAATACAAACAAATGTGCTTAAGTGATAAATGGATGTTTCGTTAGGTTTCTTTTCGTACTTTAACATAATAACTGTACTGTATCACGCCTACTTCAGCTCCTCAAGCAGAAGCGGACGAGTTACACAACTGAACTGAAACTGCCGTAGAATAGAAACGATGTCTTACAGGTCATGGAATCCTATTTAAAATATTATGTACTCACTTACCTCTACTAGTTTGTAATGAGTGTTTCCGAACACCATGTATACCCCTACGAAGTTTAATTATCGTATTCATGTAATGAATTCTAACACGAATGCGATCATTTGTTACTCATATATACATTGGTCGACTGTATGATTACACTTGTAAGTAGGCTGTTTAGGTTTTCTTATTGGTTACTCCACCTAGCGCTCTGTGTGAGAATCACTGGCTGTGCTGTGTGCAGTCTGTGTCTAATTTGCGTTGTTGTCTGCCATTGTAGTGTTGGGTAGCGGCAGCTGGATGTGAACAGCGCAGTTGGAGGTGAGCCGCCAGCAGTGGTGGATGTGGGGAGAGAGATGGCGGAGTTTTGTAATTTGTCATGAACTGCTATATATATTATGATGATATTAAGGTAAATACATTGTTTGTTCTCTATTAAAATCTTTCATTTGCTAACTATCCCTATCAGTAGTTAGTGCCTTCCATAGTTTGAATCTTTTATTTAGCTGGCAGTAGTGGCGCTTGCTGTATTGCAGTAGTGGAAGTAACCAAGATTTTTGTGAGGTAAGCGATTTGTGAAACGCATAGGTTAATGTTAGTCAGGGCCATTTTTTTTGTAGGGATTTTTGAAAGTCAGATTGCGTTGCGCTAAAAAAAATATTGTGTGTCAGTTTAAGCACAGTCGGTTATAATTCTTCAAAAAGGGGACGTTTCACACTTACGTTTAAGGCTATAGCGTGAAAATGGACGTGATGGTCAGAAATTATTCGCCACAAGGAAATGATTATTATTTTAACTATGGCGGATGTTTGACATCACATTCAAAATATAGACAGCTGAAGGCGTTTATTAATTTCACATTTTATATTAAACAACCGTAGGTCCTCAGTCATCTGATCAAAGATGGAGTTACAAAGACCAAAAGACAATGGCGCACTCCATTGGTAAAATGTAGTATTTAGTATACCGTACAAATACTTTTATATCCAATGCCGCCTCAAGAAACCATGGACCTTGCCGTGGTGGTTGCTTGCTTGTATGTCTGAACGATATTGAAAGCCACACAGTCATTGCAATCACAACGGAGGGTACCTCTGGAGAGTCCAGACAAACATGTGATTCCTGAAGGAAGTAGCAGCCTGTTCAGCATGTCCAGGAGCAGTAGTGTGGATAATTGACTGGCCTGGTCCTATAGCATAAGTCAACATGGCCTTTCTGTGTTGGTACTGGTCACGGCTGAAACCATGCTGCACTAATGTCTGGTTAAATTGTGAAGAAATCCTCTTGGATAAAATGTTCCTTAGGTGAAATAGTTCCTCTATCGGATCTCCGGAAGGATGTCGTCATCAGGAAAAACGAAACTGGAATTCTACGGATAGGAGCGTGGAATTTTAGATCCCTCAATCGGGCAGGTACGTTAGAAAATTTAAAAAGGAAAATTGGCAGGTTGAACCTAGATAGGAGGAATTAGTGAATTTCGGTGGTAGGAGGAACAGGACTTCTAGTCGGGTACATAAAGAGTTATCAACAAAAAATCAAATAGGGGTAATACAAGAACGGGTTTAAAAATGAGTAATAAACTAAAGCGCCAAAGAAACTGTATAGGCATGCGTATTCAAATACAGAGATTTGTAAACAGGCCGAAAAGGCGCTGCAGTCGTCAAAGCCTATATAATAGAACAAGTGTCTGTTGCAGTTAGATCGGTTACTGCTGCGACAATTGCAGGTTATAAAGATTTATGTGAGTTTGAACGTGGTATTATAGTCGGCGTACGAGTGATGGGACACAGCATCTCTGAGGTAACGATGAAGTGGGGTTTTCCCGTACGACCATTCCACGAGAGTACCGTGAATGTCCGGAATCCGGTAAAACATCAAATCTCCGACAGAGTTGTGGCCCGAAAAAAATCCTGCAAGAACGGGCCAACGACGAATGAAGATAATCCTTCAACGTGACAGAAGTGCGACCCTTCCGCAAACTGTTACAGATTTCAATGCTGAGCCATCACCAAGTGTTAGCGTGCGAACCATTCAACAAAACATCATCGATGTGGGCTTTCCGAACCGAAGGCGCACTCGTGTACCCTTGGTGACCGCACGACACAAAGCTGTACACCGTCATGAATCCATGGACCCTGCATGTCAGCAGGGGACTGTTCAAGCTGGTGGAACCCCTGTAACGGCGTGGGGTGTGTGCAGTTGGAGTGTTATGGGACTCATGATACGATAAGACTCTGACAGGTGACACGTACGTAAGTACCCTGTCTGAACACCTGCATCCATTCATATCCATTGCGCAATTCGACGGACTTGGGCAATTCCAGCAGGACAATGCGACGCCCCACACTTCCTGAATTGCTACAGAGTGGCTCTTCTGAGTTAAACACTTCCGCTAGCCACCAAATTCCCCGGACATAAACATTGTTGAGCATATCTGGGATGCCTTGAACGTGCTGTTCAGAAGGGATCTCCACTCCCTCGTACTCTTACGGATCTATGGACCGCTCTGCAGGTTTCATGGTTTCAGTTCCCTCAGCATTACTTCAGACACTAGACAAGCCCATGCCACGTCATGTTCTGGCACTTCTGCGTGCTTGCAAGGGCCTTACTCCGGTGTTCGGCCGGTGTACCAGTTTCTCTGGATCATCAGTGTAAAATAGGAAAGCGGATAAGCCACTATGAACAGCAAAGTGAACGCATTGTCGTAACTAAGACAAGCACAAACCCAACATTCACTACAGTAGCTTAACGTTCGTGGAGTCATAACGCCCACTCCGTTCACCGCCACCACCTACCATCATGGCATTAGGTCTGAAGACCGAAACCCACTAACTTAAAAAAAAAAGTTAGAGGAGAATATGGACTGGGGAGAAAGGAACGAAAGAGAAAGCCACCTGGGAGAATTTTATACAGAGCGTAATTTAAACATCGCTAACACTGGTTCAAAAACCAGGAAAGGGGACTGCGTACCTGGAAGGGAACTGGACACATGCGAAAGTTTCAAATTGATTATACAATGGTAAGATACAGATTTCGCAAACAGATTTTAAACTGAAACTTCCTGGCAGATAAAAACTGTGTGCCGTACCGAGACTCGAACTCGGGACCTTTGCCTTTCGCGGGCAAGTGCTCTACCAACTGAGCTACCCAAGCACGACTCACGCTCCGTCCTCACAGCTTTACTTCTGCCAGTACCTCGTCTCCTACCTTCCAAAGTTCGGAAGGTAGGAGACGAGGTACTGGCAGAAGTAAAGCTGTGAGGACGGAGCGTGAGTCGTGCTTGGGTAGCTCAGTTGGGGCCGGCACGGTAGCTCAGCGTGTTCGGTCAGAGGGTTACATGCCCTCTGTAATAAAAAAAACTGAGTCAATCGATCAACAACGAACATAAATGGATGTCTTACGACGTCCGCACCGACCAGATGCAACGAACGAAAACGAAAAAAATGACAAAATGAGATAAAAAAAAGTTGGTAGAGCACTTGCCCGCGAAAGGCAAAGGTCCCGAGTTCGAGTCTCGGTACGGCACACAGTTTTAATCTGCCAGGAAGTTTCATATCAGCGCATACTCCGCTGCAGAGTGAAAATCTCATTCTAGATATTAAACTATGAGACATTTCCATGACAGATGTGGAAACTATTGACTAGAACAGGTGGAAAGGTGTACGGTAGAAGATGAATGGGTAGCTCTGAGAGATGAAATACTGAAGGCATCGGAAGATCAAATAGGTAATATAAGTCCTTGGATATCACATGAGGTACTGAATTTAACTAATGAAAGGAAAAATATAAAAATGCAGCAAATGAAGCAAGCAAAAGGGAATTCAGCCGTCTAAAACATTTAGACTGACAGAAAGCGCAAAACGGTTATCAGGAACGGCTGGAGGACAGGTCTATAGAAGCATACGGGAAATAGATGTCGCCTACAGGAAAATTAAGGAGTCCTTTGCAGAAAGGAGAAGCAGCTGTACGAATATAAAGAGTTCAGACAAAAACCGGTACTTAGCAAAGAAGGGAATCCTGGAACGTGGAAAAAATGCACAAAGGGCTAGAGAAGGGAAATGAAGGTCATATAAAAGAAAGGAAGGAGGAAGTAGATTAAGATGAGATGGGATGTATGGCACGGCGAAAAGAATACGACAGTGAAATGAAAGAATTAAGTAGAAACCAGGCCCCTGAAATAGACGACATGCCCTCAGAACTGCTGATATCCTTGGGGGAGTCAGCCATGACAAAATTATTCCACCTGGAATGAGATTTTCATTCTGCAGCGGAATGTGCTTTGACAAAAAATTTCGTGGCAGTTAAAATTGGTTCTACAAGGTAGGAGAAAGGGTAGCGGCGGAAGTGAAGCTATGAGGACGGGTCGTGAGTTGTTCTTTGGTAGGTAGACCACTTGTCCGCCATAAGTAAAGGTACCGAGTTCGAATCTCGCTCTTGCATGCAGTTTTATTCTGACAGGAAGTTGCTACTCCATCTGGTGTGCAAGACGTCTGGGACAGGGGATATACCTTCCTACTTCAAGAAAAATGTAATAATTCCAATTCCAAAAAACCGGGTTTTGATAAGTGTGAATATCACCGAATCACCAGTGTAATAATTCATGGTCGCAAATTGCTCTGTGAATTATTTACCGATTTTTGGCTTCTGTAGACTTAGAACAAGCTTTTAACAGTGTTGACTGGAATACATTCATTGATATTCTGAAGGTATCAGGTGTAGAACAGAGGAGGCGAAAGGTTATACACCACATGCACAGAAACAGGCCGGCAGTTAGGACATGAAAGGGAAGCAGTGGTTGAGAAGGAAGTTAGACAGCCTGTTCCCGATGTTGTCCAATCCGTATTTCAAGCAATCAGTAAAGGAAACTAAATAAAATTGTGGAAAAGGAATTAAAATTCAGAGTAAAGAAATAAAATCTTTGAAGTTTGCTGATGATATTACAATTCTGTCAGAGACAGCAAAGGTTTTGGAGGAGCAATTGAACGGAAAGGACAGTGTCTTGAAAGGTCAGCATCAACACAAGCGAAACAAGAGTAATGCAATGTACCTAAATTAAACCAATAGCCGAAGAAGAAATTAGATTAAGATACTAAAAACGGTAGATGAGTTGCGTTATTTGGCAATAAAGTAACTGGTGATTGCTGAAGTACAGAGGATATAAAATGTAGAACGATAATGGCAAAAAAAACCGCTTCTGAAGAAGAATTTGTTCACATTACCATAAATAAGTCTGGAGTGTAGCCTTGTACGGTAGTGAAACGTGGACGATAAGCAGTTCGGACGACTAGAGAACAGAAGTTTTTGAAGCGCGGTGATGCTGAAGAACTGTGAAAATATGGGTACACCGCGTTACTAATGAGGAAGTACTGAATGTAATTGGGGATATAAGAAATTTGTTGCATTGGCTAGAAAAAGGGAACTGTTGACAGAGCACATTCTGAGACTTCGAGGAATCATCAGTTTAGTATTGGTGGGAACTGTGTGAGGTAAAAGTTGTAGAGGGAGACCAAGGGATGACTGCAGTAAGCAGGTTCAAATGGATCTAGGCTACAGCAGTTTTTCGGAGACCAGGAGGCCTCCGCAGGATACAGCAGCGTGGAGAACCGCATTAACCCGTCTTCAAATGAAGACTACAAGAACATTTTCACTTATGTGACACATATTATATGTCACCTCCTATGTTCATGCAAGATACGGAAACGAATGTCACTGACTTTCTGTCGAGAAAATATCCTTACAAATAAGCGTTACGGCTGCTCTCGGCGGAGGTTCGAGTCATCCCTCGGGCATGGGTGTGTGTGTTTGTCCTTAGGATAATTTAGGTTAAGTAGTGTGTAAGATTAGGGACTGATGACCTTAGCAGTCAAGTCCCATAAGATTTCACACACAATAAGCGTTATCGCAAATATGATTTAACTTTCACTTAATTTTATTCGCCACAAGTTGTTTTCTCGAAAATCTTAAATTTATTCACAAATTTATTACTTAAATTCGTGATTTAACCTTGTTCCAATTTTAGTTTGAGCTCTTCTACACTTACTTTACCTTTTCGTGTCCGGAGATTTGTTTCAAAGCCTTTCAGCCCAATGTCGGGCCAAGTCCAATGTTTCTCTCTTCTCAAGCCATAGCCGGCCGCGGTGGCCGTGCGGTTCTGGCGCTGCAGTCCGGAACCGCGGGACTGCTACGGTCGCAGGTTCGAATCCTGTCTCGGGCATGGGTGTGTGTGATGTCCTTAGGTTAGTTAGGTTTAAGTAGTTCAAAGTTCTAGGGGACTTATGACCTAAGATGTTGAGTCCTATAGTGCTCAGAGCCATTTTTTTTCTCAAGCCATAGTTCGTCAAGGGTACACCTTGTGGGGCAGATGGAACACTGTAGAAGGTGTGCCACATCCTGAACTTCACCGCAGTCACATTTGTTGTCTCCTTCGTCCTTGAAGCCCCATTTGACTAGGTTTGCTTTAACTGGTGCTACGTCTGTTCTGATGCAGTTCAGTGTTCTCCAAATCTTCCAGCTTGGTGGACTGCCGCTGGGTATTTCTCGTGAGGCAGTGTAGTCCTTCGAAGGCTCGTTCAATTCACTAGTGAGAAATCTCTTGCGGGATTTAAGACTGCTACGACCACATGAAGAACCATGCAGCGGGTGGCGCTCGTCGAAAATCTGTTTAAATTTTTCTGTATGTTCGTGCGCAATTCTTCGGTATTCAGGAGATGAGAGTCCAGCTGCTTTGTATATTTTCCCAAGTGGAGTGGGTTTCATGCATCCTGTCGTTAGCCTGCATGTTTCATTAAGGACTGTAGTGACTTTTTTGGCATGTGTGGATCGGGAGCATACAGGGCATGCATATTATGCCGTGGAGAAGCAAAGTGCTTGAGCAGTTGTTCGTAATACTGTCGGACTAGCTCCCCATTTACTATTCGTAAGTTTTCTTAAAATATTGTTCCTGGCAGCAACTTTTTGGCAGGTTTTTTCACAGTGATATCTGTACGTCAGTGATCTATCCAGCACGGCACCAAGGTATGTTGGTTTGTCCGTATGGTCCAGGTTGTTGCCATTCCAGGTGACGTTCAGCTTCCTGTTTGCCTCTTTTGTGCGGAGGTGGAAAGCGCTAATCTGTGTCTTAGATGGATTTGGTTTGAGGGAGTTCTCTTTATATATTCAGACATTACGTGTAGCGAGCTTTCTAATTTCCCTTCTACTTCCTCGACGCTATTTCCTTGCGCTGTAATGGCCAGATCATCGGCATACAAGAAATGGGTAGTACGTTCCGGTGTTGGTTGATCATTGGTGTATAGGTTAAATAGTAGGGGGGCCAGCACACTGCCCTGGGCGAGACCGTTCTTTTGTCGACGCCATCGCCTTTTTTTTCCGTCCAGCATTACATAGAACTGTCTGTTTTGCAGCAGCTCTTCTATAATTTTGTTTACTTGAGTTGTCACAATGATGATGAAGTAGTTCCATGCTTCTCTGCTGAAGTCAATGTTCTTTTCTTTGTAAGTGTATGTAATGGCGTTTTGTTGAATGGGATTCGTAATCTTATTTTTAATATTTTCCAACACTTTGTATCATCCGCTGGTCAGATAGCTCATTGAAACTATTGAAATATCTGTTATTTCATTCCTACTCATCATTTTCATGCTGGAAGATTTGTATCATTAAGGAATACGAAGCTACAGACTTCAACTGATGGATTGTAGCATATATGCAACCATATTCTTCGCTTCGTTTATTTTTCCAAGGCTGCACGTGGCGTTGGGGAGGAAATAGGGAAGTCCTGTGGTTTTCTAAAGTTTAGTTAACTTCGTTGCGTTACAATGTTCTGTGACTGTTAGGATTTTGGTAAAATAATCCTGCAGTATCGTGAAAATCACAGTCTTTTGTTTCCTTTAACGACGACCGCTACACAACAAAACACTAAACGACGCACTGCCGTCAGCGTGCTCTTTGGGACTCGCACAAATTGTCGAGTTTAAATGAATGCTTTTGTTAACTATTATCAAATAACATGATAGTTTTGCAAAGGTTAACTCGCACCGTGATTGCTTCAGGCCGGAAAATGAACTACATAAACGCTGGCTTAGGCGCACGCAGCTATGCACGGGCCTGTGGCAAACCACAGAACGGTTCTGTGTTACGCACAAATTCGCTTGCGAAACAAAAGCCATTTGGATGAACTCAGCGTAATTGAAGATAATCACTGCCAAATCTCTTGCTAACTAATCTAGTTTTCCGTTTATTTTCGACCGCACGGCCCGAGTGCCTCTTTTATTTTGAACTGTGGCGGTGGCTGCGAATTTAACGCCCGTTCGGACCGAATACTAAAACGTAGCACTGGTGGGCCCAGCGGTAATCTGTATTAGGAAAATGAAGGTCTCTCTCTCTCCATGGTGACGTAAGGTATATAATATCGATGTCGTCCTCATATCCATTACGGATAAAATAAAAAAGTAGTATATCGAAATTAAGTGTGAGTAATTAGTGAAGATAGAATATAATTTTAGTCTTTGATTTAGTAGTTATCCAATATCAGATTGAGAACCATGAAACGTACAGAAATTTGTCACTTTTGAAAACAACAAAGCTAGTACGGTGCGTGTAGCAAGAACTACGCATTGTTTTCACAGATACTAGCGAATTGTGGTGCTCATTATCGATCGTGGTGTCAATGTACACATCACATTCCGTTCCTTTGGAATGATCTTAGTGGAGGCGATAAGCTATTTGCTTCTGCCAACGTTTGGAACAAACAGTGATTAACCAGAAAATTATGGCCACACACCTATTATCGATATAAATGCGTCCACGCTGTAGCAACGTCACCTGCCGAGGAATGACTGCTAGTCAGACATACGCACAATGCATGCAGTATCAGTGAGTGTGCTGTCGGCGTACAGAAGGGGTAAGATTTTCGATCTGTGTGAGTTTGACCGAGGGCTGATTGTGATGGCACAGAGACACGGCTCAAACATAGTGGAAACTTGTCGGGTGTTCGAGGAGTGCTGTGGTGAGTGTCTTCAGCACTGGCGAAACCAGAGTGAAACCGCGTCCAGATGTCGTGGGAATGGGGGACCACCGCTTGATATACACTACTGGCCATTAAAATTTCTACACCAAGAAGAAATGCAGATGATAAACGGGCATTCATTGGACAAATATATTATACTAGAACTGACATGTGATTACATTTTCACGCAGTTTGGGTGCATAGATCCAGAGAAATCAGTACCCAGAACAACCACCTCTGGCCCTAATGACGGCCTTGATACGCCTGGGCATTGAGTCAAACAGAGCTTGGATGGCGTGTAAAGGTACAGCTGCCCATGCAGCTTCAACACCATGCCACAGTTCATCAAGAGTAGTGGCTGGCGTATTGTGACGAGGCAGTTGCTCGGTCACCATTGACCGGACGTTTTCAATTGGTGAGAGATCTGGAGAATTTGCTGGCCTGGACAGCAGTCGAACATATTCTGTATCCAGGAAGGCCCGAACAGGACCTGCAACATGCAGTCGTGCATTATCCTGCTGAAATGTAGGGTTTCGCAGGGATCTAATGAAGGGTAAAGCCACGGGTCGTAACACATCTGAAATGTACCGTCGACTGTTCGAAGTGCCGTCAATGCGACCAAGAGGTGACAGACACGCATAACCAATGGCACCCCATACCATCACGCCGGGTGATACGCCAATATGGCGATGACGAATACACGCTTCCGATATGCGTTCACCGCGATGTCGCCAAACACGGATGCGACCATCATGATGCTGATAAAAGAACCTGGATTCATCCGAAAAAATGAGGTTTTGCCATTCGTGCACCCAGGTTCGTCGTTGAGTACTTCATCGCAGGCGGTCCTGTCTGTGATGCAGCGCCAAGGGTAACCGCAGCCCTGGTCTCCGAGCTGATAGTCCATGCTGCTGCAAACGTCATCGAACTGTTCGTGCAGATGGTTGTTGTCTTGAAAACGTCCCCAGCTGTTGACTCAGGGATCGAGACGTGGCTGCACGATCCGTTACAGCCATGCGGTTAAGATGCCTGTCATCTCGATTGCTAGTGATATGAGGCCGTTGGGAGTCAGCACGGCGTTCCGTATTACCCTCCTGAACCCACCCATTCCATATTCTTCTAACAGTCATTGGATCTCGATCAACGCGAGCATCAATGTCGCGATACGATAAACCGCAATCGCGATAGGCGATCAAAGTCGGAAACGTGATAGTACGCATTTCTCCTCCTTACACAAGGCATCACAACAACGTTTTAGCAGGCAACGCCGGTCGACTGCTGTTTGTGTATGAGAAATCGGTTGGAAACTTTCCTCATGTCAGCACGTTGTAGGTGTCGCCACCGGTGCCAACCTTGTGTGAATGCTCTGAATAGCTAATCATTTGCATATCGCAGCATCTTCTTCCTGTCGGGTAAATTTCGCGTCTGTAGCATGTCATCTTCGTGGTGTAGCAATTTTAATGGTCAGCAGTGTAGATATTTGACCTGTAGACTGGGCAGACTGGCAAAACAGGACAGTGGACTGCAGCGTAATTAACGTCACACTTTAATTCTGGGAAGAGTACAAGTGTGTCTGAACACACAATGCACCAAATACTCCTAATGAATGGCCTCTGCAGCAGACGCCAATTTGACACCACAATATCTGCAACTACGACTGAAATGGGCACGTGACCATCGACACTGGAAGTTGGCACAGTGGCAGAGAGAGGCATGGTTTGACGAATACCTTCTTCATCATTCCGATACGAGGGCGCGCATTTGTCGTCTTCCAGAGGAACAGCTCCTTGACACCTGTACTGCGGGATGGAGAGTAGCTGGCGGTGGATCCTTTATGCTCCAGGGGACGATCACGTGGGCGTCCACGGGTCCAACGAAGCTGGAGCAAGGACTATCGTAGACTGACTGCAGACCACATACAACTTATCATGACGATCACGTTTACCGATGGCAGTGACATTTTTCAGCAAGAAAATGCGTCATGTCACAAGGCCAGGAGTATGATGGAGTGGTTCCAGAAACACAGTGGCGAGCTCCAAATGATATGCTGGCCCCCCAAATTGACAGATCTGAACCCGATCGAACACGCCTGGGATGTTATTGAAAGTGGCGTCAGGGCTCATCGCCTCCCTCCCTGGAATTTGCGGCAATTAGTTGACGTGTGTGTGTAGGTGTGGTATCAGCTCCCTCCAGCGACCTACCAAAACGTCATTACTCCCATACGACGACGCGTCACCGCTGTTATCCGTGTCTAAGGTGGACATGCCGACTATTAAGTAGGTGGTCATACTGTTCTGACTCATCAGTGTACGTCAATTGTTGGTAATTGGAACCAACAGCTGTATTGTAATCCAGCGTCGTTTATGCAGAACATGCTACTAGTTTCGACGCCAAAATGTGTAATCTTCAAGTCTAGGGTGTGATACGCAACCAAAGTATGAACCACAATGACAAAGACCGTCGGAGTCCTCAAATGGAAACAGTACAACTTACTAACCATGTTACGCCCGCATGTGCAACCAATGAAGTCGAGTGTATCTGGACCAAAATCAACTGGAATTCGTATCTTCGTGGCAGTAACAACCCCACTAATGGTCAGACTGCGTTCCCCATCGTTCTATCCTACAAAGTATCTGGTTACCGCGAAATAGACGCTTCACTTCCGTATCAGCAGCGACGACCCAACGACTTTGTTTATTTTTAATTATTTTCCTCTTCCCGAAGGCGGTGAACTTGGGTGTTTGAACAGGAACTGTGAGAAATCTTGTTGACAAAAGCTTATAACGACATTTTTTCCACCATCAGATGTCGAAACGCCGAGCGGAAACTCGTCATGTGTTTCAGCGTAGATCGTTTGTAGACTGTTGTCTGCCATGTAGTGGGTAACAACTTGAAATCGGAGGCCATTTTGTCCGAGAGCTATTAGACACAATCTGATGCGACATACAACTCAATTTTGATTTTGTTTTGGAAAAATGAGTCTTCGAAAATAGTATTAGGTTGGTTCAGATGTTCGTAGCCTTTTTGTTTTGCGTGTTGGTGTTCTGGTTGCTATAGGTTTGTTTATCGATTTTCATTTTTTATTTGTAATTCATAGTTGCTGTTTGAGTTTACGTATTGTCATTTTGTTGTTTCCATATAGCGAGTGGACGCTGAAAATGGAGTGCGAAGTGCAGAAATCAGAACATTTCAGACATATTCTTCTATTTAAATTCAATAGAGGAGTTATAGCAACGGAGGCAACCAGAAACGTGTGTACCTTGTATGGGGATAATGCCTTTGGACAGATAATGACAAGAAAACATGATTTCTACAGTCGTGGAATCGAAAAGTTTCCCCAACGTTGGTAGACTTTTGTAAATAGTGATGGAGAATATATTATTTGCGACTAAAGTCTCTTATGTGTCTGTTGTGTTTATTAAACTTACGGATAAACTCTACGAACTTACGCACCAAACGATGAAATGACTAACCGGCATTATTAAGGACCATAAGGCCTTCCTGCGCCCACCTCCCCAGCTCCCTTGGTATCTCTATGTTTGTCTGTAGTCGAGGTCAATCAAATTGTGAATGTCTACTCTGCTATCCGTGACGTCAACAGAAATGGATACACTGGTGTACAAATGGGAAGAAGTGACGCGTCCTTTCAATCCTTAGCGATTTGGGCATCACTGCCAGGAAAATCGTCGTCAGCGCCTGAGAAAAAAACTGTTATAAGTAATATTCGGAGTTGATGCTCTTCGTGGTCTTATATCCATCTGGCTTTTTAGTGGATTGAAATTTATTTCTGTGGTCAGTCATTAAATAAAAATCGTGTACACTTACACTGTTTAGTTGTTGTGGATGACAGATCACGTAGTGTGTACATTCT
The DNA here is from genome assembly GCF_021461395.2 of Schistocerca americana. Classification (NCBI taxonomy): domain Eukaryota; kingdom Metazoa; phylum Arthropoda; class Insecta; order Orthoptera; family Acrididae; genus Schistocerca; species Schistocerca americana. The sequence continues at coordinate 207,695,915 of NC_060123.1, read as the reverse complement.
GTTGTTACACTTTCATATTTATTTGATGCAGACAGTCCCATTGAATTATGTTGTGTTATGATGCGTAGTCTCTCTGTTGCCGACATGGTGACGTCCCTTTTCGTATTGAGAGATTATGGGAGGACTTGTATCATACAGCATAATTCAAGATTGGATTGGATTGTTTGGGGGGCAAGAGACCAAACAGCGAGGTTATCGATCTCATCGGATTGGGGAAGGATGGGGAAGGAAGTCGGCCGTGCCCTTTCAAAGGAACCATCCCGGCATTTGCCTGGAGCGATTTAGGAAAATCACGGAAAACCTAAATCAGGATGGCCGGACGCGGGATTGAACCGTCGTCCTCCCGAATGCGATTCAAGATCAGGGTCATAAAACTAATATACAATGCATATTTTAAAGGATGACACGAAATTTCAAAAACGACATCAAACATCTCGCGGGAAGCCAATAGTCATTCTACCTGCTCACCTTTCACTGTTTGAACAAGAAAAGGAGTACCGGAAGTACCCACTGCCACACAACGCAAGGTGACTTCTGGAGTATGAATGTGACTGCAGGGCTTAAGTCACCACCGTTCAAGAATGCGCTGGTCGCTTTGGAGCCGTGTAGATGGTTCCAGGCTGTCGTACAGTAATTCATCATTGACACCGTTCATGGTAGTAGAGGGTGTGTATGTGTCAGTCTGTAGTATAGAATTCACACGGTAAGACGTCAACTGTTTGCCAAGTTGATAGCACAGATATACACCTGATAACCGTAGTTAAGCGAGGCGGATAGTACTTGGTTGAGTGACCGTTCCTAGAAACCGGGGTGCTGTTTCTTTTTTAAGGACACCCAAATCGTCGAATTGCGCCCAATTGAAAGACTTGCACCAAGCCGTGGTGCCACACGACAAGAACAAGAAAAAGACAATGAGCTGGGTCGACTTGGAGAAACTACAGAATCACAGGAAGGAGTTACCGCGATTGGGGTTACCCATGACCATACACTACATAGTGAATAAAGTTGCTGATTTGTTGGTGTATCAACGCGTCCGGTTCAACGTCTCTAAAAGCAACGGTATACCACTCGCTCTATGTAAGGACAGTGGTCATAAAAAAGTCCCAACTGGCAGAAACTGGAGACAAGTGTTAAGCCTTATGAATGACTGTCCGTTTCAAACTCAACAGGAACTGAGGGATTGCTTCTGTTAGTGAATGCAGATCTGTCTCAAACAGTTTCCGCGAGGATATGGTAAAGCAAACTACTTTCAATGGCCATTTGTAGTCGGTTACCTCGTTAACGGCCATTATGCTCAGGGATACAAAGCTGTTAGTTTTCGTTAAGCCAAATATCACAGAAACTTCACAGCAGAAGGCTGAAAGCGTTTAGTGTGGTCAGAAGAGTCGCAGTTTCGTTTCTTTCCTACTGATGCAAGGCGTGGAGTGCACAGACTGTCCAGTGAGTTACTGTGTGGATAGAGGGCGCACTTTGGGACAGATGTGGATCTGTGATGTTTTTGCGGTGTCCTTTGTGCCACGATTGGGCCCCCTTCGTAGAGGTCACCGTGAACTTGAGTCAGGAATTTCATTTCAACATTCTCGATCATAAAATGTTGCTCTTCCTTTTACATGTTCATGATGAGTGTGCCGTACCCACTTCGAAGATGACAATAGTTATGTCTTTAGAGATGCACGCATAAGTTCCTGGTTCGGCAACACTGAAGCACACTGTGGCACCTGACCCGCTAAATCAATCGACCTTAATCTTACAGAAAATGTCATTTCTACACATAGGTGACAAAAGTCATGGGATAGCGATTCGTACGTATACAATGGCAGTAGTATACCGTATACAAGGTATAAAAGGGCAGTGCATAGGCGGAGCTATCATTTGTGCTCGAGTGATTAATGAGAAAAGCTTTCCGACGTGATTACGACCGCAAAATGGGAATTAACAGACTTTCAACGCGGAATGGTAGTTGGAGCTAGACGGATGGGACATTCCATTTCGGATTCACACTGTCATGAGTGTGCCTAGAATACCAAACTTCAGATACTGCCTCTTAGAACGGACAAGGCGGTGCCACCGGTCTTCACTTAAAGACCGAGAGCAGCGGCGTTTGAGTAGAGATGTCAGTGCGAACAGGCAAGCGGTACTGCGTGAAATAACCGTAGTATCAATGTAGGACGTACGACGAGCGTATCTGTTAGGACAGTGCTGCGAAATTTGGAGTTAATGAGCTATCGCCGCAGACGACGGACGTACGTTTGCTAACAGCAGGACATCGGCTGCAGTGCCTTTTCTGGGCTCACGTTCATATTGGTTGGACCTTAGATTACTGTAAAACCGTGGCCTCGTCAGCTGAGACCCTATTTCATTTGGTAAGAACTGATAGCAATGATCGAGAGTGGTGCAGACCTACGAAGCAATGGCTCCAAGTTCTGAAGAAGGCACTGTGAAAGCTTGTGGTATTCTTCATGGTGGGAGGGGGGGTGTGTGTTTAAATGGAATTGACTCAGTTCTCTGGTCCAACGGTGCAGATCTTTGACTGGATATGGTTACGGTGAGCAACTTCGCTTGTAACTATTCGTGGATTTTATGTTCCCAAACAAACGATGGAATTTTTACGTATGATAATGCTCCTTATCACCGGCCCACAATTGCTCGTGCTCGGTATGAAGAACTTTCTAGACAATCTGACTGAATGATTTGGCCACCGAGGTCGTCCGACACGAATTCCATCGAAGATGTATAGCACAGAGTCGAGAAGTCAGTTCGTGCACAAATTCCTGCACCGGCGACACTTTCGCAAGTATGGACGGCTATAGAGGCAGCATGGCTCAATATGTTTTGGAGAGGCTTGCAATGACTTGTTGAGTCATGCGACTGCGCCCGTCAAAAGGATGTCCGACCGTATATTAGGAGGCATTCCTTGAGTTTTGTCACCTCGTAGTATTTAGAACAGTAGATGAAACGTAGCTGTCAATATCCCAGAAATATGATAGCTCGTTGATCTCAGCTAAGTATGTCACATATTTGTGGACTTTTTCCTTGCCCAGCTGAGGACAGCCTGCCGTGGTGGCCGAGTGGTTCTAGGCGCTTCAGTCCGGAACCGCGCGACTGCTACGGTCGCAGTTTCGAATCCTGTCTCGGGCATGGATGTGTGTCATGCCCTTAGGTTAGTCAGGTTTCAGTAGTTCTAAGTTCTAGGGGACTGATGACCTCAGATGTTAAGTTCCATAGTGCTCAGAGCCATTTGAACCATTTGAACCAACTGAGGACATCAGGGACAGAATCTGTGTTCTGCGGATTAGCGTGATATCTCCTGAGGGTGACTTACTTTTTGGCCAATTTGCCTAAATCAGCGATAAGCTAGTGAGATATAAGCTCGACACACTTTAAAAATTACTAGAGAAGTTGCAGGAATGTGGTGGTGAATGGAACCTTGTGCTAGCTTTCGAACTGTAGAATTAGGAGAAAACCAGTTTCATCGAGAAAACCCGGAAGTTAGAAGCACCCTAACACTGTGGGACGGACTGGTGGACGAGACTATAATCGCTAACGAACGACGCTAATAACTGCGTAGTGAGGCGCGGTAATAGGACCAGCGACGTCATAAGGCGGCGACCCGGTGCACGCGGCGGCGGTACGGGTAGGTGCGTGAGCGGCCGGCGGCGCTGGCGTGTTGTGCGAACGTCGGCTGCAGGGGCTGCCGGCTGCCTTCCTCGCAGTAATCTGTTCTGAGTACCTGCCGCCAGCCCTCCGGCGGAGTTAGCACGCGCCGCTGAATACGCCGCCTCTCAGAACCGGTGCTCTGGATATACGCAGAAGGCGCCTTTACCACGCGCACCTACGTTCGCCAGAGGGCCACGTTTGAGATTCAGAATAGTAAACACGCTTTTCTCCCACTTATTTGGCATACATATATATAAAACCTGTTGTACGCAAGGCGTTCAATAAGTAACGTAACACGTGTTTTCTCGGCCATTTACGGTTGAAAAAATTCCGTATTTATTAAAAATTAATGTGGGACGTCGTGGAATTTTTCAGCTTCAAAAAAATGGTTCAAATGGCTCTGAGCACTATGGGACTTAATATCTGTGGTCAGCAGTCCCCTAGAACTTAGAACTACTTAAACCTAACTAACCTAAGGACATCACACACATCCATGCTCGAGGCAGGATTCGAACCTGCGACCGTAGCAGTCGCGCGGTTCCGGACTGAGCGCCTAGAACCGCTTTTTTTTTTTTAGTCTTATTTTGTTCGTTTTCGTTCGTTGTATCTGCTCGGTGCGGACGTCGCAAGACACCCGTTTCAGTTCCTAGTTGATCCATTATCTCAGTTTTTTTTATTACAGAGGGCAACTAACCCTCTGACCGAACAGGCTGAGTTACCGTGCCGGCAACCGCTAGACCACCGCGGCCGGCTTTTTCAGCTTCAGCCTGTATAGTTCTACATCTACATCTACATTTATACTCCGCAAGCCACCCAACGGTGTGTGGCGGAGGGCACTTGACGTGCCGCTGTCATTACCTCCCTTTCCTGTTCCAGTCGCGTGTGGTTCGCGGGAAGAACGACTGCCGGAAAGCCTCCGTGCGCGCTCGAATCTCTCTAATTTTACACTCGTGATCTCCTCTGGAGGTATAAGTAGGGGGAAGCAATATATTCGGTACCTCATCCAGAAACGCACCCTCTCGAAACCTGGACAGCAACCTACACCGCGATGCAGAGCGCCTCTCTTGCGGAGTCTGCCACTTGAGTTTGCTAAACATCTCCGTAACGCTTTCACGCTTACCAAATAAGCCTGTGACGAAACGCGCCGCTCTTCTTTGGATCTTGTCTATCTCCTCCGTCAACCCGATCTGGTACGGATCCCACACTGATGAGCAATACTCAAGTATAGGTCGAACGAGTGTTTTGTAAGCCACCTGTGTTGATGGACTACATTTTCTAAGGAATCTCCCAGTGAATGGTTCAAATGGCTCTGAGCACTATGGGACTCAACTGCTGTGGTCATAAGTCCCCTAGAACTTAGAACTACTTAAACCTAACTAACCTAAGGACAGCACACAACACCCAGCCATCACGAGGCAGAGAAAATCCCTGACCCCGCCGGGAATCGAACCCGGGAACCCGGGCGTGGGAAGCAAGAACGCTACCGCACAACCACGAGATGCGGGCCCTCCCAGTGAATCTCAACCTGATACCCACCTTGCCAACAATTAATTTTATATGATCATTCCATTTCAAATCGTTCCGCACGCATACTCCCAGATATTTTACAGAAGTAACTGCTACCAGTGATTGTTCTGCTATCATATAATCATACAATAAAGGATCCTTCTCTCTATGTTTTTGCAATACATTACATTTGTCTATGTTAAGGATCAGTTGCCGCCGGCCGCGGTGGTCTCGCGCTTCTAGGCGCGTAGTCCGGAACCGTGCGACTGCTACGGTCGCAGGTTCGAATCCTGCTTCGGGCATGGATGTGTGTGATGTCCTTAGGTTAGTTAGTTTTAAGTAGTTCTAAGTTCTAGGGGACTAATGACCACAGCAGTTGAGTCCCATAGTGCTCAGAGCCATTTGAACCATTTGATCAGTTGCCACTCCCTGCACCAAGTGCCTATCCGCTGCAGATCTTCCTGCATTTCGCTACAATTTTCTAATGCTGCAATTTCTCTTTATAGTACAGCATCATCCGCGAAAATCCGCTTGGAACTTCCACGAGGTTCCGATAGGTGGCGGCGCTAAACGCAGCCTTCACAACTTCACAATGGCGTGTGTAACGGAGGTGCGCCCCAAGTTCCTTATGGCGGAAAATCGAAGCTTCGCAGATCTTCATAGAAACTTGCGGGACTTCTACGGACATGTGGCATTGAGAAAAAGCACGGTGTGTCGTTGGTCGAGGCGTCTGTCATCACGGCAACAAGGTGGCGCACACCTGTCTGATCTCCCACGTGCCGGCCGGCGCACACAGCTGTGACTCGTGCGGTGTTGCAACGTGTGGACACTCTCATTTGAGGTGATCGACGGAGCACAGTCAAACACCTCGTTGCTCAACTGTACGTCTCTGTTGGTAGTGTTAACACACTTGTCCTCCCGTTTGGGGTACTCACAGGTGCGTGCCCACTGGGTTCCTCGCCGCCTAAAGCCTGGTTTACACGACGACATTGGGTTGCGCCACACGTTGCGTGGAATGAGTAGCACGCAAGTGGTTTCATATACGACTGTAGACACGGCGACACCAGTGTACACTTCAGTTTTGTCGTTTTGTGGGTCCCTGAGTCGTGTCTAAAATGAAAGTTCTGGCAGCTGCACGTCGCACGAGTTGTGACGGAGTTAAAACTTGTTGTGTGGAATCGCTGCATAAGAAAAAAATAAGAAACGTGTTTCGATTCGTGACTGGATGATGGAAAGAGAGCTTGGTTGCTCAGCATCCTTGCCGAAAATTTCTAACGGAAGATCCAAGAGCTTCTTTTAATTTTCTTAGAATGTCACCAGAACTGTTCACGTTTCTTCTAAATAGAGTTAACTATGCGATAAGGAGTAAAGGTACTGTAATGCATGAAGCACAGTCGCCAGAACTGAAATTATATGTCATATTGCGCGCATTACAATCGAGAACACTGGGCATACTATAAGATACGGTTTTAGTTGGTGATGACGTTTTTTCAGTGACACCAATAACTATTAACATTAACAGTAATAATTATTAACATTAGCAACAATAATTATTCGAAGCAGGCCGCATGAACAAGAGAATGGATTGCAAACTACTCTCTTGAAGATAGATCTGTACAGTGGCAATATTTCAAAATTCTGACATATGTGAAAGGGCAGCACTGCAGCGACATTTTAAATAGAAGAATGCAGCTTCTTGAATTCCTATAGCCTTCCCTCCTGTCAACAATAATCCTTAGTAAAGAGTTAGCCAACTTGAACGATGGGATTTTAGTCTTGCAAACGAGAGCATTGCCACAGCTAGAATTACACTTGCTTGTATTTTTCTTAATTCAGGCGCATACGTGCTCCTAACTCAATAAATTTCGCCCTGCAGCTCAGACATTGTCAAACCGTCTATGTTATGATCGCCCATGATGGTCTCAACAGCAGCAATATGTTGCCTATTTTTGTAATCGGCATCACTCAAATCCCACAAACACCTATGCAAAGCATATATATCCAAAAAGCGAACATTATTCTCCGTTCCGCACTTTATATTTCAGTTTGTCTGCACTCTACGAACACAGATAACCTCAAAACTCAAGCAACTAGTGTCACCAAAGTTGGAACACGCCGAAAGTGTTTAGTTTCACCAACGAGTTGCGCAAACTCTCGCCGCGCATGCGCAGTGGCCCGTAGCGCAGTTGCGTGCAACCTCGTGTCGTCGTGCAAACTAGGCTATATAGAGTAACGGAGGACCGTCTGTGCGGTATTGCTTGAGTGTTACTAGGCTGATAGTGTCAACTTTTTGGCGAACATCCTCACAGATGATGAAAATAGGATATAAAAAGGCAGTTCACGGAATGGCGCCATATCACATCTTCTCCGAAGAAAAAGTTAAAAGCCACACCGCCAGCCGGGGTGGCCGAACGGTTCTAGGCGCTACAGTCTGGAACCGCGCAACCGCTACGGTCGCAGGTTCGAATCCTGCCTCGGGCATGGATGTGTGTGATGTCCTTAGGTTAGTTAGGTTTAAGTAGTTCTAAGTTCTATGGGACTGATGACCTTAGACGTTAAGTCCCATAGTGCTCACAGTCATTTGAACCATTTTTTTAAAACCCACACCCTCAGTGGTTAAAGTAATGGCGACGGTCTTCTGGTTATTGTGTCTGACGTCCTTCACCACAGTGCAAAGATCAGTTCTGAAGTGTATTGTGCTGGCCTGAGTAAATTGAAGAAACAACTTCAGCTTGTTCATCGCCACAAAAATGCAAACGAACTTCTGTTTCCCCACGACAACGTAAGGCCTCACACAAAAATGCGCACCCTAGAGGAGCTCAAAATACTTCGTTGGACTGTTCCTCCTCATCCTTCGACAAATCGAGTCTCGCACCTTCAGATTTCCATCTGTCCGACACAATGAAGAGTGCAGCCCGTGGAAGCAATACGTGGATGATGGGGAGGTTATTGATGCAGCAGCAAGGCGTTCGCTTCAACGTCGATCATTACAATGGGAGAGAATCACTCTGGGATAAAAACCTGCTACCTCCCATACAGGAGGGTGAAAAGGGGGTGACATAGAAGCATAACTCAGGAACGTCTGATGCAGTTGCATCCACATTTTGAGAACCAGTGATTCATTACTTTCATTACTTTTATTATTTGTACAAAAATGCTGTGGGGTAATATGTAGCTACCAACGCTATTGGTTGCCGTGGGGATGAGCAGCTGTGACACGTAAACATATTCGATAGCGACTGGTACTAGTATCTAATCCACAGCTTGTGTGTCGCCACGCTCATTGGTGGCTGTCTGAATGGCAACGCATAGACAGTGACATATCAGCATGTTCCTGTAACACCTGAAGCAGGTTCTATCAAAAGTAAAACACTTATCACTTGCTATCTCGAACAAGTATACTGAGACAGCAAGATACACTTACTACCCAAGGCTGTCGTTGGTTTTCAAAAGGGTGGTTCAAAAATGGCTCTGAGCACTATGGGACTTACCAGCTGTCATCAGTCCCCTAGAACTTAGAACTACTTAAACCTAACTAACCTAAGGACATCACACACATCCATGCCCGAGGCAGGATTCGAACCTGCGACCGTAGCAGTCGCACGGTTCCGGACTGCGCGCCCAGAGCTCAAAAGGGTGGATGTAAAAGCATAACTCCAGACCGCCTGATACAGTTTCATCCAAAACTGTCAGATATTCGATTCACTTGTATAAAACTGCTACCTCTTGTGGTGGGGATGGAAATGTGAGGGGGGGTGACATGTAAAATCTTTCGAAAACGACCTCTAGGTAGGTCTTAGTAGTATACAGGAATACTTTTTCATCTAATAAAAAAGGACTGTTAGTGAATGGGAAGAATATTTGTCCTATTACGAAGGTAAAAAGGGTTTCTCTCATTTTCACACCTAAGAAGTTGAACCATTCTTCATGACTTCTTACAAACTTCTCACGCATGTGGAATTACATATTTCTTCAGGTTTCAGATGAGACTGCACGACAAAATTTGATATTGACACAGTTGACATATATGTGTAAATATGTGAAAAATATATATGTATCAAGATAAATGTGACATACACTTACACGACGAAGCCAATGGCATAATGTTAGTTTCATTCCTATAAAATTCGTATTTCAACACTTTACAGCTAGACTAAAACGTTGTGCAGGTAGAAATTTAAAAAAACTGTATAATGATTAAACAGAAAAGTTCATGATTATAGCGTGCACATATTGCAACATTGTTAACTAATAGAACTCATTATATTGTCCTTGAGGACGAGTGTTCATCAGAGACAAGGATATCGTCAGGAATGCCCCAGGGAAGTGTGATAGAACTGCTTTTGTTCGCTATATAAATAAATGATCTGACGGACAGAATGAGCAACTAACTGCGGCGATATGCTGATGATGCAGCAGCGTACGGGATGCTGTCATTGAGTGGCTGTGGGAGGGTACAAGATAAGTTAAAAAATGTCTAGTTTGTTGTGATGAATGGCAGGTTACTTTAAATGTATAAAAATGTAAGTTAATGCAGATTAAAAGGGAAAAATATCCCATAATCTTAGAATACAGCTTTAGTGGTCTGTTGACACAGTCAAGTCAATTAAATATAGTGCGTGACGTTGCAAAGCGATATGAAATTGAAGGAGCACGTAAGGACGGTAGTGAGGAAAGCGAATAGTCGATTTCGGTTTACTGGGAGAATTCTAGGAAGGTGTAGCTTGTCTATAGAGGAGGCGTCATATAGAACACTTGTGCGGACCATTCATGTGTACTACTTGCATGTTTGTGATTTGTACCATGTCCGATTGAAAGAAGACATTTAAAAATTCAGAAAGCTATGGATTTCGCATCGGACCACCTGAAAAATGTAACGAAAACGAATGAAGCAGGAAAACTGATGCCAGCACTTGTTACAGGTTCTGACGCGTTGGACAAACTGACTTGCTTTCAATTCTCTGTATGAGCAAAAAAGCATTTGATACGTTTTCTTAAGAAACGTGTTTGGAGTGATGAGGGAATATCTATTTTGTAAATTTTAGAGTGGCACTATTTGCGAACCTAGGACAAAGAAATTGCTCGCACTACTGTGTAGAACGTTTGTGGCCCACAAAAAGTTAATGTATTCTGTGTGATCTGACCATGTCAAGTTGCTGTTTCTTTGATCTAGTTAAGAACACGTATATGGATCCTGCTGCACCTGAAGTCTGAAAGCACCATCTACCATTCAACACTCATATACATACTATAGAATTGTTGCACACCACCGAGAGACGGATGTGCTGGTCGTCATTAAATTATGTCAAGTCTCACTTGCTTTAGCGTGAGATTTTGTGGAAGGTCAATAATGTTTCACATCTTTCATAGGAGACTTTTCGCCACTGTGAGCTTCCCTCAACAAAGTGACAGGAACAACTTACATCAGGTGTGTGAAGAATCGTATTGCAGAGGCACAGATACGGCTGTTTGGATTATACGATAATCACTAAGTAAAGAGCATATACGAAGTCATCACTGCAACAAATAATACGACAGGCCAGGTCGATTAGCATATTACGCACGGTATCAAAAGATTTGGAGTATATTGTTCATGATCACTGGACAAACTGTCTTGTAACATCTGAATTTCGTAGACATTACAACAGAATACCTGAGAATACTAATGGAAAGAGACGAATCCATCATTTTACACAATTTGGTTTCAATAACGAGTTTAATACGGGTCATTTCCATTTCTCAGTTTTGGAACTGAAACAAAAGACTTTCTTAAACAGTGCATTCACATCCTTGGTTCGTTGATTTCCTCTCTTCATAATGCAGGGTACTTACTTCCTATATTTGCCTTTCAGTTAACCACATGGCTTATCAGATTTCGTAACATTTTTAGTGCTTATGCGTCACATGTGTGCTAGGTCAGCCAGTCGGGCAGAATAAAAGTAAAATGTTTGAACAGAGACGCTCACTATCCGCTACGACTACACGTACTGCACGTGATCATGGTGAGCATTACATGAGACTAATCAATTATTCTCTCACGTGCTGCTTATCATATACCTTCTGATTAATTTTATGGTTTGAATGATTTCAGAAGACCAGAAGACGTGAATGTAAGATGGAAATATTAGTAAGATAGATTGCTGTGACACTGGCCATTTTTTGTGCGGAATAATAGCCCACACTGAATACACGAAGCAGTTCAGTGTGTAAATGAAATTATTGTCCTTAACTTACAATAGCTGTACGTGGCAGACTCATATTACAAGAGAGAAGCCAATACATGTTAATAACGCAAACGGATAGCTTCATAAATCCTGCATCAAATTGCCGGCCGCGGTGGCCCTGCGGTTCTAGGCGCTGCAGTCCGGAACCGCGGGACTGCAACGGTCGCAGGTTCGAATCCTACCTCGGGCATGGATGTGTGTGATGTCCTTAGGTTAGTTAGGTTTAATTAGTTCTAAGTTCTAGGGGACTGATGACCTAAGATGTTAAGTCCCATAGTGCTCAGAGCCATTTGAACCATTTTTGCATCAAATTATTTATGTAAACAACATACAACTCAGAATACGCAGATTATTTTCCACCACCAATGAAGCTACCTGCGTGGGGGTAATAAATCACAAGGTCAGAATCATATCTTTCCACAAAGATTTTAAATTCAATGTTCGTTAAACTAACCAAGAAAAACTACTCGAAATGTGGTTCGTTGTGAATGATATTAAATGATGTGCACGTATGAGTTGCTTGCACTTGTAATCTACTGATTTCCCTCACACGTGGTCTTGAAGCGACACACAAAGGATGAGAATACACTTCCGAATTGGGCGGGCTGGTTTCAGTAATAACGTTAACCGAGTATGAGTGCTTGTTGATGTCAAGGAACTCGTATGAACATTTACACACTGACAACGATTCGTCAAATGGGGTTCGTCACCCCTAATCAATCGAAGTTGGCCAAATACAGGAAGTTATTCAGATCATAACATAACTTTAGCAAAACGTGAGACGAAATTAATGAAAAGAGAGACCGCTGCTGAGGGCACATGATCTGTTCCGGTGAGTAAAAACCTCCAGTGATTGCCCACACTTTCCTCATGAGAATTAACACCAAAAATTCAATAAAACGAAATGAAAACACTCTCAAACATTCTATTGAGTGAATGGAACGATTTACTTATTCTCGAACAAAACATAACCACACTAACCAAAATTAAACATCTTAAGCCATGCTCCGAAGGAACGTAACGTCTTACCCATGCAGTGTCTGGAACCTGAATGCCGTTTTCAAATGGTGAGCTGAGGCAGTGGGCGACAGAGAAAAATATTTGTAGATGGAGAGAACTGGGCAATTCAAAACGCCCACTTCTACAAAGTTGGAAGTGCTCTGAGTTGTCGATAATGCAAACTGACTGGACGTGTCTGGGAAAAGCGAACGGTATTTACACTATAAGGCACAGAGGAGACAAGGAACCCTTTGATCCGTCACTGATTCGGAAGTACATGCTCACAGATTCTAGTTAAACAGAGGTTGTCTGTGGATGTGAAGACGATATGGCAAGGGAGCTGGTTGCCACATAAAATGGACGTATATTCGGAATTTGCACGTTCTCTTGAGAAGGCAGAGGGAACCAGAAGGGTAATCTGTGCTATTTACATGTGCTTGCCAATTAGCATCAATCAGTCAGCAGGCAATCAAGAATGAAAGTTCACTTGTACAGACACTTTTCCATACTATAGGTATCTCATCTTAGTTTCTTGTAACTATCACATTTATGCTGATGACTTTCAGCAGTATCTAATAATGTCGCTTGTGACATGTCTGACAGGAATGTTGATATTCGATCAGTGACACGATGTATACAAATCCTGGAACACTAGCCGATTTCTAAGATGACATACGTGTTTCATATACTGTGCTGGAAGGAGATCAGTCAGGTTTCTGTTAAGCGTTTCATCTCACACTCCTTGAAGGTAACCGGTTATCCTGTGAAATAAGTAAACGATAAAGCACAATCCTGGATGTGCATATTAATTTGCAGTAACACTGTCTTAGCATTCACGAAATTTTCCACTTTCCCATATGCTGTTCAGGAAAAAGATAGTGAAAGTTTCAACAAAAGCTAGATGAGTTGTTGCTTTTTGCTTACCTTTACTACTATGTTTAAAGCAACAAATATGTAGCAAACTCCAAACGACTCGAGCTAGTCATGAATGTCTACATAAGATGTATGTAAAAATCAGTTGTTTGATCACATTAGACCTTCTCTCACTCAGTTATGGTGTATGAGACAAGACAAGTGTTGAAATGTTTTAGTGCTTTGTGTTTTTCATTGTCTTCTTGGTCACTATATGCTTGACCCATTACCTTGCATGCTTTCGTTATTTCTTAAGCTGCAATGCAAAATCCTATTTATCCAGTATCTTTGTTATTCAACATTTTCTCCATTTAGCCTAGTTCTACAGTTTCCCGAGATGTCCATAAGAAAGTCAACGTGGCCAGTCCAGTTTTTTCTGTTGTAAGTAATATAAAATACTGTGTTTGCGATCTGTATGTGTCAAATAGGCAACGTGCGTCGGAACTAGGGTGAACCGTGAACAGTGAGATTCAACTGACCCTACCAGTGTCGTTTTATGCAACCTGCACTGCATCTGTATCAGGAACGGCAACCAGAGAGGCGACAGTTGCGCGGTACATTTTCACCAAGATATAACTTAGTTCTACCATACTTCTGCAAGCGTCTCCAGTCTTGTGTAGTGGTAATGTTATTGCTAAGATAGTAGGGTAGGTAACTTTCCGAGGTGGTGGTATGGACCAAAGCCAGAAAAAAAGTCTAGTTCTCATGGACACCAAAGTACATACCTTAATATCTACTAACACTTGTTGGCTTTCGTTACTGTGAAACACATCTTTTCTACTAAAAAGTGCCCATAGTCACTAAGGTATGTGTTTTAGAGCCCATATTTAATGGGCATTTCGTTCCTGTTTTGATCCGTACCACCATATCCAAAGAGATGGAAAACAGAGCTTGCAGCACAGTAAGGAAGATGAAGAGCTGCTCAGAGCTCTTAAGGTACTTTGCAGTTTGGAGCCAATGTGTAGTAGAATATTTTTTCTCTCTGTGTATTACCTCTCAAATTTGCCTGCCCTAGAATCTTAAAAACAATTCACTGTGAGACATGTAAGAACGTTTTTCCCTTTTAATATTCAGTCATTTCAGAACCAGGGTCTTCACCTGTAATTGATACAATTACCTTTCTCTGTCATCCCAGAAACTTTGTAACAGCATCTTGGACTCACCCTGTATGCTATAGAGGCTAGTAGGGGTACGAGTGCAGATATTTTTGCTGGTGACTGAATTCAGTGTACATCAGTATTTACTCCATTTGCAGAGTAATAATAATGCCTATTAGGTGGAGTACCGTTTTAGGTTGGTAAGTGCCTGTGGCAAGAGCAAGCCATAAATGCTTAATCTCCACAGGGCAGCAAGTCAGGTGTGAATGTATGGATGCAGAGTAGTTAGTCTATACTGACAGGCATAGTTCACTTAGTGGTGCACTCACTACCATGGACAGAAATCAGGTCGTTAATTGTGTGACGTATTTGTGGGAAGACAGAGAATGAACGACTAACACAATAAATTGAGTACATATTTAGGTACCAATGCTCATGACCTCTGCAGTTATACTGCTAAGACCCTGTATGTACAAAAGTACTGTACAATATTCTGATAAAGCGCTTCGCGCCCTCTCTGAAGACAGTTTGTTGTAATCGCTCAGGGTGTAAGTGAGTTATTAATTTGAGCTGTTCACAGGTCTTTTAAAAATTTTTCCTCTTGAATCATTTAAAAGCTATTGGTCTTGACGAGAGTGCGTTTAAATGGGCAGTCGCGTCTCAATTTCCTCTATAATTTGATGTACTTGCTTAGTTTCTAGTTACAATGGTTCCGTGAAATGGATATTTGAGACACTTGATACGCACCCTGTGTACACATGCCCCAGCAGAGTGCTCAAGCCGTCTCCCGACTGAATTTCTCCAGCGACAGTAACCTTGACAGTAACGCACCCCGTTACCTATTGCCTTTCTGCTGGGCGTATTATGTGGGTGGCCCTTGTTTCTGCTAATAGCAGAGTCTGAACATGTCCTCTATTATATGTATAAGTTGCCACCTCCGTGTGCGCGATGCACAGGTATGCAAACCCACGTACGCGTACCCGTCACCTGGCACAATGGGTCTTGCGCGCAACCAGGCGTACCTTTAGTCTCGGCGTTTGGCCCATGTTGTTTGTCACCTCCAGCATGCTGCTCGGGTACTGCTGCTTTCTATGCGACAGGGACAGCAGAGAGATAAACAACCACTACTACACGATATATGGCCTGCTCGGAACGAAATGCTGTGTTGGAAGAATAACAATGTGAACACTTTTGTAGTTGGCCCCAATAATGTGTATCAACTCCACTGCCCATTACATTACAACTCGTCAAAAATTTTGCGGAAGCAACGGATCAAATTACACGTGGTTTGATGAACTTGCGAGAGATGTTTCCAAGGATCGGTGATACAAATGTAAAGGAAGGAATATTTGTAAAACCGCAAATTAAGGAATTAAACGTTAGCAATACCAAGGGGGAAAGAAGGAGATACCTTATGCCAACCTTCTGAAAACGAATATCTTACACATTTCGCAGCTCTGTCAGCAACTGTGTAAATATTAATTTTAATAATTAGCAGCCTCAGTTGCACCGTTTGCCTAGATTTTACCCAGGTTTCAGTCGGGATAACCCAACCTCCTTCAGAATAACAGTAACTACCGTCTTTCCATAGTGGACATCGTCAATCTAAAACTACAGATCCTGAGTTCCAGTGCAGCACTCGTGGCTGCCGCATCGCGGTCGTGAAGCGGGGCCAAGGCTGTTCCAGATAAGTTTTATAGTCTGATGATAATTTATGGATTTGTAGTTTTAACTTGACGATGTCCACTATGGAAAGGTGGTAGATAATGTTATACTGAAGAAGGTTGGGTTATCACGACTGAAACCTAGGTAAATTCTTGGCAAACGGTGCAACTGAGGCTGTTAATTATTAAAATTTAAATTAACTTCTGAAAATTCTGTAATTTACTTACATACTTCACCTTTTAAAATTGTGAAAAATATTTATTGTTTCTAATGACTTCTTATACCAGATTCCGTTATTGTTTTGAACTTTTCAGTGAAACATATACCAAAAATTTAAGTCTTGGTAGTAAATGTGTCTTTTCGCAACAAGTGTAATAGATTTTCAAGCTCAGGACCCTTCTTACACATCTATGTAATCTTAATATGTTTGTTGTGTAATATGTTTGTTGTATATAATAAAAAATGATAGTTAAAGAAATCTGTTTTGTTTTTAATTTTTATAGTGGTCATAAAGAACTCCTGCTCTCTGTGTACACATTATGGAAAATGCGTTGGTACTGCTAAGATTATGCTAAAAGATACTTTCAGGTTCTGGATCCTATGTATATATCAGTGCCTATTAAAAAAGTATGTTGTTAATAAAAGTTAACAACAATTAACAATACTTGTTTGCTTTAATTTTTGTTTTGTTTTGTGGGATAAAGTACACCAACCTCCCCCCCCCCCCCTTGTTAGTACGCTTGATGAAAAATGCAATGGTACTGCTAAAGTTAATATCCGTTGAGCACATGCTTTTACTTTGTGATGCAAGAATTGTCTGCTGTATTTTAGAACTGTCTGCAAGAACTTTTTATGCAGCCATGTAGTTGGAAACGCCGGCCGGAGTGGCCGTGCGGTTCTAGGCGCTGCAGTCCGGAACCGAGCGACCGCTACGGTCGCAGGTTCGAATCCTGCCTCGGGCATGGATGTGTGTGATGTCCTTAGGTTAGTTAGGTTTAATTAGTTCTAAGTTCTAGGCGACTGATGACCTCAGAAGTTCAGTCGCATAGTGCTCAGAACCATTTGAACCATTTGAATTTTTGGAAACTATTATGATATTTTCCTTTACTCCTGACATTATATCAGCTTAAGGGCTGTAACATGTAAGTTGAACTAATTTTCTTGAATGATGATTTGGACTTCTTCTCTGATAACCTTGGCGCCATTATGACGAACATGAAAAATTGTTTCCACCTGGACATTTCTCGAATGGAGAAGTGTTATCGGGTGAGTGGAACGAATGTATCACTGCAACGTTGTCAAGCCACTGGTGATTCTGTACAGAAGAAAATCGAAAGGAAATATTTTCTGGTATAATCCATAACTTCTATTTACTCTTACGTTATTAATATTTTTGGTTCGTTTGTGTACTGACATATCTTTTTGCTTTAGAATTTGGAATCTTGTTGCGAGAACACTTCAGTTTGCGAGATATGTACAGGGTGTCTCTCCCAATAATGCTGAGGCGAATTTCCTCTGGCGCTTAAGCAGATATTTGCAATTTGGATTTTGCATCGTGCAACCAGAATCAGCCCAGGCTAATAGCGCTGATCACGCCTTTCATGAAATGTCTTGTTCTCTTGGTTATTTTCGGGAGTATCATCTTCTACTTTTACATAGATTACCTTTAAATATTCTTTTTTTGAAGGGTGAGTATTTCTTTGTTTGAATTGCTTAAGTATTTTAAAGTGCTGACGGAAAGCATCTGTTTGTTTCGCATTACAAACAAGATAATTTTTAAAGCCTAATTTTAAATGCCCATTCAAAGGAGCGGTCCAAATTATCACAGTTAAATACTCGTTTTATTTATTTATTTTTCTTTTGTTGACAGGGACAGTAAATCTCGAAGAATAACAGCTACTCCAGTAGCGACAGCAATGCTCCATCCCACGCTGACTGCTACCACCAAGCATGCAGCGCTACTGAGTTGCTGTTTGGATTACTGTTTATTCTTCGTGTTTACTGCACCTGTTAACACATACCGAAAAAACAAATTAGACTAATCTGGGTTTCCTCTATCGAATGGGCACGAAAATTCCGACTTAAAAATAATTGTTAGTAAAGGGAAACAAACCAACGCTTTACATTGATACTGGGCGTTGCATGAAAGGCGTGATTAGCCCTGTTTGTTTGGGATGACTCCAGCTACACACGGCGTAAACGATACTGCAAACATCGGCCGATCCAGAGGAAATGCGCCTGACGAATCATAGGAGAGACCTCCTTTATAATACACAGTCCCTGATAAGCTATCACGAAACAATTATTACACTGAAACGCTGGCCTGTACAATAATTACGAAATTAAATATATATCCATAGCCTTTTTGTCGTTCAGAAACTGTATATTGTTCCTGTAATTGAAGAAAAAGCTTTTTTGTTGGCTCTAAGCACTATGGGGCTTAACATCTGAGGTCATCAGTCCCCTAGACTTAGAACTACTTAAACCTAACTAACCTAAGGACATCACACACATCCACGCCCGAAGCAAGATTCGAACCGGCAACCGTAGCAGCAGCGCGGTTCCAGACTGATGCGCCTAGAACCGTTCGGCCACACGGCCGGCAGTTTTTTTGTTGCCTAGTGTTATAATTCCATTCGTCAGCCAACGATCTGTTCAAGTGTGTGTGAAATCTTATGGGACTTGACTGCTAAGGTCATCAGTCCCTAAGCATACACACTACTTAACCTAAATTATCCTAAGGACTAACACACAGACTCATGCCCAGGGGAGGACTCGATCCTCCGCCGGGACCAGACACTCAGTCCATGACTGCAGCGCCCAACACCGCTCGGCTAATCCCGCGCGACGCCAATGATCTGTTCTGATGGGATGCCTGAGGGAATAAAAATTGTGGCTTAAGACCTGTTATAAGGAGGTGAGGGGGATAATAACGTTCTACCCACAGCTCATTACACAATGAACAAATAAAAGCTTCAGTTACACACATTGAAATGGTTTTTATACGTATGTGATATAAATTCGACGTTTTTGGATTAAGTTGACATGAAACAAGCGAAACTTCCCACTATTGAAAAATTAGCCTAGGAATAAAGATTATACATGGCGTCAATTCGTTTGCTCTTTAATGGTAGAGTTCACACATAATATCGAACTTTCTGTTTAATATTTTTACACTCGTTAACAATTTACTTGTTTTGTGCCGCAGCTGTCATAATACTACTATAAGACAAGTATTACGCTATTATCAGATATTCTTCCGTTGTACAATTTGAAACTGCTTGTGTGCCGCAGGGTCCATAACCGAGGCCAAATAAATCTCCCGCACAATATAAAGACGAAAAAGATCTACATAAGTGGATAATTAATTAGTATTTTGGAACTTTAAAGCATGTTTTCCCAATCTCCTCCCGTTATCAATAGTAGGTGAGATCGTCTCTTAGCTATCGTCTGTACTCCGCCAAGGAACTGAGTATTATATCTTTGGCTCTGTCTTTGCACATACAAGTCTTTGGACAGAGAAGTTCGCGTGGCATCGTTCAGCCGAGGTCCGCAATTAGCGGTGAAACTCTGCGGGCAGGAACCGATTGGCGGTGGGGGGTGGGTGGGGGGGGGGGGGGGGGAGGGAATAGAGGAGCCCATAAGGGGTGAAGGGAGACATTTGTTTTTTTGGGTCCACGTGGAGGTGGACACGAAGACACGTGCTCCATACAGGTATACCAATGCTGTTTCTCTGGGGGAACGCTGGGGGATACGTACCCCTAAACATTTTCGTTGACAAAATAATTTTTTTACGATGATGAGAACTTGGAAGAGTGCTAAAGATTTATTTCACGGACGTAAACTTTTTATGTCATTTTTTCATGTTGGTAACTGCAATACGAACGATACCAATGCAGTTTTTGGTGGGAAAAGCGATGTCATTGACTGTTTCAAACATTTCGAAGCTGCGGCAACCGCTCTCGACAACTGAATCGCTGGCAGCCAGTTCGACAAGCATGTAGTGCCCTCGCCCGCTAATAGTGGGCGATGATAGTGCTAAACGGATATGCGTACGCTCAAACGCCGAGCTACCGATAGATGTCTCTACGGTCCCGCTACCATGATGATGTTGATGACGTCATGGCTAAAAGCAGAGGGGTGGTATCCCATGATTCAGTTATAAGTAATTTTCGCTGTATTATATCCAATGTAGGAGTACCCTCAAACTTTTTTTTAGAAAAAAAGCACTGGTATACTTTGTCTGGTCCGTTAAAAATTCTCACGCGTTCTCGTTATCTCAAGCTGTCTAAATGCTGCAATGGGATTTTCCTTTTACCCATGGGCAGCTGGAGTATTTTAGTTCTCAATCCGCTGATCGTTCGATTTGCTGGTAATTTCTTTGCTTGTTGCAGATCAGGGAGTTATCCTACAACACGATTAGTTTCTTCATAATACTTTTTTCGCTCTTTAAATATTTGGGTTTGCTTACTGTTTTCCTAGAAAACTCCAGTTTAATTGTTCCATTTGCTGACACTTTCCTTGTGTGCTGATTCACGGTGTCATAGGTCAGTCAGATGCGCACCAAGTTGAGGAAGGTATTTCATCCTGTATCCTGCACTCTTCAAAATGTTAGAGATGTGTTTATCGGAATAGCCACACGGTATCTATCACTTGAGAGTCCAGGGGTGATCCCATTACCTGAAGTGATTTCAAACTCAAATTCCGCGCTGCGATATCTCGGATTATTTTGGATCAGAGCAGATCTAGCACAATCGCGACACATACTGCTGTGAAAATAGTTAACCGTTTGGCAGTTGGAACGACACTAACGCTCCTATTGGCAAGAAAGCCAACTGTAAGATGAATGTAATTTTTAGTTACATTTCTACTGCGTTAAGGAAACAGTTATTATATTTTTGCCTCCCGAATATCAGTAAATTATCAAGTGACGTGAATGAGTAAAACAAATGTAAAAAGAGCCAAAGCCCACTAATTCAGTAATATCAGGCGCAGCTTATTCAAGAAGAAATACTTCCGAATTATGTTGCTTCGCTGTAACCAGTAGAACAGAAACACAGCAGTTAAAGCACGAGAAGCATAAATTGCTGCTGTTTGTTCTTATTATGAGAGACAGTTTCGTTGACACTTAACGATTTTTTATGGAGTCTGATTTATTTATCACTTGCACGAATGTAATGCTGCTTGTACGCTTCGTATGAAATTGTCCTGATGATTATGTACTTACCTCGTATTTCTGCTCTTCAGTACCGTAATTAGAAGTCTCCTTATTGCATTTTTTGTGTATTTTGCTTTGTTTTCTCTTTTATCTTCATTGTATTGTTGTGGGCATCTTTTTGTGGCCATCTTTTACGTGTTTTGTCAGTGTGTTCATATGTTGACAGAGTCATAGGTGAAACAGAGCAGGCATTGGCTTTAGACATGGCGCCGAACTTTTGAAGATCAGAAGTAAAAGTAAGGGTATGAAGACTGATACATTCTCAGATAGTACATTAACAATTGGCAAAAACACGTTGAAAATGTGGATTTCCGTAAGCTTCAGATAGTTCCTCCATTAATGCGTGACGATGGACTTTGAGAAGAGACTATTCAGGCAGATCTTGCGAGTATGGGTTATACTGAGGCCGAAAAAGGAATGATTACTTGGAGGAATGGTTCAAATGGTTCAAATGGCTCTGAGCACTATGGGACTTAACATCTGAGGTCATCAGTTCCATAGAACTTAGAACTACTTACACCTAACTAACCTAAGGACATCACACACATCCATGCCCGAGGCAGGATTCGAGCCTGCGACCGTAGTGGTCGCGTGGTTCCAGACTGAAGCGCCTTTAACCGCGTGGCCGCACTGGCCGGCCCGGGCGTGGGACTTGGAGGAATAACTCTGCAGATAATGTGTTTTCGGAGCAGACGAGCTCCCCTGTTGCTCATGAGAGATCAGGGAAAATATGTTGGTAATTTTTAGTTCCTGTTAGATAACGACGCGATTGAAATGGGCACGCAGCTTTCTGATTCATCATCAGAAACTTTCTGTGGTGGTCTCACGCTTAAAGGCGGAGTTCGTGAAAGAAATGAGGCAGGAGATCAAGCAGCCTACTTGGAAATTGTGTTGTATTTGTCGTAGCTACTGAACTCTGTCATAGATTTGATGCATAACGTTTATAGTATACCTCTCCGGACAGACTAGAGTTTGTCCCATTTTAAGCAAGGTAGTCAGATATTAATTACTACTTGCAAGGACATTTTAACAATTAATTCTTTCACGGAAAGAAGTCGGGATCGATGTGATGCCCATGTACGGGCAAACAAATGATACATCTTCAGAATAACTGGTTGATTTATACGGTAGAAAGAGATTCACAAATCCAGCAAGTCAACAATTCAGTACCGCGTTGGTCCACCTCTGGCCCTTGTGCAAGCAGATATTCTGCTTGACATTGGTTGACGGAGTGGGTGGATGTCCTGACGCTTATCGTGCCAAATTCTGTTAGACTGGCGCAGATCGTCAAAATCGTGAGCTGTTTGGAGGACCCTGCCCAAAATGCTCCAAATGTTCTGACTGGGGAGAGAGATTTGACGATCTGGCTGGCCAAGGTACAGTTATCCCAGCACGAAGGCAAGCATTAGAGCCGGCTGGGGTGGCCGAGCGGTTCTAGGCGCTACAGTCCGGAACCGCGCGACCGCTAAGGTCGCAGGTTTGAATCCTGCCCCGGGCATGGATGTGTATGATGTCCTCAGATCAGTTAGGTTTAAGTAGTTCTAAGATCTAGGGGACTGATGCACTCAGCAGTTAAGTTCCATAGTGCTCAGAGCCATTTGAACTATATGAACAAGCATTAGAAACTCTTGCCATTTGCGCGCAGATATCATCTTGCTGAAATGTAAGCCCAGGATGGCTTGTATAAACAGCAACAAAACAAGGTGTAGAATATCGTCGACGTATTATTGTGCTGTCTGTCCGCTGGCACGGTTCTGCGAATAGACTGGGGTTTTCCTAGCGATGAGTGTCTAGAGATCTTTTTCCTCAAGGACGGAGCTGCGAGGTGTGGCGTGGTAGCTTTGAAGCGACCGTCAAATGAGAACGGCAGTGAACGTGTTTGCCGCGCTGTGTTGAGTAACGGCGGACTGGTGGTTCAAATGGCTATGAGCACTGTGGGACTTATATCTGTGGTCATCAGTCCCCTAAAACTTAGAACTAATTAAACCTAACTAACCTAAGGACATCACACACATCCATGCCCGAGGCAGGATTCGAACCTGCGACCGTAGCGGTCACGCGGTTCCAGACTGAAGCGCCTAGAACCGCACGGCCCCACCGGCTGGCGAAGAACCAGAATCAGAATTAATTTAAGGAACTTAATGCGTCATTTATCATTCGCATTTTTTTTTAATAACAGTTCTATCAAGAGCCAACAGACAGTTACCGAGATTCTTGCGAAATACGTACAAACAGTTGATCTTTAATTAAATTCACTATGTATAAGGACATTTGCATTACACATAAAATTATAAATAGTACCCAAAAAATGTCAACTCTGTAACACAATGGTGGCTCGATTACAAACAGTTAATTAATTAAATAAACCTGCGACTGCACTCTCTCCACAACTATATCACAGCTGTGGAATAATCCCACAACAGGACTTCAATATGAGCTCAACGAACATTAAATAAAAGACATTAAAATGCACATAACTCCATTTGTTATTCTGCTCTCATATACACAAGACACGGCAAGCTGTCCCAAGGCTACCTACATGTAAAACAAAACCAACAGTAGTACTTCACTGACTGGCCACAAGCCTGCCCCATATAAATCACGTTAAGTACTTAAATGAACTACCTGACCCCTAAAACATAACTAAAAGGATAATGGATATTAAAACCTTGAGTTTTTAAAGAAATTGTAGACTCGGTCCTCAGTTTGTCCGCCGGCCGAAGTGGCCGTGCGGTTAAAGGCGCTGCAGTCTGGAACCGCAAGACCGATACGGTCGCAGGTTCGAATCCTGCCTCGGGCATGGATGTTTGTGATGTCCTTAGGTTAGTTAGGTTAACTAGTTCTAAGTTCTAGGGGACTAATGACCTCAGCAGTTGAGTCCCATAGTGCTCAGAGCCATTTGAACCTCAGTTTGTCCAAAGTGTTTCATCACTCGCCCGCAAGGGCCTTAGAAAAACGGAAATACTGAGTCAATTAGTTCCTAATCCGGCAACACCTTCGCAGTGGCACGATACCAAAAGAATGACAACAAATTGCTCAGCCTGAGAATGGAACGGGAGATCTGCAGAATCGCGTGGAACATGCCAACACTTACGCCTCGTTCGATGACGCAAAAGCCGCCGAAGCAGAAGGAAAACGCGCACTTAGCCCGGACCAGCAGAACAGCAAAGCGTCAACCGCTGCCGATACGAGACTGTCAACATATATAAAAAAAACAAACAGCAAAACAAGTTTGATAAAATTTAACAACACAGTTATTCTTAAACGGGCAACTGAAAATTCGACTATCCAAACTTCAGTACGGGAGCGGCCCTCTCATAACATTGCAACTTAAACTTCCCAGCGCCGGCCGGAGTGGCCGTGTGGTTCTACGCGCTGCAGTCTGGAACTGAGCGACCGCTCCGGTCGCAGGTTCGAATCCTGCCTCGGGCATGGATGTGTGTGATATCGTTAGGTTATTTAGGTTTAATTAGTTCTAAGTTCTAGGCGCCTGATGACCTCAGACGTTAAGTCGCATAGTGCTCAGAGCCATTTGAACCATTTTGAAACTTCGCAGCAATAACAAGAAGCAATGTACATGATAATTTAAAGAATAGTTACATAATAACTCAAATAAGATTTTAAAATCGAGGTCTAACTGTTATGACTTGGCAAGACAGCCAAGCCACTATGAGAGGAAGCCGAAAGGCACGCGTTTAAACTCACGCAGGCTGGCGTGAGGTCTGGAACAGTTAAAGGAGTTGAGTCTAGTAAAAAAAGTATGTAGCTTCTGGAATACTTAATTTTAATCCATAATTGGTGAACATCGGTCTGACGGTACATGCATCACAAGATAAATAGCAATTGATAATGGCGCCTTGCTAGGTCGTAGCAAATGACGTAGCTGAAGGCTATGCTAACTATCGTCTCGTCAAATGAGAGCGTAATTTGTCAGTGAACCATAGCTAGCAAAGTCGGCTGTGCTAGGAAGTCTCTCTAGACCTGCCGTGTGGCGGCGCTCGGTCTGCAATCACTGATAGTGGCGACACGCGGGTCCGACGTATACTAACGGACCGCGGCCGATTTAAAGGCTACCATCTAGCAAGTGTGGTGTCTGGCGGTGACACCACACTAACTCTACGGGGGCCTCTTATGCGTTAATATACACTCTGTAATTGGGATACACACCAAATGGCAGATGACCGGTTAAACTATACACCTATACAGAATGAGATTTTCACTCTGCAGCGGAGTGTGCGCTGATACGAAACTTCCAGGCAGATTGAAACTGTGTGCCGGACCAAAACTATAATTCGGGACCTTTGCGCCCTTCGCAAGGTTAGCAGGAGAGCTTCTGTAAAGTTCTGAAGGTAGGAGACGAGGTACTGGCGGATGTGAAGCTGTGAGGAGGTGGCGGGAGTCGTGCGTGGGTAGCTGAAGTGGTAGAGCGCTTGCCCGCGAAAGGCAACGGTCCCGAGTTCGTGTCTCGGTCCAGCAAACAGTTTTAATCTGCCAGGAAGTTTTTTATACACCTATAACCCGAAGGGCTCCTCAACACGGAGTAAGAGAGCGTGGAAATACAAGCACGCACACACATATGACCCACACGTGCATACCTTTAGGCTGCGCGCACACAACTTTAGCTACAGTCCAAATCCAGTAACTCGCTCCAGGAAGGGCCATGAGGTCTACGACAAAGAGAAATTACAATCAGTAGTATCAAATACACAATAATAACAATCCTTGATTTCAGATACAAGAGCGACATTGCAAAATACTAGCTTGGCGCGTACAGAAACCTTCAGATTGAGACACAAAGCCCCAAAGGGATCACCGAAAGGAATAAAGAAACCGGATTCCTGACCATCTCACGCCGGGCAGAATTAAAAAACCTTTAAGTACTGAATTTACTGGTTTTAATAGTTAACTTTAAACAAATGCCGATGGGGCTAATAGTTTCAGGACTCCAGGTAGACACAGGATAAGCGTCCTGCTGCTGAAAAGTTGTTGAATACATATCGGCGTATTTAGCACACCACGACTGACTGATGCACGTCGTAACCATCTTGCACGCGACGAGGGCCGCTCCTTGCCCACTAAACTCGCCGACAGCAACAGTCAACGCTGCAGGAAAACGCGGGGCCCCATAGCTCAACGGTCAACGGTGTCAACTCGCTGCAATAGTCAGGATGCCAAGTACTTACGGACACTCGTTCATCTCCGTGTCCGACTCACCACTCGCCACCACACAGAGGGGACACACATCCCAGCAAAGATGATACGACGAGGACCAGAGTCGATGGAACGGGCGCACAAGTGCCGCCAGTAGGATTGTGCGCGCGCCCTCACGGAAGCCGCCACGTCTCACGTATGGTATGTGGATTTTAGAAAAGTAATACGAAGGTGAATTTGCGCTACCATCGATGCTTTTTGTCGTGGCCAACGGTTGATATGGGTTGTATTGATGAGCGTCCTGATGTCGCTTGGTTTTCAGAACTCTGTCCGATGGGGTAGCGCTGAGCAGCTTCACGGTTTTTGAAGCTCTACTAACGACGTTTCAAGTGACGTGCTACAGCTGAATGCTGAGTGCACGCGTCGTATGAGTTCTCGTGTATAAATCTCCTATCTGCCTTGTTGGAACGCGGATGTGGGAGGACGAAGGCCTCAGTATCACGGGTGAAGAACCACTGGTTCTTGATCAGTTGTACGCATGGCATGCCTGGAAACGTTCTCAGAGACACGATTACGGAATTCTGACGGACGCACCATCTCATTTAAAGATACGTTGGGGAAATCAAAGTCTATTATTTTCGTGCTTTAGGTATATAATTGTAATAGTTCGTAAATAGATGTTCTAGTTCAAATGGCTCTGAGCACTATGGGACTTAACTTCTGAGGTCATCAGTCGCCTAGAACTTAGAACTACTTAAACCTAACTAACCTAAGGACATCAAACACATCCATGCCCGAGGCAGGATTCGAACCTGCGACCGTAGCAGTTGCTCGGTTCCAGACTGAAGCGCCTAGAACCGCTCGGCCACCGCGGCTGGCGATGTTCTAGTAATATGAAATGGGTTATTGTTGCTTATTTTACAGCAGAGTCACTTCAGGAACTTTATTAATAATATTTGCATGTTCTAATATCAGTTTGTAGGTTCAAGGAATTAAATGAATGTCACTGCGAACTTTCACCCTGGTTAGTTCAAAAGTACCTTAAATTTCCATGGTACAGCTGTAACGGTGCTGCGGATGACAACCAAAGGGGTCCTGCTATGAAAAAAAAACGGGACCTCAGTCCGTCACTTCTGGTTGCAGAGCCGAATGACTGGCGACATCTCAGACGCTTCGATTTTATTCTACCCCGATTTTCTCACAGTCCACGGTTCATTTCTGTCCAACGCTGGCCACAAAATGCACATTCTCAGAAACTTCTACCTCAGACTGTGGCCGACGTTTGGTATTAGCTGACTTCTTTCATGATACAGATCAGCTCTTTGTCCATCATAACTTATCGTGACGAATCGCGACGGGCGTTAGTAATGTACACATTGCCGTTAGAGGGTCAACGGCCTCTAGTAATGTTGTACGCTCTTGGTACAAGTGGAACTATCTGAAGCCAGATAGGTGTGCCCTGTGTCCTGTTCTGGCCAGTTTTCGTGTGTTGTGGGCGGCGGCGGATAGGTGGTCTTTGAGTAAAATGGCTTTCTAAGCCTTAATTGCCTTGTGGAGCTCACGTCAATCTACGTGGGTGTCATGAGGGAGTAAACAGGGGTGGATGGGAGGATGTTACACGTTAACAACTAGGTGTCTCTAATTAAGCTTCTCGTGAAATGACTAGCACGGTTCTGGGCGATAGCTCTTGTTGTATCGACAAGTTCAGCCAGGGCCACATGATCTTACAGTCTGTAGTAGGCCTGCTACTTCTTTTGAAACTGAATGTGTATTTTTGCTGTATTGTTATGAATCGTATTTTTGTTCTGAAATGTACCACCAGGCACTCAACATGACGTATTAATAACGCAATCCGGCGAGTAATACGGAGTTCCAGAGGTGGAAAAGCTTCCTCAAAGCACAACGGAGAAAAAAGGTTGGGGGTGCTGGGTTATTCGAAACCATCATATGAGATTTACATTAGAACATCAACTGCAAATACTGTACTATACTTTCTCAGTTTAGTGTAGTGAACTCGAGAAATTATTTTGTGTCATTACATACCATGAAAATTACCAATCAGGTGGCCCCACGCTGGGCGCCAAAATTGTAGTGAACTCGAGAAATTATTGTGTGATACCACATACCATGAAAATCATCATTCAGGTGGCCCCACGTTGGGCGCAAAAAATGTAGTTAACTCGAGAAATTAAATGAAATAAAACACAAAGTTTCTAGCTCTTGTGGGGCGGCGGATGTTTAAGTTTGTAATAATAATTATTTGCTGCATAAACGCTTGCGTGTTGAATCAGTTTCTAGCTTTTAGAATGTTGTTATTGCTGTCTTTTGCCGTTCTCAACACTGGCTCTCTATTTACTCCGTGACCCCCAGAAAGTGATTTAATAAAACTTGGAGCCAGTAAATAGATATCCTAGTGCCCACTTTACCTGAGAATGTTCTTATAGCTGCAGCTTATAGCTCTGAGGAATTAGGAGATTGTCCGGGATTTCTAATCAAAAACAGTTTTCCAAAATAGTTGAGTATATTCTGAAATTCACTGATAAACAACACAAGTATCCCTACAACCTAACTAACAGAAACAGTTCAGAGTCTAATGCGCTGATGCAACTATAAATGTCCGAATCAAATGTTAAACAGAATGCTCGCCATAATTTGATGAAAATATTTCATCAAACGCCACGCTAAATTTTTGGTAGAATGTCTGTCCCGCGACGGCACGTGAAAAATACGACAATACGCAAACTGAAGCTAGTTAATGAAAATCATCCCAGAATTAGTACTTCACATAAAATGTCTTCATGGTTCCGTATATCTCTAGTAACTTTATACGGCACCCGAGGCTGTTTGTAGCAGATACACTGATGCGACGCGACTACCGACACAGATGGCGTGTCATTCAGCGTCTGGAGAGAACTGGGGCCTTGCTTCCTCGCGCAGTGTTCTTATATATAAAGCCGCGGTGCGGACGGCTGAGGGATCGCCTGATCAAATCCGCTATCCCGACTAGCCGCTGGGCTAGTAACGCACCACTTCAAGTTACATAATAATTTATAGCTTCTTTGGCTGATGGCCGAAGAAGCTCTTAATTTAAACGTGCATTCAGCACGCAGGTAAGTATTGATAATAAAATTTTGACGTGGCTAAGTTAAATACTTTGAGCGAGAGAATTAATTAAATTACACTGCACGCAGCAGATGAGCTCTGAACTGGCCCTGTTGAGGTCCGCTATCGCTATAATTTTATAGGTATTAAAAAGAAAATTTACACATCTTCATAATCATAGCGGACCTCCAACCTATTTAAATCTAAACAACCTAGCCTTATTTACTAGCCTACTTAATCTATCTTGCTTCCTTCAGTTTTGAGACGAAAACCAGAAAATCATGAATTTCCACTAAAATCTTAATATGTGAAATCCAAAGTACTGTTTTTATTAAATCATTATGAAAGATGAATCTAAATATAAATTTTGAAGTCTCTAGCTCTGTTCTGTTGCGCCAATGATTTTTCCAGAAAAACGTCCAAATCTCGGAAATGGCTGAAGTTATCGAACTGATTTTTAACACACATTAATTTAGTATTATTTCTGACCTGCTAGAAAAGTTTTAGTTCATTTGCTTGATTTTTAAGGTATTGCGCAACATTTATGACGTCAGAGCTAGTTACAGCAGACTGGCTGACACACAATGGAAACTGATGTGAATTTACTACAGCGTGAGTAGGCTGCTTCCCTACACTCTTTACACAAAAAAAAAAAAAAAAAAATTATAAATCTAAGCACCGATTTCACTGGGCGTGGACACGACTCAGTTATTAACGGGAACGAGGAGGGGACGAATCGTCTCACCATTATTCATTAACGTTCGTCGTGCAGTGCTGTCGGAGGCAGGCGCTGCGTCGGTGTGTCGCGTCGCCTCGGAGCTGTGCTGCGACTGTCGGCTGCCCTCACCAGCAATCGCGGCGTTGCGGTGGGTCCCAGGTTCGATCTCCGCGTTGTCTGCCCGTTGTCGGTTGCGTGGCCGGAGCTGTGCAACCACGGTGTCGGAAGGCGGATGTTGGTGATTGGTGGAGGAGTGCCCATCCTCTCGCTTCTGCGTAGTCCCCCCTTTTCGCTTCTCATCCCTGTCTCAGATCAACTCCTCTTCGAAACATTATTCCTTTCGGCGTTGTCATTTGGAGGACGAAATTTTCTATGTAGCTCAATGACAGATCGCCGTTTCATAACCACGCCTCCCCATGTGGGGTGGAAATTTCTTATCTGTCGTGGGCTGGCGAGGGCCTAGTGAATTGGCATCTGCCGGCCGGCCGGCCGGCCGGAGTGGCGGAGCCGTTCTAGGCGCTACAGTCTGGAACCGCACGACCGCTACGGTCGCAGGTTCGAATCCTGCCTCGGGCATGGATGTGTGTGATGTCCTTTCGTTAATTAGGTTTAAGTAGTTCTAAGTTCTAGGGGACTGATGACCACAGCAGTTAAGTCCCATAGTGCTCAGAGCCATTTGAACCATCCAGCTAGTACCTCAGTAATATTTGTTATCGTCCTGTCTTGAAGTATAAATTAGGCCTAGGGTGTAAGTTACTAATTTTACTCGGTATGGGCCGGATACATGCGTTAGCTCTACATATATTTGTTTCTTTTGGGGGCGTGATAATACTACTTTCAATGCACTGCTCTGTCTGGCGTAGTGAGGCCTTTGCGCCGTGCTGTGAGCGTTACTGTTATTAGCATCGCCCTAGACAATTCGTGTGTTTATGGCGCGGCTGCGCTATCTGACTCTTTGTGTCCAATGCCTAAAGAAGGGAAAAAAAGATAAAACGAAGGTGCAAATACTTGATGCAGTGTCCTGTATATGTAAATTTATATTGGAATTGTATCTTTTCCACTATCACTCGCTCTTGGCCAGTCTTAGTGTGTTATAGATGTGGTTCCATTTGCAATATACGGCAATAGCCTGTTTAGTGGTGCTGAAGGCGAGGGCCTTGGTGTGCGTTTTGGTGTGGCCACAAATTGTATTTACCTTCACCTATTGCAACATACTGGGATCAAATAGTCTACTGTTTCAATTTTTAACTGCTTAAAAACGGATTTGCTTAAACTTTTGTCATTATTATTGTGTGGGATGAAATTGTTAAATATTTCAACCCTGTCGTTAAAGTGCAGCTTTGTTATTATTATTGTTCTGGGAAACTATTTAAAAACTGATTTTCAGAAGCTTTTGTCATTATTGTTGCATGTGGTAAGATCGTTAATTGTTTGAGCCCTACTGTTTAAGTGCAGCTTCGCTGTTGTTCTCAAATAAAAATTTTTAACTACCTAAAATTTAATTTGCACAGGTTTTCCCATTACTATTGTATGGGGTTAGATCAATAATTATTTGGGCCTTGTTGTTTAAGTGCATCTTTGTTAATATTATTATTCTGGGCTAAAAACTTTTTTGCTATTTAAAAACTGATTTACCTTACCTTGGGTCCTTATTATTGTTTGGATAAAATTGTTAATCATTTGAGCCCCTGTTGTTCACCAGCAGCTTTATTATTAATACTGTTCTGGGATAAGAAATACTAGCTATTTAAAAACTGATTTTGTATAAGCTTGTCATTATTGTTAGGTGCGGTAAAATTATTAATTATTCGAGTCCCACTGTTTAAGTGCAGGAAGAGGCTTCAGTAGAAGCAGATGTAGTTAAGATGCAACAGAATCTCACTAGGAAACGAACTATTTCAAAAAAAGTAGAATGTTAGAGGAAAGTTCTGTTGCTAGGTAGCAGCCATGGAAGAGGTGTGGGCCAGATTTTGCAGGAAAAATTAGGTGACAGGTACCAGGTCACAAACTTTTTCAAGCCAAGTGCATGTCTTAGCCAGGTGGTAGAGGATCAGGTTCCTTGTGCAAGGGTTTCTCAAAGCGGGATCATGTGATGACAGTGGGTGGACTGGGAAACAGTATTGATAGGTATCAGGGCTACAGTATTGAGTGTAACCTGGTGAAAATAGCCTCTGCAACGACTCATACCAATGTTGGGCTGGTGCCTGCTTTCGTGTGGTATGATCCGCTCTGTCAGGAGGGTAAAAATGGAGTTGGATCACTTGCATTGGGATTGTTCCTGTCGAGGTTGTTGATAGGGGGGATTTCGCAAGGCATGGGCTACACCTCAATAGGGTAAACTGGCAGGGTTGTTAGCGAAATCCATAAGGGGGGACACTAGTACTCATGGATGTACCTCTTTTTT
This sequence comes from Schistocerca americana, assembly GCF_021461395.2. NCBI lineage: Eukaryota > Metazoa > Arthropoda > Insecta > Orthoptera > Acrididae > Schistocerca > Schistocerca americana. Next base: position 207,663,262 of record NC_060123.1, on the reverse strand, counting down.
AGACTAATATTAGTGTCCAATGAGACGTTGAGGCAGTCAGGTGCGAAAGAGGTCCAAAACTCAGAAGATTCTCACAACAGTAAAGTAAATAATAATGTTACCATATATAACCAAAATATTGGTAGATTAAAGAAAAAAGTAGGTTCTCACAAAAGTAATGTAAAAAATTATGATACTGTTTTTCACCAAAATATTCTGGGATTGAAGAATAAAGTAGATGAGCTTCTGGTTTGTTTAGATGACATTAAATCTGATAATGTAATAGATATAATATGCCTGTCTGAGCATCACATTGTGTCTGGTATGGAAAAGGTAAATATCAGTGCTCATAAACTAGCTGCACATATGACTAGAGAGAATAAGGTGAGAGGAGGAGTTACCATATATGTCAAAAGTTATCACTGTGTAAAACGCTTAGAAACAAAAAAGTTTTGTCTAGAGCAACATATATAGAAGCATCTGCTCCCCAACTTAAACTGAATTGTAACAATATATAGGTCCCCTTCAGGAAACTTTCATTTATTCCTGGAAAACTTGTATGCCTTATTGTGCTATCTGTCAGATAGGGGAAAGAAAATTATTATTTGTGGGGACTTCTTTGTTTATTCACTGAAAGAGTGTATTAGGAAGAATGACCTGGAAGTCTTGCTCGGTTCTTTCAATTTGACATATTAATTTGCCTACTCAGGTAGTAAAGGACAGCAGTACATTGATAGATAACACTTTTATAGACCAAGATAAGTTTAAAAACATAAATTATTGTCCTGTTGAGAATGACCTTTCCGATCATGGTGCTCAGCTAGTTACAGTATATGACATAGCTCCATTCAGTAATTCAAAACTACCCTCCAAAATTGTGCATTCAATTAATGACTCACAATTAGAAATTTCAGGGAAAATATTCAGTAGTTAGACTGAGATAACGTGTACAAGGAAACCGATGCTAATTTAAAATATAACTTATTTCATGATACACTTGTAAGAGAATTGGAAAACTTTTTCTCCAAGAAAGTAGTTAAATCTAATTATAAGAAACCATGTAAAAAAAACCTTGGCTTAATAAAGGGAAAAAAATCTTGTAACCACAAAAGGGAACTGTATACAACAACAAGAAAGAGTAATTACCCAGAAAGCGCCAAATATTATAAAAACTACTGTGCTACATTAAGAAAGGTTATTAAAAAGTCCAGAAGCATGTGTATCATGTCTGAGATTAATACCTCTGATAACAAAATCCAAACAATTTGGAATATTATTACAAGGGAGACAGGGCAACCAAGAGTACAAGATGACGGCATTAGTATCAAAGCGAATGGAAACTTGACAAACAACAAGCCAGAAGTCGAAAACATTTTGAATAATCATTTTTTAAATCTTGTAGAGAAAATAGGATCCAAATGTTTACTAGAAGAAGCAAGCCAGTTAATGGAAGAGGCCTTACCACACGATTTGATAGAATTGAAATTCCACCAACCTCTCATTCTGAAGTTAGGAAGATGATAAACTCTCTCAAGAATAAAATCTCACTTGGAATTGATGGCATTGCCAGCAGGATAATAAAAGCTTGTTCCAACGAGATAAGCGGGAGTCTTAGCCACATACGTAATAGCTCTCTGAAGCAGGGTATTTTCCCAAATAGACTGAAGTATGCCATTGTTAAACCACTGCATAAAAAAGGGGATATGTCTGATGTCAATAATTACTGCCCAATCACTCTTCTGACTGCCTTGTCCAAAATTCTTGAAAAAGTAATGTGTTGTACAATAGCTTCACACCTTGTAAAAATAAAGTTTTAACAAAATGTCAGTCTGGTTTCCAGAAAAGTTTTACTACGGAAAATGCTATATATACTTTCACTAATGAAATATTAAATGACTGAGTAACTGGAAGTCACCTGTTGGGATTTTTTGTGATCTCTCAAAGGCTTTTGATTGTGTAAATCATGGAATACTTCTAGATAAGCTCAGGTACTGTGGTATGAATGGGATAGCCCTCAAATGGTTTAAATCATATCTAACTGGAAGAGTGCAGAAAGTTGAAATAAGCAGTTCACATGATATGCAAAAAATTGGTGCTTTCTCTAACTGGGGAAAAATCAAGAATTGGGTGCCGTAAGGTTTGGTCTTGGGTCCTCTGCTGTTCTTAATATATATTAATGACTTGCCATCCTATGTTCACAAAGATGCAAAGTTGGTATTTTTTGTCGATGATACAAGTATAGCTATCGCACCCAACAGACAAGAATTAACTGATGAAATTGTAAACGATGTTTTTCAGAAAATCATTAAGTGGTTCTCTGCAAATGGGCTCTCATTAAACTTTGACAAAACACAGTATATACAGTTCCATACAGTAAATGGAATGACACCATTAGTAATTATAGACTTAGCTAAGGTAAAATATTCAAAATTTCGAGGTGTATGCATTGATGAGGGGTTGAACAGGAAAAAACACACTGAAGATATGCTGAAACGTTTGTGTTCAGCTACTTATGCTATTAGGGTCATTGAAAAATTTTGGCGATATACATCTCAGTAAATTAGCTTACCTCGCCTGTTTTCATTCTCTGCTTTCGTATGGCATCATATTCTGCGGTAACTCATCATTGAGTAAAAGTGTGTTCGTTGCACAAAAGCGTGTAATCAGAATAATTGCTGGAGCTCATCCAAGATCACCCTGCAGACACTTATTTAAAGAACTAGGGATCTTCACTGTAGCCTCCCAATATATATATTCGCTTATGAAGTTTGTTATTAACAATCCGAACGAATTCAAAAGTAATAGCAGTGTACAGGGCTAAAACACTAGGAGAAAGGATGATCTTCGCTACTCAAGGTTAAATCTAACTTTGGCTCAGAAGGGGGTAAATTACGTTGCCACAAAAGTCTTTGGTCACTTACCTAATAGCATCAAATGTCTGACAGATAGCCATATAGCATTTAAAAGGAAATTAAAAGAATTTCTGAATGGCAACTCCTTATGCTCATTAGATGAGTTTTTGGATATAGTAAGTGGGTAATTTCCCCATCCCCCACCCCAAAAAAATTAAGTGTCATGTAATATTTTGTGTAATGTTATCTCTTGTATAGACACCTTTTATTAACCTGACACGTTCCACATCATTACGAAGTGTCGTATTCATGATCTATGGAATAAGCACTAATCTAATCTCTAATCTAATCTTCCTTGTTTTTACTGTTCTGAGATAAAAAATTTAACTAATTAAAATCTAATGTGCATGAGGATTGTCGTTTATTGTTATGAGATAGGACCACTGACAATTTACTGTGGAGATAACCTCTGGGTGTTCAGAAGGGTTCACTGTCTGAGTACCACGCTATTAATTATTTTGAGGTTAGATACGTGTAGTCAAAATTTCATTGGGTTGGAGATCTAAAAGAAAGTTTTTGCTGTTTAAAGCTGCTTTCAAATAAACTGCGAAATTGTTAATTGAAATCTGATTTAAGAGAAATACAGTGTACGTAACTATGACTGCTGCTGTGCTTCCACTTCACAGCCACTTGCACTGCACCTTGCGTCGTTTTAACCCAAAGAGACACAGCAATCCCATCGGGAAAGCTCGCGCTAAGCAGCCGTCTTTCATAGTGAAGATAGTTTACTGTATTTACCACTTACGTAGAACACATCTGGCGTATAGAATACGATATATAAAAAGCAAGTAAGGGCGATTAGGGTCTAAAGGACCAACGATGACGAGATCACTCGAAACAGAGACCTGCCAACGGTGGGGAAGGAAGTGAACCGTGACAATTCAAAGGAACCTTCTGGGGAATCGCAGAAAATCTACATCTGTGTTGCCGAACGGGGATTTGAACCACCATCCGCCCTAAAACGATCCCAGTTTGACCACTGCGCCACCTCACTCGATCGCATGAAATGAAGAGTGCTGTTCAAAAATGGTTCAAATGGCTCTGAGGACTATGGGACTTAACTTCTGAGGTCATCAGTCCCCTATAACTTAGAACTACTTAAACCTAACTAACCTAAGGACATCACACACAACCATGCCCGAGGCAGGATTGGAACCTGCGACCATAGCGAAAGAGAATCTACTCTAATGTTACATTCACTAATATGGTTGTAGCTCTGCATCGCGTGGCCGCGGTTTTCCTCGCTTTTCGGTTTTTTAAGCACATGTCACTGTGGGGAAAGGGCTGGTTTTTGGTCGGTTGGTTGGTGCCCCGGTGTGCAGTATGGCTGTCGGCGGTTGCTCTTTGTGCATGCTCTGCCTCTTTCTGTCACGTGGGCAGTGAGGCTGAGGGCGGAGACGTGCGTGCTGTCGGCAAGGGTGTAGAGCATCTAGTGAGAGGGGTCTAAGGCACTGCAGTCATGGACTGTGCAGCTGGTCCCGGCGGAGGTTCGGGTCCTCCCTCGGGCATGGGTGTGTGAGTTTATCCTTAGGATGATTTAGGTTAAGTTGTGTGTAAGCTTAGGGACTGATGACCTTAGCAGTTATGTCCCATAACATTTCACACACATTTGAACTTTCTTTTTGTGAGAGGGCGATGGTCTCGTCCATGCTGCGAAACGACGTGAGAGAATGTGAGAAGTTTATTATAAACTTGTTATTGTTACCACAAGAAGATCATAGTGGATTTGTATTGTTTCAATTAGCAACTCCTTTACCAGATTAAGTTCTGGTCCACCAGTGATGATGCTGGGAATAGAGGAAGGACAGAACCAGTGGCATAGTTATCTTTACTATTTGTAACGTGATTTTATTGTGAAAATTTTAATTACTAATTTACCAAACGAATAGTGACAGCCTCGTCGCAATGTAACCAATGTTGTCTGAAGTGCTGTTATGTGTAGTATGCTGCAGAACCGTGGCATCGAGTAGACGTGCACATAACCTAGTACTGTCCCATAGGCGTGAGGCAGAGCGAAAAAATTTTGGCGGAGTAATTTGTGTGCATTACTTTTTCATGTTAGTAGGAAGTTCTGAATGTGAATGACTTGTGGGTCCCTTGTGGCCATATTCCTGGTTTGAAATTTTTCTAATGTTATAAGGGTTGCTACTCTGGATGCGGCCCAGTTCTGTGTGGTTTTATGTTGTTGTTTCAGTGGTATTATCAGCGGTGCCCGCCGTCCGTTGTAGCTGGTGGTTTAACAGGCGCGACGACGCCTTGGCGGGGCCAGTTGGAATTGTAACCAATAGCGCGGTTACTGTGTTTATCAGTAGACTCCAGTTACCTGGCTAATTTGAGTGTTTTGTTATTTGTTTCCGGTGACGCCGAGGCGTTCGTCTTTGCTTCTCCACCGTTCCTTTCCGTTTTCAATCAGACTCGGTATGAGTTGTAGTTGCCGCGCACCTCTCACTGAAATTTAGTAATACGTGAAAGATGCCTTTCATTGTAATATCTTATTGTGTGAGAGAAATTGTGAGTTGTTTCTGCTGTTGTCTTAAAAGGTGTCTCGCTTCTGTGGGTGTTTTCTCGGTAAACCACTTATTGTTTGTATGGTTCTCAACATTTATGTAAAGAGGTTTCTAAAATTTGTTTGGGGTGTGCTTTGACGCCCGTAGACTTTCGTCTGTTTCGTAATGCTTCAAATTCTAGGACAATTATGTGTATCGTGGTGCAATAATTTACCAACAGCCGTTTGTGTTGTAGAAATTTATTTTATGAGCTTCCTATATGCTACCAGTTTAGGCATTACATTGATGCCGAAACTGGTACCATATAACAAGTTAATATAATAAATTTCTACAATACATACGGCTGTTGGTAAATTATTGCATCACGAAATACATGCCAGCCAGTGCATAATGGATAAATAAAGATTAAAAGAATTATGTATATAATCCTGGGCTATTGTTAAATAAATCTGTAGGAAATTGCGAGCCAGAGTTTTTGTTTGATTGGTAATTATTGCCTTGTCTTTATTGAGTTGAAGCATCCCTGAGCGCGTGTCCAACGTCTCAACTGGTAGCAGATCGTAGTGATTTAGATATAGTTAATCATAATCAATTATGTGAATCAGTGTGCGCTTTACAGGCTCGGCTGTTTGCTCTTAGTTTAGAGGGGGAAGGTTTGGATTCGGAACCTGACACACTACATGCCACAGCTACCGCACCGCCCTCAGTAGGAAATTTATCTGACTAGTTTGCTCGTTTGCCTAAGCCGTTATTAGCATTAATAAAAGATGTTAAAGAATTGTCCGTGGATATATTGCCACAGATCCAAGAGGTATTGTGGTTAATTGTGTTGCTTCAAATTCATGCCGGTGCCTTGCACGTTTCTGATCCGGTTCTGTTGTCCCTTCTTTACCCTATGACCAGAGCGGGATTCAACATAATTTCTTCGGAGGTTTTACACGCGCAGGGATCCTTGGGACACCTTCGGCAACAGGTGATGAAACAAAAGCTCTCCCCAGAATGAGGATCCACTTAGAGCAAGAGTTTTAGTGACGCGTACAGGCACAGAACGACTTTAGATCGATACCTTGATCGAGTGTGCCCTGCCGTGCTAGCATTATAAATGCAGGTTTCTGAAACGGAGTGTACTGATCATCTCATTGAGGGGATGCGACCCTAAGACCGGTCACGTTTTACGTTCACTAGTCGTCCTGTATATTGGAGTCGGTTCCAAGAGCTTGTCGACGCAGCCCGGGCACTTGCCTTTGCTGATGAGCAACGCGTGACTTTCGGGGTAGACCTTATTGTTAAAACGAGGATGCGCACATCGTGAAACGAGACAGTAAACAGCACCAGGCAGTTCGACATTGTGCATGGGGGCTTAATTATTTATAATGAGAATATTTTTAGTAGCTGTCTGTCCGATTACGCAAGTCTCGTAAACGGTTCGCCTTGACTAGTTGTAGTACGCAATCTGACTGCGTAGAACAACAACAATGAATGAAATGAAAATTTCCTGTTAACACAATTAATTAATTAAGTCCCCAGCAACTATAAAACCTACAAAACCAAGGCACAAGTATAACCGTTCTGTGTGTGGAAGTATGACTCAACGTACACATCTGGCACGGTTCTTCTTCAATAAGACAAGAAATTCCAAATACCATTTATACTGAAGTGATAAAAAAAATAGAAATACTATAATTGCTCAAGAAAACCAGGACTACACTCTAATACAAGAAAACAAGCCAGATGCTTTGTTGACTGAACCTGTAATGACGCGTTATTTAGGACACTGAAATAATGAGAAAAAAAAGAAAAGTAGTTTGTTACCTTAATTTATATTGATGAAAAGCACTCTAATCATTACAATCTCTCCACACCGACTCGTTACTATCACATCTCAACCAGAACTCTCCAATATCACATCTCAGCAAGCACTGCCTACAAACACTCTCTGCTACGAGTTCTTAACAAGTGCTGACTGCTACGAGTTCTTAACAGGCACTGACTACTACGAGCTCTCCCCAAGCACTGTGTAGGCGGCTTAATAATACTCTTTGGCGCAATCTCTGGCGCAGTGGCTCAGTGTAGCCACCTTTCATATGCCCCTCCTCCACAGGCCAGAATTTGATGGTATTTTTGCCAGCATTGGTGGTGAAAATACCACCAAATTCGTCCAGAAAAATACAGACAAAAATAAAAGATAATATTAATACCTAAATAACACATAATTAGTTAAAATTTTGGCTTTGCACTGACCTTTCAATAACCTAATATATAAAATACAGTAGGCAATACAAATTCTTTCATACATGTGGCTTTACATAATAGTTTACACAATACACAAAAAATCAGTTTATACAAATGTTCACATAAAATACTTTTAATTATTCAAAAAAAAAAAAAAAACAAATAGTTGATAATTCCAGCCCAGCCATGGTCAACAGGTGCAAACACCAACAAGCGACAACATTTTAGTAAAAGCAGTTCCATCTGTGGCAGCCAGTAGTGTTGACCAGGTACACACAGCAGCAAGTCACATTATTTCAGTAAAAAACAGTCCATCATTGGCACCCAGTAATGTTGAGCAGGTACACACAGCAACAAGTGACATTATTTCAGTAGAAGCAGTTCATCAGTGGCACCCAGTAAAGTTGAGCAGGTACACACAGCAACAAGTCACATTATTTCAGTAAAAAACAGTCCATCAGTGGCACCCAGTAATGTTGAGCAGGTACACACAGCAACAAGTGACATTATTTCAGTAGAAGCAGTTCATCAGTGGCACCCAGTAGTGTTGAGCAGGTACACACAGCAACAAGTGACATTATTTCAGTAGAAGCAGTTCCATTAGTGGCACCCAGCAATGTTGAATAGGTGCAGACACCAACAAATGACATTATCTCAGTAGAAGCAATCCATCAGTGGCACCCAGCAATGTTGAGTAGGTGCAGACAGCAAGAAGTAACATCATTTCAGTAGAAACAGTTCTAACAGTGGCACCCAGCAATGTTGAGTAGGTGCAGACACCGACAGGTGACATCATTTCCATAGAAGTAGCTCCATCTGTGCACCCAGTAATGTTGAGCAGGTGCAGACACCAACAAGTGACATCATTTCAGCAGAAGCAGTCCATCAGTTGCACCTAGCAATGACGAGCAGGTCCAGAGAGCAGTCCATAGTACTCACTATCACTGATCACACTGTTCATCATAGTTTATAAGCAGAAATTAAACATGTCCTAGTGGCACCAATCATGTAGAAAAAGTACAAGTAACAGTCCATAATATTCAGTATCACTAATCACACAGTTCATCAGCAGAAATTAAACATTTCTAAGTGGCACTCATTATGTTGAAAAAGTGCAGGTAACAGTCCATAATATTCCCTATCACTAATCAGACAGTTCAGGCATGAACAATAGTTTGAATCCACATACAAATGCTTTTACACTAAACATACAAATCATAACAAACACACAAATGATGTCAGATAATTGTCATATTAACTATTACAAATACACAAATATCAGTAAACCTATAATATTTATGGGTGTCAGTGCAAGCCACTACAAACAAATAAAATAATATTTAGGTGATAGGTGTGTAGGATTAGGAAAGGAAAACACACAAAACACACTCACTCATCTTTCATCCACATTAAGTACTACTGTGTAATTGAATAGTGTTAACTGTGTAAATGCAATTCTGTCAAAATTTCGTGTTCATCATGTGTATCAAGTAGTAGTGGCAGCAATGTATAACAGTCAATAATAGTTAAATCAACGTCATAGTCATCATGTCAAGACCAATGTTTGCCAAGCCAGATTAAAATGTACGGTTGCAGAACAACTGTCAGTGAGCCAAGATATGCAAATACATCCTCTCTCCAAAAAAAAAAAGAATATACCGCTTAGCTATTTAAAAAAGTGTGTGTAGACAATCTTCCTTCTACTTGAGTGTTGTAGTCTGCCAACTTCATCCTCCTTGTTCCATATAGACCAACAAAAAAAAAAAAAAAAATATGCACCTCACTTACTTTACTTCTTATCCACCAAAACTCCAATAATCATCAGCATCACATAATCTCAATACTTCAATAATAGCTCTTACGTCGATACATATAAACCTTATCATTAATAGCATTTACCTTACCTCTTGTCCACCAAAACTCCAATAATCATCAACGTCATATAATCTCAATACCTCAATAGTACCTCTTCAATACGTCGACACATATAAACCTTATCGCCAATATCATTTCACTTCCATAACAACTTTTTCCTCTAGTCAGTCTCCTCGAACAAGTACAGATAAAAACCTAGTGCAAACTTCAGTTCATCATCCCATACAATCCGAAGACACATTGTCAACACACAACCTCTGTGTAATCCATCTGACCCAAATCTTCTACTCATTATGAATTATAAACAAAAGAAATGCATACATTACCTCTAACAGACTTAGTTCGAATAACTCTCAGTAATTAAGTACGATTACGGAGTGTGAATGATCATAATATTTCACAGTGTGTACACCACTTCAAGAATTATGGCAAACAGAACCAAACATGTGGAGTATTTCATGTGTCAAGTGTCACTTCCTATTTCCATTGCTCACGAAAAATGCAGTGTAATAACTGTCAATGGTCTAAACCTAGTTTTAGTATGTCATGTCGTTAGCTTCCTTCCTATTAGCATAAATTTATACAGCTTCCATAAAACCTCCAGCTCATGTGACTTCTATGAAGTTTCTTGTACTAATGTCGTTCGTCGAATTATAGCAGTTCATTTTCTTATCCTAAAAATAAAAGGCACTGAGCGTAAGCAAAACATGCAATAGCGAATAAATATACCAGTAGAGAACAGAATGTCAACAAGTGGATGCAGCACAATTCTTACAACGAGGCTCTGCCAAGCGAACAATCTATAATTAATAGCATAATGTGACCTAAACTCTATGTTTGTACACAGCATATCGGCATTTCTATATACCAAATTAATGAGTAGTTGTGACGACAAACAGAAATGTATAAATATGCACTCCAAGAACGTTTAGCAATAAGAATGTCGTCAACATATGAAGTAATATTGTCACGAAGATAAACAGGTAAAATTTCGTTTAAAATAGGAATGAATGCTGCAGAAAATATAATAAGTCCAAACGGTAATTTCCGAAGTAACTTTTGGGTAAATTAGTCATATCAGGTTATTGTTTACTTACTCTCTAGATAGATTGATAGTCTATGAGTTGGTTTGACAGATGCAAAGAATAGTAAAAGAGTAGGCAGCGGTGCAGAAAACTAAAAGAGAAATAGCACCACCACAGCTCGGGGCCCTATGCTCGCTACGGCACATATTCACTTAGAGTAGTGAATCCCCTGAGGACTTTAATAGCCGCACATAATTTCCAGTTTGTGACTTAGTGGCAAATTTGGCGGAAGTGCGTACGTAAATTGATCTAACCATGCACATGGATGTATGTCATTCTCAACATTGCGGAAGATCTTAAATTTCCGAACAGTCAAAAAATTTTTATAGTCAAAGTTTTCGCCTCGTGGCGACAAAAACCTACCCCGTCTGTCCCAGTCCGAATGTCGATTATTGTCAAGTTCGCGCACCTGGCGCTCTCTTGTAGCATCCCGTAAATGAAATAAATTATTGTCTTCAAAGCCCTCTGCTCTCTGTGATTCTAAATTTATTTTGCTGTCTTTTCCTACAATTTCGCCTTCGATATGTTTGACTTGCTTTCGTAATGCCTCAACTTTTAACGCGTTCATTAAATTTGCCTTGATTTTCAACATGCTTATTTATGTTCTGGTACTCTTCGGTTTCTGCAAATGGCAATGGTGCTGTATCATCTGAATCTCTGTCCCCATTTAAACTAAGACTTGTCAATTTATCTGAAATCTCCTCAACTCTTTCCGATAAATCACCTATTTGTTCTTTCTGTTTATTTACGTCTTCCGTAAGTGTCGCGACTCGGGTTTCAGTTTTAACACATTTAGTAGTTAACTGTTCATACTGTTGTGTTAGGTTATTTAATCTGTCATTTGGTACGGATTCCTCGATTCTCTCAATTGTTTCCGGAGCTTCGCTGATGATCAATTCGTTCGCCAGTGTCCTATACAGGGGGGTCCGCGACCCAGTAGTGGACGCCTAAGGACGACGGGATGGGCTCAACGTAGGAATTGGCCGCTGAATTTTAAAGCTATCCGAGCGGCTGCTACGCCTCTTCTCCCGTATGTCTGTACTCATTTGGGTCAGGAGCCGGTTGCGCTCTCCTGGACTCCGGTAGTTGTGTTTCACTTGTTTATCAGAAATTTTTCCTGGAATATTGGCACCTATGTAGATTTAATATTCCTAAATCTGTTGATCGGAGATGTCGGCTCGCTGATGGGCAAGGGTTACCTCTGTTGCAGCAGTTACGAGGTAGTCTATCAGTGTGCGGGTTCTCTTGGTCGGTGCAACTGATCATTGCTAAGAATCTGCAATTTTAAGCAGCCCACCGGTCGCGCTCTTGGTTGTGCTGGCGATACCTTCCATTTCAAATTTTCCCCGGGCAATAGTTCTGCGTTTTGTTCGCGTAGGCATCTGCCCAGGGCTCACACCCCGTCTCTGGAGGCGGCTCAAGTTGATCTGAGCCACCGCACTGCTGATCAGGTCCAATCTATGGACAATATCTTGAACCGATATTCCAATGTGCTTTCGGAAATTTAGGGGCTACCCTTCTCATCCAATACACCATCCACCTATCTGACATTATTCCTGTGCGTCATGCGCCTTATAGGGTTTCCCTCTGAAGATGAAAATCTTGCGTGCGAAGACTGATCGCATGCTGGAAGAGCGGGTGATTAGGCGCTCCACCTCTCCGAAAGGCTCACCTGTGTTCCTTGTCCCTAAAGGACCGGGGAGCGATTATCGAGTAGTGGTGTATTATTGGACCCTTAATAAAAAGGTGGTTCTGGACTGTCCGTTACCTGATCTTCTTACCGGAGAACGGTATTTTACGGTGCTTGAGTTGAACCAGGCTCACTATCAGATCCCTCTGGCTGAGGAATCTAAGACCGCAACCTCATTTTGCACTGATTGGAACCTGTTCGAATTCAGTCGAGTCCCCTTTGGCCAGGCCACAGGCACGGCGATTTTGTCTTGTCTGTTGGATACGGTCTCAGGCGATCTCAAATATACTTGTGTCTACAAAAATCTGATGACACGGTCATTTTAGTACATCCTTCTCTGACCACCAGGAGCATCTCGATCAGGTTTATTCTCGATTGCGTGTCGCCGGTCTGACCATCAAATCATGTAAAATTGATTTGTGTGGACCTTGTATTTCGTTCTTGGGGCATCTAGTGTCGGCAGAAGGGGTTAGGATTGACCAGGAGAGTACTATGCCTCTCTGAGAGTTCCCGCCACCCTAGGTATAAAAAGGGCGTAGCGAAATTTTTTTTCTAAATTCATTCCCAGCTTTGCTCAGATCGCTGCACCACTCAATGATTTAGCAAGAAGAATCAACAGTTCGTTTGGGGGCAAGATCAATAACGTACCTTTGAATCAATTAAAGCTGCTATTGCCGGCCAGAGTGGCCGAGCGGTTCTAGGCGCTACAGTCTGGAGCCGCGCGACCGCTACGGTCGCAGGTTCGAATCCTGCCTCGGGCATGGATGAGTGTGATGTCCTCAGGTTAGTTAGGTTTAAGTAGTTCTAAGTTCTAGGGGACTGATGACCTCAGGAGTTAAGTCCCATAGCGCTCAGAGCCATTTGAACAATTTTTGAAACTGCTATTACCAATCCTTGCGTTTTGGCGGTGCCCGATTTCAATGGTACCTTTGCTGTACAAACCGATGCGTCCCACGGTAGAATCGCCGCGGTACTTCTCCAACAACAGCAAGGAGAGAGCCGCCCAGTCTCGTATGCGTCCCGGCGCCTTACCAATGACGAGAGTAATTATTCTGGCTATGAATGTGAAGCGCTGGCCGTGTTCTTCGCTCTCGAGAAGTTCTGTTTTTATGTTGAACATCAGGAGTTTCTTCTCGAGACTGACAATCAAAGCCTGTGTTGGGTGTTAGCCAGGCCTCGCAAGATGGGCCGCATAGCTAGGTGGGAGGAGCGGATATCTGCTTTCCGCTTTCAGGCAAAGCATATCCGGGGAACCAAGAATGCCGTCGCTGATGGGCTCAGTCGCATGTTCACGGAAGTGTCCGGGCAAGGTCAAGATCTCGGAGCGAATATTATTCTATCCGAGACATCCATAACCCAGAGGTACGCGGATCGTAGCCAGGCTCTGCTACCAGCCGGACGTTGGACACACGCTCAAGGATACTTCAACTCAGTAAAGACAAGGCAATAATTACCAATCAAACACAAACTCTGGCTTGTAATTTCCAACAGATTTTACTTAACAATAACTTATAGATAATTTCCCTAGAATTTGGAACATTACGAAACAGACAAAATGTCTACGGGCGTCAAAGCCCACCCCAAACAATAAACTTTAAAACTCTCATTACAGAAATGTTAAGAACCATACGAACAATAAATGGTTTACCGAGAAAACTCTCACAGAAGCAGGACACCTTTTAAGACAAAACAGCAGAAACAACTCACAATTTTTCACTCATAGTAAGATATTTGAAATGCAGTACAATGAAAGGCATCTTTCACGTATTACAAAATTTCAGTGACAAGTAATGGCGCATCAGAGGTGCGCGGCAACTACAACTCATAACGAGTCTGATTGAAAACTGAAAGGAACGGTGGAGAAGGAAAGACGAACGCCACGGCGTCACCAGGAGCAAATAATAAAATACTCAAATTTGCCGGAGAACTGGAGTCTACAGATAAACACAGCGATCGCGCTATCGGTTACAATTCAAACTGGCCGCCGCCAGGGCGTCGTCCCCCAGCTAAACCACCAGCTACAACGGACGACGCGCACCGCTGATTATACCGCTGAAACAACAACAAACCTACACAGACAACAACAAACCCACACAGCAAACTGGCAGTATCCTGAGTAACGATCTTTAAAACACTAGAAACATTTCAAAACAGGAATACGGCCACAAGGGACCCACAAGCCATTCACTTTCAGCACTTCCTGCTAACATGAAGTAGAGATGGACACAAATTACTCCCACAAAATTGTTTCGATAAGCCTCATACATATGGGACAGAACTAAGTTAACGTGCTCGTCTACTCGATGCAACGGTTCTCCAGGATACTAAACATAACAGCGCTTCAGACAACAATGCCAACATTGCGACAAGGCTGTCACATTCACTTTGTAAATTAATTATCAAAATGTTCACAATACAATCACGTTGCAAATAGTGAAGTTTATAACTAAGTCACTGGTTCTGCCCTTCCTCTATTTCCAACTTCATCACTGGAGAACCACAACTTAATCAGGAAAAGGAGTTGCTAATTGAAACAATACAAATCCACTGTTTTCTTCTTGTAGTAACAGTAACACGTTGATAATATTCTCACATTCTCTCACGTCGCTTAGCTGCATTGATGAGACCATCAGCCACTCACTAGATACTGTATTACCTCGCCGACAGCACGCACGTCTCCCTCAGCAGCCCTAGTGCATATGTGACAAAAAGAGGCATAGCTTGCGCAAAGAGTGACCCCCGACAAGCAGACTACATACCGGTGCACCAACCAACCTTCGCAAAACCAACCCTCTCCCCACAACATGGTGTGCTTAAAAAATCGAAAAGCGAGAAAAGAGGAAAACCGTGGCCACGCGATACAGAGTCAATCGTAGAGATCTTAAATGAGTATAGAGATTGGATTGGATTGTTTGGGGGAGGAGACCAAACAGCGAGGTCATCGGTCTCATCGGATTAGGGAAGGACGGGGAAGGAACTCGGCCGTGCGCTTTCAAAGGAACCGTCCCGGCATTTGACTGGAGCGATTTAGGGAAATCACGGAAAACCTAAATTAGGATGGTCGGACGCGGGATTGAACCGTCGTCCTCCCGAATGCGAGTCCAGTGTGCTAGCCACTGCGCCACGTCGCTCGGTAGAGTATAGAGAAGCGACTGGAGCAAACGGCGCCACGTATCAACGGTATTTACTTTTACTGTCCTGGTCTCAATACAGCACTGTCTCTTATCCAGTTCCTCGCGAGTGTATTTAATAAAATGATGGAGAGAAAGACTTGCGCGTCGTGATGAAGTATCGCTTTATTAGTGAAAATCCGTAGAATGTTCTCTTAAAGGGCAACCCTTCGAATGACCGTTGCACTTCATTAAACAGTGATGAATCTTATCATTTGTTTAACACACCAGAACCGCTCACTACTTCGTCTCTCTGAAAATGTCACATGGCAGAGATTACAAAAGCTCCACTAAGTTGTTGCAGTGAGGAGCAGTACACCACACACACAGTACATTCTAACCTATAATCAAGTTATTGTCAGCGAGCCATTGCATCGTGCAAGCTGCACCTGTAGCCAAATATACGTTCTTTTCTCCAGCATATGAAGGAATGCGGAAATAAATAGCACTTATCTACAGAGGAAGACAGCTATGAAAATGATAGGCTGTAACTTACGTACAAAAACAGTCATTTATCAGTGGACGAAGGGGAATTGTGATTACCGCTCACCCCACACATGGAAGCAAGTAAGCTGTCGTTCTTTGCTTTTCAGTAACATATGTGAAATGCAGTGAGCAATGTGGCCTCATACTGCTGTCGTTATTAGGACTCCGCTGTTAACTGAAATGTGTAGGTTCACATAGACCCTCACGATATCTCCGGCTGTTCTCCCTGACAGTAGGAAATGGAAAATGAAATCTATTGATATCCAACAGAGCGCCATGCAGTTTTTTATATTCACGGAGATAGTAATAACTAACAAGTTCCTGAAAAAAATGAGACCATAGTGTCTGACACCAACTACACAGAAACAATAATATACGCACGTTATTCATTATTGTATGATAAAGAAAATAAAAGCACTGATGTTCTAATTTTCTTCCAAGCAATCTAAGAGTGTGTCATTTGACACTTTTTGAGCTGTTCACAGGATCTCTTATAGTACGTATCATCGATGTCAGAACTTTATCGAAATGCAACGAACGTGAGAGGTGGTTTTGGGTCTTGTGAAGACGAGGTACTGCTGAATGGGTTCGTTCTGCCCACAAAATTTACTCCGTAACGCGGTTAAATAAAAAATCGTAAAAGAGATTGCTCGCCAAGACAGAGAGAGAGAGGAGAGAGGGAGAGAGAGAGAGAGAGAGAGAGAGAGAGAGAGAGAGAGAGAGGGGGGGGGGGGGCGGAGGGGGGGGGGAGAGCCAAGGGTGGTCAGATGCGGAATCGAACCCTGCTGTTAACGGTAGCATAACGTTTACGATTACCATTGTAGTGTCTCATAACGTTTAGAACACTGAAAAAATTATATGAAGACTATCACTTACTCTTTAATACACTCTTAGGAAGGGTGTTGTTCTATTGTCACTGAAGGTGATATGCAGAACTATGACCGTGCATCTAGCTCTAGAGTGATACCGGCACTGAACTCTTGTTTCGTGGAAATTAAAAGTATCTTTCGCTGTGTCTTCAGTGTATGAGACACGTGGCTTTTAGTAGTCGCTGTCAACTTACCGGACTAAAATATCAGGTTTTACACTCAAAGCTCCAGCAAGAACTTCAAGGGAGTTCCAGAAAAGTTCCGTGAATAACATTTTGTACGAAATTACGAAGCTCGTGTAATGCGCCAAAGTGTGTTTTATTAAACGTTACGTAACAAGTGGTCGTCTTAATAATGTCTTCTGGATTAATCTGCAGCGGTATATGTCGCTAAAAGAATACTGTTTTGATGTATTTAATTGTGTGTTATAATTTGTGTGTAAAATGTTGTCGACAACGCGGCTGCAAATCCCAGTGGGGCAAGTGTTTCCAGCCGAGTAGCATTCCATGCGTCTAAGTTCGACCATAACGCCGCAGCTAGCCGTTCTTTCACTTCAAGACGGTTTGCTAAGAGTGGATCTAACGCTGTTCATTTAACGTTACAACCTGGAAACGTTGGAACCAATATACACACATCAGAAAGAGTTTTTCATCACCTCGGTTTCGAGAGTTCCGGAACCTGTACAGAAAATTGGAATAGAGATTAACATAAACATCATTTCCCCCCTTTTTATTGGTCATGAAAACCAAACATTGCATGTTGTACCACCATTCAGCGAGACCTTCAGAGGTAGCAGTCCAGACTGCTGTACACACCGGTACCTCTAACACCCAGTAGCAAGTCCTCTTGAATTGATGCATGCCGGTATTCATAGTGGCATACTACCCACAAGTTCATCAAGGCACTGTTGGTCCAGATTGTTCCACTCCCCAACGGTGATTCGGCATAGATCCCTCAGAGTGGTTGGTGGGTCACGTCATCGATAAACAGCCCTTTTCAATCTGTCTCAGGCATGTTCGACAGAGCTCATGTCTGGAAAACATGCTGGCCACTCCAGTCGAGCGATGTCGTTATCCTGAAGGAAGTCATTCACAAGGTGAGCACGATCGGGGCGTGAATTGTCGTTCATGAAGACGAATGCCTCGCCAATATGCTGCCGATAAGGTTGGACTGTCGGTCGGAGGATGGCTTTCACGTATCGTACAGCCATTACGGCGCCTTCCATGAGCACCAGCGGCGTACGTCGGCCCCACATAATGCCACCCCAAAACATCAGGGAACCTCCACCTTGCTGCACTCGCTAAACACTATTTCTAAGGCGTTCAGTCTCACCGGGTTGCCTCGAAACACGTCTCTGACGATTGTCTTGCTGAAGACATATGCGACACTTATTGGTGCAGAGAACGTGATGCCAGTCCTGAGTGGTCCATTCAGCATGTTGCTGGGCCCATCTGTATCGCTTTGCATGGTGTCGTGGTTGCAAAAATAGATCTCGCCATGGACGTCGGGAGTGAAGTTGCGCATCATGCAGTCTTCTGCGCACAGTTTGACTCTTAACACGACGCCCTGTGGCTCAACGAAAAGCGTTATTCAACATGGTGGCGTTGCCTTCAGTGTTCCTCCGACCCATAATCCGTACGTAGCCGTCATCCACTGCAACAGTAGCCCTTGTGCGACCTGAGCGATGCTTGTCATTGACAGTATCTGTCTCTCCTTGTCTCCTCCATGTCCGAACAACATAGCTTTGGTTCACTCCGAGACGACTGGACACGTCCCTTGTTGAGACCCCTTCCTAGCAGAGTCGTGTACCACCGTCCTGGTGGATGACTGGAACTGATCGGCTTTCGGACCCCCTCAGTCTAACAGGCGCTGCTCAAGCATGGTTGTTTCCATCTTTGGGCGGGTTTAGTAACATATATGAACAGTCAAAGGGACTGTGTCTGTGAGCCGGCCGGTGTGGCCGTGCGGTTCTAAGCTCGTCAGTTTGGAACCGCGTGACCGCTACGGTCGCAGGTTCGAATCCTGCCTCGGGCATGGATGTGTATGATGTCCTTGGGTCAGTTAGGTTTAATTAGTTCTAAGTTCTAGGGGACTGTTGACCTCAGATGTTAAGTCCCATAGTGCTCAGAGCCATTGAGCCATTTGTGTCTGTGATACAATATCCACAGTCAAGGTCTATCTTCAGGATTTCTGGGAACCCGGATGATGCAAAACTTTTTTTGATGTATATGTATGAAGAGGTGGTGCGGAGAATCGCTGTTGGAGGAGGGACGGAGGTCTTGTGCAAGATTCCTATTTTAGCTCGCAACATGGAAAAAGTTTTTGACTTAGCCCGGACCAACGGCCTT
Source organism: Schistocerca americana (assembly GCF_021461395.2). Classification (NCBI taxonomy): domain Eukaryota; kingdom Metazoa; phylum Arthropoda; class Insecta; order Orthoptera; family Acrididae; genus Schistocerca; species Schistocerca americana. The sequence continues at coordinate 207,644,109 of NC_060123.1, read as the reverse complement.
TTGTATAGCCATTCGGACATCCATCTTACTGCCGATGTTACAATATAGTAAGCAAGGATTGGACGACGAACCGGAGCTGGCGCTCAGGCAAATTTTACGAATCGATTAATGCATTTGCGAAAGATTTTAATTGGATTGAAATTAATGCTCAATTGGCCGCACCATTACTATCTTAACATGCAAAAAAAAGTCACCCTCGTTCGATTTTAGGTGCAAAAACAGTCACCCTTAAATACAGGGTGACAATTTTTGAAAATATGAAATAAAATCGTCCTATCTTCTAAACTGTTTGCGTTAGGAAGTTCAAGCTGCGCTGTTGGCCGCGGTACATGAAGGGAATTAGTATGGTTTGGTTCAACGACGAAGCCCACCTTCATTGGATGATTTGTCAATAAGCAGCCGGCCGCTGTGTCCGAGCGGTTCTAGGCGCTTCATCCCGGAACCGCGCTGCTGCTACAGTCGCAGGTTCGAATCTGCCTCGTGCATGGATGTGTCTGATGTCCTTGGGTTAGTTAGTGTAACATCCACGACATAAATTTTAGCTACAGTGCGGCGAGAGGAAATTATGCCTGTAACAGTTATAAACATTATCTATTCGACGTATGAAAAAACAGTGAAAACTATGATAAATATTAATTATTTATATAATATTCTATGATGTAATTGGACATATCGATGTATATCATACAAAGACAATGATAATTGTGAATTCCTTTTATGATCTGCGTTTGTCTTCCTTTGTTTTTACTTTTTGTTGGTTGGCTTTTGTAGGTTGTGGACGCATATCAAACTGAGGTCTGTTAAAAATTGTAATTATTTGTTAATTATTACTTGAGAATAGAGGTCATTGTTATAAATATGAGTGAATAATTATTTCTAACTTTCATTCCTCTCTCAGTAAGCATTATCTGTGTTAATTATTTCTTTCCGCTGCAACGAACGCAGCCATTGATGATAGCGATTTGTATCGCGTTTTTGTCTGTGTTGTCCTTAGAAAAAAATCAAATGTTTGCTTGATGAAGTGTAAATAGCGCACAATATGAAAGTAGAGTTTATAGAGTTTAATAAGCATTTCAAATACTTTCTATTATTTGCTCTAATAATAGAAAGTCTCTATCAATTGTCTTCCGCCATCTTAACAACTATCTCAGCGGCAAATTCAAATTACGCAACTCTGCAGACATAAATGCCGAACGTAATACAAATGTGTAAAAATAAATGTGCACCGGTGGTCCCGAACTCATTTTAATGAAAATGATTCGAATCAGATTGCTTCTTTAAAAACAGTGCTCATAGCACGATCCTTATAAGAAACTTTTCTAGCTGATGTATGGAGCCGAAATTAATTACGCTCGAGTTGCGAATAATATTGTTTCAGGTAGCATACGTCAGTGTTATGCGCGGCTGATATTCGATGGTTTTAATGATAATTTTGCTGAAGATAACTGCTTCCATCATAATCAATAGTTGTATAGAATCTGTTGTATGAACTGTGATTTACTGACACTTACACAACTTACAGACAACACTTTAACACGACGTTAACTTGGAGTTCTTTAGCAACTTGACCAAATCTTTAGCCGGGAGAAAATTTATTTAGTAATTACTCAATGTAATAAAATAAGATTATTATCTTTATTTACAAATTAGTTAAATACCAAACCATTGAATAACACAGCGAACGCCACATTAGGTTTAAGTAGTTCTAAGTCTAGGGGACTGATGACCTCAGATGTTAAGTCGCAAAGTGCTTAGAGCCATTTGAACAATTCAATAACCAAAACTGGCGCATTTGGGTGACTCACATTCCGCATTTCTGCGATCGAGAAGTCAACGGGTAACTGTGGTGTGCAACGTTTAGTCACGAAATAATCGGTGAGATATTCCTTGATGGCACGGTGATTGCCAAACAGTACGTGAAGATTTTGAAGGATGATTTCAGCATTATCCAAAGTGACCATGATTTCGACAAGATGTGGTTAATGTAAGACGGCGCTCAACCCCATCGAAGCAGGAGGTTGTTTGATGTCCTGAAGGAGCACTTTGGTGACCTCATTCTGTCTCTGGGGTACCGATAGGCCAACTAGCATTGGCCTCGATTGGCCGCCATATTCTCAGGATGCGAACACATGCGACTCCTTTTTGTGGGACTACACTAAAGAAGAGGTGTAGAGCAATAACCTGAAAACAATTGCTGAGATAAAAACAGCCATTCATGAGGTCATCGACGGCATCAATTTTCCTACACTTCTGGGTTTCATGCAGAATATCGTTATTCTTCTGCGCCATATCATCGCCAATGATGGCAGGCATGTCGAACATTTCATAACTTAAATCTGGATATCAGTAGTGACGTTCACATGTTGAATAAAGCGCGTGCACGCTGGAATTTGTAACTAATTTACGTTTTTTTTTCATGTAGTTCAGTAATTGTCACCATGTAAGTCCGGATTGGACTGATGGTTCAATTTTGGCTCACCCCTACATCGATCGTTGGTCTAAGAAAAGTTTTCTCCGTACGAAAAATCTTGCTTCGTTTGGATTTTACGTTCCAACAGCTCGTTTTTCTACAATGCTTTTGAAGCGCGCCCTTCAGTACTTTAAACTTGTACTAATCGCTTCAAACTCTGCACGAAGGTAAAATATAAAATCAACACGAAATGGATAAAGTTAAATCGAAACGTTTTTAATCAATAATATTTATCCGTTGTCGAGATACGATGGTTTAAAGTCAAGCTAAATGCAGCACGTAAAATTCTTTCTTACGAGAACTGAATCGGCGGAAACAGTTGAATGTGAATCAAATAAATAAAAAAAAGATGCGATTTTACGGAAAAATTGAAAACTCACTTTCAAAAATCTTCATTCGGGTTTTACGTACAAAACATACTTTTCCATGGTTTTTTACTTGCGCCAATTCTATGTTTCAATCTTGTGCGAACAGGTTCAAATTTTGTGAGAAACGTGGACAGAAACATGTAATTAATGTTCGTTCTTTTATTTTGTGGAAGATTTGGCCGTTGACACGATGTAAGTAATGTGGTTGGAAGGAGAATAAAAACACCTATACCGGATCAACCGTTACCCGAATCAACAAAAATCCTCATCAGTTGCTAAGCTGTGGTAGTGGTCTAAAGTCAAAATTATGGTTCAGTGAAAGTTGGGAACCAGAATGAAAAATTCCCCTATCGTAGCACAAAAGGTGAATATGTCCGGCGAAGAGTTGGAGACGTAAAAGGAGGGCGACATATTTGCCCTTTTTTATGTGTAAACCCTGCTTAGCTAGCAAAGTGAGCTCTCTTATTTGCAAGTGTTGGTACACTGGTATCTTGCAATTTATCGGCTGAAGTCCCCGATCCCGTTCGCAAAATACAGAAGATTCGCTGGCCATAGTAAACAACGTATATCATATGAAACTTCCTGGCAGATTATAACTGTGTGCTGGACCGAGACTCGAAGTCGGGACTTTCGCATTTCGCAGGCAAGTGCTCTACAATCTGAGCTACCCAGTCACGGTCTTGCAGACACTTTTAATTTGACAGGAAGCTTCCTTTCAGCTGCAGAATGAAAATCGCATTCTGGAAACATCCCCAAGGCTGTGGCTAAGCCATGTCTCCGCAATATCCTTTCTTCCAGGAGTGCTAGTTCTTCAAGATTCGCAGAAGAGCTTCTGTTGGAAGGTTGGAGACGAGGTATTGGCAGAATTGAAACTGTGGGGACGGATCGTGAGTCGTGCTTGGGTAGTTCAGACGGTAGAGCACTTGTCTGCGAAAAGCAAAGGTCCCGAGTTCGAGTCTGGGTCCGGCAAACAATTTTAATCTGCCAGGAAGTTTCATATCAGCGCACACTCCGCTGCAAATAGAAAATCTCATTCTGGGAACGTATATCATGTGGCTCAAGAGCATAGATGTGACAGCCAAAAAGTTTTTTCAGAGGGGGGGGGGTGAAATTTCTGGAATGGATTTTAGATTTTCTCCTGGGGGGGGGGGAGGGGTGGCGCTAAAACAATTTATGCATGGGGCAGGGGGGTGTTGATTTTTTCCCCCTAGGTGATAATTTGTCCTCGCACCCTCGCCCCTCTTCTGTTACATGTATGGTGAGGGGTGTAACAACAAATACAGACAACATTTTATGTGCTATTAGAGAGATGGATAAATCTACAATATTAAGTATCAGAAAGTAGATGACATCTATAACACGAAGTATCTCAGAGTCGGCATGCATGCCTCCTGACTTAAATGGCGCGCTGTGTCACACCGCACGACCTGACAAATGCCATGTATAATAACGTAATAGCATGTGTTATATAACACGGCATCGGTTCAAGAAAAGACATCTCACCGTGAGAGTACATCTCTCTAGAACTAGTCTGATTGGAAGGTGCGAACTGGGTTACGTAAGCGTTTGGCATTCTGTGAATCAGTCGTTGATATTTGCTGATTTAGAAAGGATTAGGAGTGATTTATTTGGGATTTTTTTTGGGCTTAGGTCAACCAAGATATCTGGATTTTGTATAATAGAAAGCGTACTTTAGGGGCTTAAAAAGGCTGCGGAACTTATATCATAAGTATTGGCTGTGAATTTGCGAATCGACTGTTGAGTAAAGATTGTATGTTGAGGGTGGTTTAGAATTGGCTTAGGATCCAATTTTGTCCTGGTTATTGGTACTAGTGGTCCTGTACAAAGTACTATAGTGAGGAAGAGTGGTTTATTTTTATTGTTGTTAGATGCATGTATTAGTAGTGAGTTCTTAGGACGACTCATGTGCATTTTATTGTTTTGCAGGCTCTAGTCATCTGATACCAGAGCATGTGATTTGAAACACAGTATTAAGAGGCCTGTGACTGAGAAGGTCTTTTCCAAATTTTACTTGGAAAGACTAATTTGAATCACGTTCTGTGTTATATCTACTTACGGAAATCCGTGGCGATTATCCAAGCAACTCTAATATTTTGGGAGAGACATAGTCTAGCAGTCAACTCCTGAAGAGGAAGTGTTTTGATTATCTGTGTAACTGACAATCGAAAGTGGCGGTGACATTAGAATCTTTTTATATCCAGATTTGTTGGTAGTTGCGGTAAACTGCACTGATTCGCACCTCCGTACTTCTGTACGAACTTTCAGTTAACTAAAATGTTTCTTTGTTAAAAGCAAAAATAGTCCCAGGATAGTCAATTTTGTCCATGAAAATTTAGTCACAAGTGTGTATACGAAAAGTAAAGGAAAGAAAAAGGGAAGAAAATCTTATTCTGTATACAGAGTAGCCTCAGATACTAGTAAAACAAAATAACAATGTTCTTTTAAGTCAAGCAGTACTTAGTTGCTAAGCTGTTATTCGAAAGAAAATAAAGATAAAATAGGGAAAAATCTTTACTTATCAAAGGAACGTTAAGTAAATACTCTACTTCAGATCATTGGAGGAAGATATAATTCGGACTTCACAGAAGCACAAATATGATATTGCTGACTTTACCGATAGTAAGATACTTTATTCTGTGTTACGGAATTACACAGGACAATGAGTACTGGAACGAGTAAATTTTATTACGAAGAGGAATGAATAATATGGTAAAACCAATTGTTACCTTGTTTACTAAATTCAGTTGTCCTTTCTTCATTATTTCAGAATAGTTTTACACAGGAGCAGAATAACTTATCTATATACAAAAGGCCATGTCCTGACTGACTCACTGACTCTTCATCGCCCTCCACAAACTGCTAAGGAAAGAAACTTTAAAATTGGAGAAGGCACTGTACGCTCGTTGAAGAAGCAATTTTTCGATATTCATATCCCAAGGGAATAAAATAGCAGCCGGCAGTGGTTGCAGTGGTTGAAGCATTCATTTGTATTCTGAGTGCCCCCATAAAGACATTTACTAAGCGAAACAGGGTCACTCAGGTCTCTAAAAATTGGTTTTATTTCATTCATAACAGGCTCAGGAAGAGATATATTTGACCACTTTATTTTGCCTTTTGGTAACCACACCAAGATTCTGCTCCTTTAGGGCAAAGTCCGTGAACAGGGTGGTCATCTGCGGACAACTTATGAATGTAGGTGGCCCATACAGTTTTTCTCATTGCTGTAACATCATTCAGAGATGCATTTCGTCTAATGGCAGTCCATAATAACTCTAAAGAAGGCCTATTTCAGTTTCTATCAATCTGCTTCGGCCAGACAGGGATTTTCCATCAGATAGTAACTTTCCTTTCATTTCTCTTCGTAGCCTCCTCAGTCTAGCACCCATCTTCTTTTGCACATGCCCACAACACCCCAGTTTTGTTACCAAGGTATCATCATAATCATTGAATTCATTAATTTTATTGAAAGCCTTAGAGTCCCCATCGCCTAGGTACTTCATGTATCTAACGTTATCAACGGGCACCAACCTCTGAAATATTTTTAGAGGTCCATCACCCTCCATACCTCCACTGTAACCATCATAATTCTTAGAACACTGATGTTCAATATGTCCTTCAGTGTTACCATGGAAAGTGTGGCAGTACTTAGATAAGCACTCAACATCAACAACTTTTCCATTCTTCTGAGAAGTAGCACTTACAACACCAATCAAGGAACGATGTCCTCGACGTTACCATGTCCCATCAAGTGCAACAGCAATGTCCTTGGTTCCACTAATATTTACAGTTTCGTCTACTGCGCGTTTCATAGATGCTTCAGACACAACCGTCAAGTCACATAAAAGTATTTTTATGTACTTGCTCAACCTACAGGGAGGAGGAGGAAGCTCCATCAAACCACAAAACTTTTCAGCAGCATTTTTTACTTTTCCTATTGCACACATTGCATACAATAACTTCAAATCTACATCATATGAATTATGCACATTGCTCGAAGTAAATTTCGAGGTACATTTATTGCAGGATCTACACAGAACAACTATTTTTGACGCTAAACCCTTCCTGCTACTTTGTTGTTCCGTTATTTCCAGACAGCCTACACCATCGTATTGTTTACACTTGGCCACTTCTTTTATCAAAGAAGATAAAGTCTCACATCAACAACAACAAATCCACTACAAATAGCATCATTGTTAGCGCAAAAATTTGAATCACCAGGAGGCTTGCCATGTGGGAGTTTCTTCCCTGGAGAACTGATATACAGGTTACATTCCACAGTGTGGCGTTGCTTTGTTTGTGAACAGGCTACCAAGGAATTTCCTTTTATTGAATTTCTTCATGCATGGTATAGTTCGTATTTATTGAACGCTAAAGAATATGTACTTCCACAAATATACGTAGCACTTGGGCTACAAACATTTAGTAACATGTGAACAAACTGCTGCAGCGAAACAAAAGTAAATACTAACAAAGATAATCATTTACAGACACTAGAAACCTTCACTGTTACCAGCATATACAATATATCATACGTATAATCGCTGGAAACAGAAAGTTCACAGCTCTTTTTGAAATAATACTTGTTTAAGTAAAAGAAATAACGGGGGTGTGGGGGCATACATGACCGTAACTTTACAATTCGGTATTTATAGGTCATTTTCATTTGAAACCATATAATGTGTATATCAATGTAATCAGGAAGGATCATAGAATTTAATAAAGTCCTAAAAATGTAGATTTTTGTACCATTTATAAGTACCCTGTATCCTTAAAGCTAACCTCATGGGAATTGGTATTTCTTTTTCGGTTAGATATAAGGAAATATTTGTTAGGGAATAAAAATTGCTATGGAAGTATCTCCACAAGAACATAAAAGGCATAATTAACAAAAGATTTGGACTCCAGCTACCAGAATAGCATTCTAGTCAGAAGAGCAGCCTAAAAGACCATGCTTATATGGTCTTAATTAGCGTGAAAAGCTCAGGTGCTGCAGTTTGTGAACGACATAAAAATTCGATTATATAAAAAAACAAAAAAGCAAAAAAATCTGTAGGCCATACAGTCTACGCGAACGAAGCAGCTAGTTAATTTAATGTGTGTGTAAACTCAGCGATATGCGTTGAAAGGTGGCTACACTGAGCCACAGCGCCAGAGAGTTTTGTTCGGCCGCCTCCACTGGCACTGATTATTGAGAAGTAGCGGAGTGCAGTGCTTGTCGAGAACTCGTAGTAGGCAGTGCTTGCTGAGATGTGGTAGTGAAAAGTTCTTGTCGAGATGTCGTAGTAGTGAGTGCTTGTTCCATGTTTTATGCAGTTATTTGATGGGCTAGATAGCAGATGTTCTAATGGAGATGTTGTAATGATTAGAGTGCTTTTCGTCAATATATATGAAGGTAACAAAACTCGCTTTATTTTTCATTATTTTAATGTCGTAAATAATGCGTCATTACAGGTTCAGTCAACAAAGCATCTGGCTTGTGTTCTTGTATTAGAGTGTAATTCTGGTTTTCTGACGCAGTTATAGTATTTCTATTTTTTTAATTACTTCAGTATAAATGGTATTTAAAATTTCTTGTTTTATTGAAAAAGAACCGTGCCAGATGTGTACGTTGAGTCACACTCCCACACACAGAACAGTTACACTTGTGCTTTGGTTTCGTAGGTTTTATAGTTGCTGGGGACTTAATTAGTTAATTGTGTTAACCTTTCATTCTTTGTTGTTGTTCTATGCAGTCACATTGCGTACAAATACTAGTCAGGACCAACCGTTTACGAGACTACGTAATCGGACGTACAGCTACGAAAAATAAAAATTATTTTCATTTGGTTTAATTAAGCCCCCATGCACGTGGCGACCGCTGCTTCGGATCGTCCCTTGGAATTCCTCTGATTGTAAAAATAGTAGACAGTAGTATTGTTGTAGTAATTTGTAGTTTAGTAATTGTAGGCTATTTTGCATGTATTGATTTGGTAATTGTCATTCTTCTAATGGTAGTTCAGAATTTAATTTTGTTGTCTTGTATACGCGTTTGACAATTTAGTGCAGTTATTTCAATTGTTCGTTAATCGTGTTTGAGGGAAACACTTCGTGTGAATGGTATTGTTGAAGATGAGGAGTCATTGTGTGTAATTTTCGTACAGTGACGAGTTTTGTATATTTTGTAAATGATTACGCGATCGATGAAAAAGGCAAAAATGATGAATAGTGAGAATGACGAAATTGTTAACATGGCGAACTCGCCAACACAGGAGAACAGTATGATGAATAATGAAGTGGGAAACAATTTAATAAGTCGGGAAAATAGTCCGGAACCATTTCAAAATTTTTCTCAATCAGAAAATTCACAGAATACTAGATTAACGATAGAAGATTCTGAAATAGTATCGAACACAGATAGCTTTATGGCTATGCAGAAGGAAGTTAGTTTTGCGGGAAATGTTAGGGGCGAAAAGAATTTCGAACCGGCTAATATGGAGCAGTTGATGGGTGCAATATTAAATTTGGGATCACAAATATGAACAATTAAAACTGATATAGGAACAATTAAAACTGAGATGGAAAATTGAGATCTGAAATTAAAACTAATATGGGAACAATGGAAACATGGTTAGACTCACAAATAGGAACAATTAAAACAGAGATGGAAACAAAGGAAACACGGTTAGATTCACGAATGGGGACGTGTTTCAAACATATGAAAGATGAATTAAAGAAAGAAATCAGAGAAGAAATACAACCGATTTTGAATGCTCACAATAATAGATTAATTGTAGTAGAAATCAGACAAAAGAAACAGGATAGAGAACAGGAGGAAAGAGATCGCGTGATAGTACAGAAATTTTCAGAGTTAAATTTACAACACACACACGATAAGGAAGAAATATTTGAGAGAATCGAGGAATCCGTACCAAATGACAGAATAAATAACCTAACACAACAATATGAACAGTTAACTACCAAATGTGTCGACACTGAAACCCGAGTCGCGACACTTACGGAAGACGTAAATAAACAGAAAGAAAAAATAGGTGACTTATCGGAAAGAGTTGAGGAGATTTCAGATAAATTGACAAATCTTAGTTTACATGGGGACAGAGATTCGGATGATACAGCTCCATTACCATTTGCAGAAACCGAAGAGTACCAGAACATAAATAAGCATGTTGAAAATCAGGGCAAATTTAATGAACGCGTTAAAAGGGAAGTTGAGGCATTACGAAAGCAGGTCAAACGTATCGAAGGCGAAATTGTAGGAAAAGACAGCAAAAGAAATTTGGAATCACAGATAGCAGAGGGGTTTGAAGAAAGTAATGTATTTCATTTACGAGAAGCAACAAGAGAGCGCCAGGCGCGCGAACTTGACAATAAGCGACATTCGGACTGGAACAGACGCGGTAGGTCTTTGTCGCCACGAGGCGAAAACTTTGACTATAAACACTTTTTGACTGTTCGGAAATTTAGGATCTTCCGTAATTCTAAGAATGAGATACATCCATGTGCATGGTTAGATCAATTTACGTACGCACTTCCACCAAATTGGCCACTAAGTCACAAACTGGAAATTATGTGCGGCTATTAAAGTCCTCAGGGGATTCACTACACTAAGTGAATATTTGCCGTAGCGTGCACAGGGCCGCGAGCTGTAGTGGTGCTATTTCCCTTTTAGTTTTCTGCACCGCTGCCTACTCTTTTACTATTCTTTGCATCTGTCAAAACAACTCTTCGACTATCAATCTATCGAGAGAATCGTTAAACAATAACCGGATATGACTATTTTACCTAAAAGTGATTTCAGAAATTACCGTTCGTACTTACAGTATCTTCATCAGCATTCATTCGTAGTTTAAACGAAATTTTACCTGTTTGTCTTCGTGACAATATTACTTCTTATGTTGACGATATTCTTATCGCTAAACGTTCTTGGAGCGAGCACAACAAAATTTTGGATTCATTATTACGTGTTTTTTGCAAGAGTTGGCATTAGAGTGAACTTGAAAAAAATCTGAATTTGGTCGTTCTCAGGTGAAATTTCTCGCTCACATTATTTCTACAGAAGGTATTCTTCCTGATCCAGAGAAACTAGACGCTATTCGTAATTATGCTATTCCTACCACAAAACGTGGTGTTCGATGTTTCCTTGGTGTCTGTAATTTTCTTAGACGCTTTGTTAGATTGGACGATTTGGCCACACCTCGTTTATGTGAACTATCTGGAAAGTTCTTTTTAAACGAAAATCGGTCGACAACTCTGTTTGGTTAGTTTGTATTCCTGAGGAGTGGGTTAATAAGCTGATTTGGTATACGCATTTCAGTTATGCACACTTTGGTCCCAGAAAATGCTTTCATAAATTACGAGAAAAATTGCTACTTCAGTCATATGGAAATACGTATTCGATCTGTTCTTGCCAAATGCAAATTATGTCAAAAGGCTAAGCCGCCAACTATTTCTCACAGAGCACCGTTGTTTCCTATCATTCCAGCGAAATTAAAGGACATGGCTGCAGTCGATTTGTTCGGTCCAGTGGTTCGTTCTACTAATGGTTTTGCGTACATTTTGGTAGCAGTGGAATTGACATCAAAATATGTGTGTTTTACACCTTTACACAAAGCAACAGCTCGTTCAGTATCTAACGCTTTCATCAAACATTTTCTTAAAGAAGTGGGTCATGTTGATAAGGTTATATCAGATAATGGATCACAGTTTCGCTCCAAAATTTGGCTTCGTACTCTACGGCGTCGTAAAATTAAACCAATTTTCATTTCACTCTTTCACCCTCAATCTAACGCTTCAGAGAGATGGATGAAGGAAATCAATAAATTGTGTCGACTTTATTGTCATCAGAATCACAGAACTTGGAATCAGTATCTTCATATTTTTCAAAACATTCTGAATGAACTTCCTAATGATTCAACTTCTTTACCGCCAATACTGATATTAAAAAGCAAAGCACCGACAAATCACATTTCTGATATCGTTCCTTTTCCACCTTCACGGAAACTGCGGCATTCTGAAGTTGTCAACCTGGCTCTACAAAATTTTGCATCTGCGGCTGCTAGAAGAGAGAAGTCAGCTAAGCATCCTGGTCGTTTAAAAAAACCTTGTCAGTTGGTCATAAGGTGTTAATTAAGTCTCATCGTTTGTCTCACAAAGGAAAAGGCTTGTGTCGCAAATTTTTTCTGCTTTATAACGGTCCATATAGAGTTCGCAAAATTATTCATGATAACACTGTCGAAGTAGAAACTCTTAAATCTCGACGCTCTAAGGGAATACATCATATATCTAAAGTTAAAATTTTTGTGGAATGATATACTTTTGAAAAATTTTTGTGGAATGACATACTTTCGAGAAACTAACAGCTACATCTAAACATGCAGAGAATACAAGGATACCGCGCTGTGTTTTGGTGGCGGCACATACTCAAAGCAACAGTCAAGTCTGCGCGCCGCACAAGGCAGTCGTTGACCGCAAACAATGACTTCCTACGACACGCGCCTACAGCTGATCGAGCGCTCAGTGCGAATGCACTGACAGCCGTAAACAAATACACAGTCTAATTTCTCCGATTAAATTCAGTATAAAGCTATAGTGACTTGATGAATTATGTTATTAACGTTCAGTATTTTTGAGGATACGGTTCTATAAAATATTTAAGAACTTCAGGTAAATTCTGTGCGTGTCCGACGTTAAGACGACTTGCTATCGAGAAAATTTCGGGAAGATTGTAATTTCGAAGAAGAAACTAATATACTAAAAAGGTAACTATTAATTGAGTTTATTTTTCAGGTAACATATTTCCACTTAGGTACGTACTTTAGACGTAATTTGCTGCTCGCGATTACGTGATTCGGACTTTGTGCTAAATTTCATGTTCTATGAATTTACGTGTGAAGCGACGTGCTTGCGTACATTAACTGATTTTGACAATGATTGATTAATGAACAGGGTTGTTATTTGTATATATTATGCTTCGCTTGGCTGCACTGCTTTTTCACTGATGTCATATTTTTTTATTATGTGCCTGCTGTGCTTATTTATTTAAATTATAATTGTCACCTGATTAATTGTGCTGCTATGGTTATGTGTGTAAGTTATACTTTGTGATTTATCTGCTTGCGCCTTCATGTTTACTTATTAAGATTACATACGAACATTTATTTGCTTATGCTGATATGATGCTAATGACCTGTTTATTACGTAAGATATATGTTTGCTGCTGTGCGTATGGATTGCATATTTATACATTTCTGTTTGTTGTCGTAACTACTATTTAATTTGGTATATAGAAATGCTGATATAATGTGTACAAACATAGAGTTTAGGTCACACTATGTTATGAATTATAGATTATTCGCTTGGCAGAGCCTCGTTGTAGGAATTATGCTGCATCCACTTGTTGACATTCTGTTCTGTACTGGTATATTTACTCGCTATTGCATGTTTTGCTTACGTTCAGTGCCTTTTATTTTTAAGATAAGAAAATGAACTGCTATAATTCGACGAACGACATTAGTACAAGAAACATCATAGAAGTCACATGAGCTGAGGTTTTATGGAAGCTGTATAAATTTATGCTAATAGGAAGGAAGCTAACGACATGACATACCAACACTAGGGTTAGACCATTGACAGTTATTACACTGCATTCTTCGTGAGCAATTGAAATAGCAAGTGACACTTGACACAAAAAATACTCCACATGTTTGCTTCTGCCATGATTCTTGAAGTGGTGTACACACTGTGAAATATTATGATCATTCACTCTCCGTAATCGTACTTAATTACTGAGAGTTATTCGAACTAAAGGCTGTTAGAGGTCATGTATGCATTTCTTTTGTTTAATGATGGACAAGGTAATCAAAATGTATTTTATAATCCATAATGAGTAGAAGTTTGGCTCAGGTGGACTACACAGAGGTTGTGTGTGGACATTGTGTCTTCGGATTGTATGGGATGGTGAACTGAAGTTTGCACTAGGATTTTATCTGTACTTGTTCGAGGAGACTGACTAGAGGAAAGAGTTGTTATGGAAGTGAAATGATATTGGTGCTAAGGTTTATATGTATCGACGTATTGAAGAGGTATTATTGAGGTATTGAGATTATGTGAAGTTGATGATTATTGGAGTTTTGGTGGACAAGAGGTAAGGTAAATGATATTGATGATAAGATTTATATGTATCGACGTAAGAGGTATTATTGAGGTATTGAGATTATGTGAAGTTGATGATTATCGGAGTTTTGGTGGACAAGAGGTAAAGTAAGTGAGCATATTTTTTTTGTTGGTTTATATGGAACAAGGAAGATGAAGTTGGCAGACTAGAACACTCAAGTAGAAGGAAGATTGTCTACACACACACTTTGTTAAATCACTAAGCAGTATATATTTTTTTTTTGAAGAGAGAAAGTATTTGCATGTCTTGGCTCACTGACAGTTGTTCAGCAACCGTACATTTTGATCTGGCTTGGCAAACATTGGTCTTGACATGATGACTATGACGTTGACTAACTATTATTGACTGTTATACACTGTGCCACTACTACTTGATACACAAGTTGAACATTAAATCTTTGACAGAATTGTATTTACACAGTTAACACTATTCAATTACACAGTAGCACTAATGTGGATGAAAGATGAGTGAGTGTGTTTTGTGTGTTTTCCATTCCTATCCCAAATTTGGTACCGACCTATCTCCTAAACATTATTTTACTTGTTTGATGTGGCTTGCACTGACACTCATAAATATTATAGGTTTACTGATATTTGTGCATTTGTAATAGTTAAGATGACAATTATCTGATATCATTTGTGTGTTTATTATAATTTGTATGTTTAGTGTAAGAGCATTGAGAATAATTTTGTAAAAGCAATTGTGTGTGCATTCAAACTATTGTTCATGCCTGAACTGTCTGATTAGTGATAGTGAATATTATGGACTGTTACCTGCACTTTTTCAACATAATGGGTGCCACTTAGAAATGTTTAATTTCTGCTGATAAACTCAGATGAGTGATAGTGAATATTATGGACTGTTACTTGCACGTTTTCTACATGATTGGTGCCACTAGGACATGTTTAATTTCTGCTTATAAACTCTGATGAACAGTGTGATTAGTGATAGTGAATATTATGGACTGCTGTCTGGACCTGCTCAACATTGCTGGGTGCCACTGATGAACTGCATCTATTGAAATAATGTCACTTGTTGGTGTCTGCAACTGTTCAACATTGCTGGGTGCAACTGATGGAACCGCTTTTACTGAAATGTTGTCACTTGTTGCTGTCTGCACCTGTTCAACATTGGTGGGTGCAACTGATGGAACTGCTTCTATTGAAATAATGTCACTTGTTGGTGTCTGCAACTGTTCAACATTGCTGGGTGCCACAGGTGGAAATGCTTTTACAGAAATGTTGTCACTTGTTGCTGTCTGCACCTGTTCAACATTGCTGGGTGCAACTGATGGATCTGCTTCTATTGAAATAATGTCACTTGTTGGTCTCTGCACCTGCTCAACATTGCTGGGTGCCACTGATGGACTGCTTCTACTGACATAATGTCACTTGTTGGTGTCTGCACCTGCTCAACATTGCTGGGTGCCACTGATGGACTGCTTCTACTGACATAATGTCACTTGTTGGTGTCTGTACCTGTTCAACATTACTGGGTGCCACAGATGGAACTGCTTTTACTGAAATGAAGTCACTTGTTGGTGTCTGCACCTGTTGACCATTGCTGGGTGCTACTGCTGGAACTATCAATTACTTGTTTTTTTTTTTTTTTTTTGAATCATGGAAAGCATGTTATGTGAACATTTGTAAAAACTGATTTTTTGTGTATTGTGTAAACTATTATGTAAAGCCACATGTATGAAAGAATTTGTATTGCTTACTGTATTTTATATATTAGGTTATTGAAAGGCCAGTACAAAGCCAAAATTTTATCTGATTATGAGATATTTACGTATTAATATTATCTTTTATTTTTGTCTGTATTTTGTGGACGAATTTGGTGGTATTTTCACCACCAATGCTGGCAAAAATACCATCAAATTCTAGCCCGTGGAGGAAGGGCATATGAAAGGTGACCACACTGAGCCATAGCGCCAGAGAGTTTTGTTCGGCCGCCTCCACTGGCAGTGATTATTGAGAAGTAGCGGAGTGCAGTGCTTGTCGAGAACTCGTAGTAGGCAGTGCTTGCTGAGATGTGGTAGTGAAAAGTTCTTGTCGAGATGTCGTAGTAGTGAGTGCTTGTTCCATGTTTTATGCAGTTATTTGATGGGCTAGATAGCAGATGTTCTAATGGAGATGTTGTAATGATTAGAGTGCTTTTCGTCAATATATATGAAGGTAACAAAACTCGCTTTATTTTTCATTATTTTAATGTCGTAAATAATGCGTCATTACAGGTTCAGTCAACAAAGCATCTGGCTTGTGTTCTTGTATTAGAGTGTAATTCTGGTTTTCTGACGCAATTATAGTATTTCTATTTTTTTAATTACTTCAGTATAAATTTTATTTAAAATTTCTTGTTTTATTGAAAAAGAACCGTGCCAGATGTGTACGTTGAGTCACACTCCCACACACAGAACAGTTACACTTGTGCTTTGGTTTCGTAGGTTTTATAGTTGCTGGGGACTTAATTAATTAATTGTGTTAACCTTTCATTCTTTGTTGTTGTTCTATGCAGTCAGATTGCGTACAAATGCTAGTCAGGGCCAACCGTTTACGAGACTACGTAATCGGACATACAGCTACGAAAAATAAAAATTATATTCATTTTATTTAATTAAGCCCCCATGCAACGTAATAAATTATTCAAGATTTAGCGTAAGTCCAATAACACTTTTTTTTTTAAAGTAAAATATTGCCTCAAGAGAAGCTATTTGTAGGACAATTATTCACGTAGATCTACTGAACTATGTACAAGGGTGGTCCCATAAGTACTCGACCTGACCAAGAGATGGCAGTCGTTCTTGAAACAATCACTGGATTAGAAAGTATACGATCTATGAAGGATATGTTTCAAGTTTGAAGACGCCACATTGTTTAGTATGTGTTCGGCAGCCACCAATAGTGAACATTGTGAGTGAACTTGTGAAAATAGAGAAAATCGGTCATCGTTAAGTGGTACAATGTTTTTTGAAAGGCCTCAGGGCAACCGTAAAATAGCTGAGTTTAAACGAAGCCGTACGAGCTGCCAAGAGGGGCATCGCAGTTGGAGATCAAATGAGGTGACGACTCCAGAAATGATGAAGAAAGTCCACAAAGCGGTACAGGCTGATCGTCCACTGAAAGTGCGAAAGCTAGCAGACATTGTAGGCATTTCAAAAAGTGCGGTACATCGCATATTATCTGCAAATTTGGGGTTGAGAAAATTCCGTGCAATGTTTGTGACACTTTTTGCTCACACTTGAGCAGAAACTGTGTCGTGAAGATGTTTCAGTTGAGTTTTTAGCAAAGCTTCTCAGCACGAAAACTGATTTTTTGCGCCATTTCATAACCATGGATGAAACATGGGTCCACCACTTCACTCCCGAGACAAAAGAACAATCAAAACATTGGACACAAATTGGAGAACTGAGTCCAAAGAAGGCGAAGACCGTTGCATCTGCAGGCAAGGTCATGGCCTCGGTTTTTTGGGATGTGCGTGAGATAATTTTTATTGACTACATTGAAAAAGGAAAAACTATGAACGGCGAGTATTATGAGTACTTATTGGAACGTCTGGGCGAATAAATCAAGCAAATACGGCCGCATTTGGCCAAAAAGAAAGTGTTTGTTCAGGGCAATGCACCAGCTAACCTGTTCGTTATTGCAATGGCCAAAATTGATGAATTAAAGTTTTAATTACTACGTCATGCATCCTATTCGGCAGATTTGGCCCCTTCGGGTTATTTTCTGTTCCCAAAATTAAGAAAAATGGCTCGCTGGTGGAAGATTTTCAACAAATAAGACGTGATGTCGGCAGTTAATGGCTATTTTTAGGAGTTGGACAGTTGTCAATATAATAAGGGTAACGAACTTATTGAACATCACTGGGAAAAGTGTATACAGCTGCAAGGAGATTATGTTGAAAAATAAATACATATTTTCCAAAATCTTTGTGATTCAAGCCGTCCGGTGTGGCCGAGTGGTTCTAGGCACTACAGTCTGGAAACGCGCGACCGCTACGTTCGCAGGTTCGAATCCTGCCTCGCGCATGGATGTGTGTGATATCCTTAGGTTAGTTAGGTTTAAGTAGTGTCTAAGTCCAGGGGGCTGATGACCTCAGATGTTAAGTCCCATAGTGCTCAGAGCCATTTGAACCATTTTTCGTGTTTTCTTTGGTAGGTCGAGTACTTATGGGATCACCCTCGTAATTACATACGCGTACCCAGATCGTGCAGCCGATACAAACGATTATTAGATAACGTTGTTTTCTACTGTACACAATATATTCTGTCTGTTAAAAACAGAATATATGCAGTCATGTGTCACAAGCTGAATAACCACCTACTGCAGCGTGGACCGCTACGAGAAAGAGAGTCACTGAGCTTCTGCAAGGTACCGACAGGGGTGGGTAGTCGTTTTGACTAAAGGGCTGTGGCCAGCTGCGCTAGGGTTCTCGCCTGAGGATTAATCGCACCAAAATCCTGATCGAGATGGTCCCATAGAGTCTCTATTCGTTTTCAATCTGCGGTGTTTGGTGGCCAGGATAGTACGGTAAACTCACTTTTGAGTTGAAACTTCCTGGCAGATTAAAACTGTATGCCGGACTGAGACTCGAACTCGGGACCTTTGCCTTTCGCGGGCAAGTGCTCTACCGACTGAGCTACCCAAGCACGTCTCACACCCCGTCCTCACAGCTTTAATTCCGCCAGTACCTCGTCTCCTACCTTCCCGCGAAAGGCAAAGGTCCCGAGTTCGAGTCTCGGTCCGGCACACAGTTTTAATCTGCCAGGAAGTTTCATATCAGCGCACACTCCGCTGCAGAGTGAAAATCTCATTCTGGAAACATCCCCCAGGCTGTGGTTAAGCCATGCCTGCGCAATATCCCTTCTTTCAGGAGTGCTAGCTCTGCAAGATTCGCAGGAGAGCTTCTGTAAAGTTTGGAAGGTAGGAGCCGAGATACTGGCAGAAGTAAAGCTGTGAGGACGGGGCGTGAGTCGTGCTTGGGTAGCTCAGTTGGTAGAGCACTTGCTCGCGAAAGACAAAGGTCCCGAGTTCCAGTCTCGGTCCGGCACACAGTTTTAATCTGCCAGGAAGTTCCATTTTTGAGTTGTTCGAGCCACGCATGTACACTGCGAGCTGTGTGACACGCTCCGTTGTCCCACCGCTAGATGTTATCGTGCTGAGGAACAAGAGTAGGAGTGGACATGATCCGCAAGGATATATGCATACCTGTGTTCATTCATTATGCTTTCCACAGCGACGAGATCACTCGAGAAATGCCACCAATGTATTCCCGAGCCACGTCACTCCCTCCTCCAGCCTGGACCATTCCAAAGATAGTTGCAGGGTGTTTGCTTTCCGACGTCTCACGCCGAGCACGTAAAACGTAATTGTCGTGGAAAGGCCACCAGTCACCACTCGTTGGACGTCCAGTTGCGATACTGACGTGCAAACTGCAACCTTCGTCACCGACAAACAGCAGTCTGCGCGGATGCATGGAGCAGGATACTGCCCGCTGAGGCTCATACTCAACGTTCGCTGAACCGTCGTTGAGGTAGCCCATGGATTCACCTGGGCGGTCAGTTCCTCAAAAGTTGCAAATCTATTCGTCCGTACACGTCTCCGCAGCCGTCGTTGGCCCGTGGTGCTCCACAGATGCCTCGGTGCTGGTTTTGGGTAGCGCCTTTTTGCTATGCGCGTTCTCGCGTACGTCGGCCGTCGTAATTTAATATATTATTATTGTTATTATTTTTGATTACGTGGTGGGCCTTAATAAAAATTATATTTCATTCAATTTTGATTTACGATTAAATGCTTTTGTGAAGATCTCCTTTGCAACAATATTAATCTTAAATTATTTGTTACGTTAATGAATGTTAGACTCGCTGAGTCTTACGACATGAGCATGTAAGTTGGACAATGGAATAAACTTTTCATATTAATTTCTTCGGCTAGTCAGTTCACTTTAAAGCAAAAAATCTTTAGTTATCAATTACAATTGCGGCCCACACACGCGCGAGAGTATTTCTTCTTACCTCCGTTAACCATGGCATTGTAGTCGGAGTCCTGGCTCAGGCTCTCGGCTGTTGTACTGAAAATAAGAGTCTTAAGCTACGTATTTTTTGCAACGTCTGGCGCCTGTGGAGAAAAACGTATATTATGTTAATAGCGGGCGAGTTTTTCGCTTCCGCTAATTTTTATAAGTTAATATCGCCACGTAATGGCGTCGTTGGCTGCATCGGCCATTGCGATTGTTGCAATGTAAATTACTCGAATGCAGGTTAATTCAAGGAAGGCGGACATGAAATCGGGATCACTTCTTACAAATTAAAAGTCCACAATAACATTAAATATTATCTGCTTAATTCATATAAATATGCTTACATTTGCCACCACTCGCCCGTCTACACGCAACCAAGACAAGAGAAGAAGTGAAGACGACTAAAAAATTAACAGAAGAGCGTATCTTGTCGTTTCTTTAGATCATTTTGTTATATTTCTTTGCACTCGAAACTTACACAGACAAATTATTATTTTACTGGTACATTATAATATATTATTCAATTTTTAAATGTCTCTTCCTTATAAATACGGTTTTTTAAGTCTTTTCGTAATATAGCACTGGGGACGCTATAGCGTTTACTTTAACCACGGTGGCACACGAAAAATTGAAGAACTTTGCTGTTTCGCATAAGCTTCCACCTCTGTCCCCAAAGCCAAAGCCAATGATAATGGCTTAGGACGTCAGATGCATCGCTACGTTTCTGCATTACAACAACGACTGGATTGATGTTCGCGCCCTCCGGACACGCTTTATTTCTTCAGCAGCAGATATTGCGGAAATGGAAAGTGATATTTATGCGTCGCTTTCACAGAATGGGTTGGTAGTCATTGGCTCGTATTGTTATCCAATAAATAGATTGTAATAATTCTTACAAAGTGTACTTTTTGTGCAAGTATACACTTTTTTTAAAATGAACTGTGCCTATTGACATTAACGAGCGAAAAGTAGGTTAAGTTAGACCGTCAGTAGTGTTTTTTGCAGGAGTCTAGTGCGAGTCGTTTACGATATTTCGTATTTTGAAAAGATTCCACACCGACACTTTTTTGTGCCATACAACCTGCGTAGTTTCTAGGTACATCTACATCTACATGATTACTCTGCAATTCACATTTAAGTGCTTGGCAGAGGGTTCATCGACCCACAATCATACTATCTCTCTACCATTCCACTCCCGAACAGTGCGCGGGAAAAACGAACACCTAAACCCTTCTGTTACAACTCTGATTTCTCTTATTTTATTTTGATGATCATTCCTCCCTATGTAGGTCGGGCTCAACAAAATATTTTCGCATTCGGAAGAGAAAGTTGGTGATTGAAATTTCGTAAATAGATCTCGCCGCGACGAAAAACGTCTTTGCTTTAATGACTTCCATCCCAACTCGCGTATCATATTGCCACACTTTCTCCCCTATTACGTGATAATACAAAACGAGCTGCCCGTCTGGCGTGAGGTCAGTCGCTTGACGGCGCGTTTCGGGGCGGGCCGTCCGTTGCCGGCGCGCCTTAAGGCACGGAAGCTCGCACTGGGGCGTATCGCTTTCCAGTCGGGTGTGCCGCGGCAGTCCTCACAGGGGAAGTGAAGCGTCTCCCATAGCCTCTCCTTCCCAAGTGGCTCTTTCCGCCTTCCCGTGGTGCCAGACGTTAAGCTCGGCATTCTGCCTTGCGACAAATGGGATAACTGCGACCCAACCCGATGCGAAAGCGAAGGGTGCGTGGCACAGGGGGAGCTGTGTCAGGGGACCGAACATCAGTCCCTTTCTGTTCGCAGGGCACAGACCAGCAGGTGCTCTGCATGCCGGCGACTTCGTTTGTCGGCGTGGGATCACGGCGCGAGTCGGCAAGGGTGCTTCGCCGCGCCCCTGGTTAACCGGGGCGTGTTCTGCCAAACCCAGGAGGTGGTGACATCGCCTGGGCTAGGTTAGATGGGCCCAGACCGCCGAACGACTGGGGGACCGACCCACCACCTGAGTAGGAGTGGGTCCTTGGCCTTCAGGTGGAAGCTCGGGCTAGTAGGCGGCGAAGGGCGAGGGGTGCATCCGCCTCTCCGGAGTGCGGGGTGCACTTGCCGAGGAGCGTCGTGTGAAATCGTCGACGACGAGGCCCTCGACGGGGACCAGTGCACTGGCAACGGCGCACTGAACCCTGCAGCTCTGGAGTGCCCTTGACCTAGGGGCGTGGTTGGTGGGCGAGCTGCAACTGCCCCCCCCCCCCCCCATGCCAGAGGAGCCGGTCCGGGGTAAGAGACGGGCTCCCAACCTTCTTTCACTCGTCAATCAATATGGCTGAACAAGAGACGAGTGATTCGAGTGCGATTTCGAGAGCGAGTATGTCCACTATCCCTACCTCACAGGAGGAAGTGGGACATGACGATGAAAACGTGTATGAGAGACACTGTCGCATAAGTCAAATTTTAGACTCCAGTGTGAAAAATGGAAAAATTAGCCAGGCTGCGGTCCTGGCAATAAAGAACGAGCTCGCTGCCTGGGCTATTGCAAATGCGAAGCTCGAAGGGCGTCTCGAAGAGCTAGAGAAAGAGTACGCCAGATTACGACAACAGCCAGTCAAGACATGGGCTGGAGTGGTGGCACAAGCCGCCACGAAGGCTCAAACAACTAAAGAAATGATCGCCAAGGTCTCGAAGAAACTAGATACGGCAGTCTTTTTAAGACCCTTGCCTGGTCAGACCATCAAAAAAGTGCAGGAGATTTTCACAACTACAATCGACGCGGCAAGAGACAAAATTAAAATCAATAAAGTAAAAGCTACAAAAAATGTAGTAGTCATAGATCTGGCCACAGAGGAAGACAGGGATAAAATATTAAACAATACCAAACTAAAGAAGGCTATTAAACGTGAACCACCCAAAAAGAGAAATCCTCTGGTTATTTTGTACGATGTACCTGTAGCCCTGACTGAAAGTGATATATACGAAACCTTGTATAATCAGAATTTTGATGATAACGAATGGGAAACTTTCAAAAACGAATTCAAGCTGCGTTTTAAAACGGAGCCTCGGGAACGAGATGTTGTCCATCATGTCGCCGAGGTCTCCGGTAAGATGTGGCGCAAACTTACCGCTATGGGGAAGGTATACATAGGATTCCATGCAATCAATGTCAGAGACTACCTAGTAGTGCCCCGATGCCACAATTGTGGCGATCTGGACCATGTCCACAAACATTGTGAAAGGAAGCCGGCCTGCTCCAGGTGTGGGGCAGAAGACCACACAAGGAAAAATTGTAATAAGAATGTAACCTGAATCCCATGCATAAAAAGGGGAAGGAAACCCTGCAACACCACTGGAAGGAACTGCCCAACGTATAGGATGCTGGAGCAAAGACTAATTTCTCGAATCGACTATGGCTGAGGCCATACCTGAACTGAGGAAGCTAAAAAGGAAATCCCCAAGCAAGAGGTTGAGGGACGCTCTGAGGGCAAACAAATTCAAACAATTTATTCAAAAAATTACGCAACCACGATCTATGGTTATAACAATGAAAGACGTATGCATACAAACAGATCCATGTGGAGAAGATGCTCCCTCTCCTCCCTGCTGGGGACCTGGGTCGAATCAAGAACCTTCTCGGCCACGCAGGCATCCTGTACTTGGGAGTTCACGTCCACACAGCAAAGAATCAGTAATCACCGAATATGTCCAGTATAACGAAGTGAGCAGCACAAAACCATCCCCTGACTCACCAACTCTGGGAGGAATGGGAATAGACCCCCAGTGAATATACCCCAACCTGGAGCATGCACTACAACTTTCCAGATTGGAGGAGCCGGCAATCCTCACTACTGCATTAAGACATGTGGTACGTGTCGGCCATGAATATGTCAGAGATGTCACCTTTCCAGTAATGGAGGCTGTGGATAGAATCCAGCTCAAGACAATGAATCTCCCCACCGACTTTGGAGCCCTGCGAGATCTAGTCAAAAAGGTCTTCGAAAGAAGAAATGAGAAATTCGACATAGAGGAACTATATCATCAATCAGTAATAACAAATGGTAGAATAGCTCACGACTGGTCCAAAAACTGGCCAGAATCACATATTCATACTTACTTCCCACGTGAACCAACTAAACGTAGGCCAGATAAACACACACAATAGTAAACTAGTCTTGCAGGAACTTCGTAGGGTGGTGGAAGAGAAGAGTCTAGATGTACTCTGTTTACAGGAACCGTACTCCCAAGTGGGGCGGATCCCATTCATGGCTGCCAATTGGCAAATAATACACTCTGGAGCAGAACCAAAACTGCAATAGTAATTATCAATAGATCATTCAGGGCTACGGTCCTCGCGCAGTTTTCTGGTGAACACTGCAATGTCGTGGAACTGCAAACACCTACGGGAGTGATCTACATCTCCTACATATATTTCCAATATGGAAGAGAAATAGACGAGTTCTTGGAGACACTCACACAAGTTGCCATGGCACTGCGGGGACGCAGGATGATAGTGACGGCAGATATAAATGCAAAGTCCCCCCTATGGTTCAGTGGCACTCACGATTATCGGGGGCTAAAGGCTGAAGAGACGATAATGGCATTACAACTGGTGGTTGCAAACCAACAAGGGAACCCCCCCACCTATACTGGTGGCGGGGGAGAAGGCACAAATATAGATGTTACGTTAGTAACACCAAACCTTACCACAAAAATTAACAACTGGAAAGTGTGGGATAGAGCAACCACCAGTGACCATAACCTAATTACATTCACTATCGGGGAAAGGGAGTGCCACTGGGACATGGGGTGGGAGCTGCAGCTCAATTACAAGAAGACCAATTGGGACCGTCTCGTGGAAGAGTGCAGCATCCCGACATTGCTGGAGGGTGACGTAAACGTGGAAGAGTACGCCGAAGAACTGGTACAAGCGATCACCAGGGCGATGCGAGCCGCTGTACCAACCAGGAGGAGAGCCGTTGCGGCCACCCCCACACCATGGTCGGCTGAATTAGGACAGATGCGCCAGGCTGTAAGGAGGGCGAGGAGGTACTACCAGCGGAGCGTCGTCTGGGGAGAAAAACAAAGATGGCTGCAGATCTATAGAGAAAGTAAGGATCAATTTCAACAGGAGCTCAGGGCAGTCAGACTTAGAAGCTGGGAAAACTATGTGAAAAGCCAATTGGCTACTGACCCTTGGGGAGTCCCATACAAACTGGTGCGAGAAAAATTAAGATCACCCATGGTGCTATCCACCGTCAGGGACGGGAACCGGATGACAGGCACGTGGCAGGAAACTGCTGAGGCCCTCCTTCGGGTCCTGTTACCTGACGATGTGGAGGAAAATGAGACAGACGAACAGAAAAGAATAATAAGAGAAGACCGAAGGGACTATAACAACAACATTAGAACTTACCCCTTCTCTGAGGAGGAAGTTGCTGCCCAGATCAAGGCCCTTAAAAAGGAAAAAGCTCCTGGCCCAGACTGCGGAAGTTTTGCAATTCCTTGCCCCCCAGCTCGTAGCTCCTCTCACTAAGTTATACAACGAGTGCCTAAAACTCGGGAAATTCCCAGCAATTTGGAAGAAAGCAAACGTAATCATTATCAAAAAGGGCCCAGACAAAGATCCTACAGAAATTAAGTCCTATAGACCCATCTACTTGCTAGACACACTGGGCAAACTTTTTGAGAGGCTACTGGCAAACAGACTGACAGCACACCACATGCTGTGTGGGATGAGCGACGGGCAATTCGGTTTTCGGTCTGGGTGTTCTGCGTCTGATGCAAACGCCCTGGCTGCCAAGGTCTGTGGCTCCGCCCCGCACAAGTATGTCGTCGGCATCATGGTGGACATCAGTGGCGCCTTCGACAACCTGTGGTGGCCCTCACTCTTTTCCCGCTTGCGGCAGAAGAACTGCCCAGGGCTACTATACGGCTGTCTGAGGAGCTATTGTGCAGACAGGGAGGTCTGGCTATCGGCCCCTAGCGGCACGGTCAGGAAGACTGTGACCAAAGGATGTCCTCAGGGCTCTGTCCTGGGACCTCTCTTTTGGGACATCAGTATGGAGCCACTACTTGAAGACCTAAAGAACTGTGATGATGTGCTAGAGGTCATAGCATACGCAGACGACCTCCTCTTGCTGGTCGGCGGCCGGAGCCGTGAGGATCTAGAGCCGAAAGTGGAGAGAGCCGTAACCATACTTACATCATGGTGCCACAAAAGCAAAATGACGATTGCGCCCAACAAATCAACATACTTAATTCTTAAAGGTCAACTGGTCAGAAACCCCACTGAAAGAATCAACGGCATCCCAGTTCTTTGGCACCGTGAGGCCCGATACCTGGGTGTAATCATCGACGAGAGGCGGAACTTTGCATCACACATTGATACTGTATCCCAAAAATCATTGGTTTTATTAAATAATCTCATTGGAATTGGTCATAAGCGGTTTCACCTTCCACCCAACCTAATCAAATTATACCACAATAGTATTCTGACCTCCATAGTAGGGTACGGATCAGGAGTCTGGGCACACATACTCACGAGGGTCATGCCTGCCATGGCCGTAAGAAGAGTGCAGCGGAACATGCTTCTACGTTCAGCGGGGGCCTACAGGACAACAGCTGGTGGAGCACTGTTAGTGCTAATGGGGATCTGTCCACTGCACATAAAAATTCGGGAGCAAGCCGCCTGGTACTGGGCGAGGAAGGAAAACAGGGACAAAATCAGGGAAATACTTGGGGTTTACGCTGGGGACAAGTATGCCATCAAAAAGAGAGGGATTGAACTCTGGCAGGATCAATGTAACAATGAGGATACGGGACGCAGAACTTATGAACTGCTACCACATATAGAGGAAAGGTTAAAATTCACATTTTTCACACCCACGAGAGGAATGCTGCACTTTCTTACTGGACATGGACCATACCCGACATATCTATGTCGGTTTGGGAAGCAGGCTACACCAGCGTGTGACTGTGGTGCTGCGCAAGATACCCCAGAACATGTGGTGTATGAGTAGCCCGTGGTCTACGACAACAGCTACCGAACAATGACACGTACCACATATTAAGGCATGACAACACCTTCAACACCCTAAATACACTCACTGATGAAATATCAAAGAAAGTACTTAAGAACTTTTTAAGGGACAATCATCAACACAGGCAAATACCTTCACCGACTTAGACCTCATGCACCCTTCCTGTACCGCCGGGTAGGGACCTGGCCAGCCGCCACACGGCTGGAATCCGCCTTACCCTGGACTAGGAGGAAGGGGGGTACACAAACACCGGAATGGAACGCACACCGACTATGACATATGTAGTTAGATTAGATGTAGAAGATAGGATAACACTTAAAATAGGCTGCAGCGACACAAAGTTAAGGCCAGCCCAGTGTCAGGGGCATGCCCACTGGGATTAGCTCAGTGGGCCAGGCCAACACCTAGTAGGTTTATAGTAGCACTGGCACACCTGTAACGCTGCAGGTAGCATGTAGTTCCTTAGATTAAGTAGCTTAGAACCCCATAGCAGTAAGACTAGAGTAATAATAATAATAGAAGTACCTGTAGTGTAGAATAAAAAAGCTGCATTGTACTGTATCATCATTAAGACCCACTAATGTAGTTAGGTAGTGGTTATATGAATAATGTAATGAACTGAATAAAGATTTTTTTTAAAAAAAAAAAAAAAAAAGAAAAACGAGCTGCCCTTTTTTGCACTCTTTCGATGTCCTCCGCCAATCCCACCTGGTAAGGGTTCCACATCGCGCAGCAATATTCTAACAGAGGACGAACGAGTGTAGTGTAAGCTGTCTCTTTAGTGGACTTGTTGCATCTTCTAAGTGTCCTGCCAGTGAAACGCAACCTTTGGCTCACCTTCCTCACAGTATTATCTATGAGGTCTTTCCAACTGAAGTTGTTCGTAATTTTAACACCCAGGTATTTAGTTGAATTCACAGCCTTGAGAATTGTACTATTTATCGAGTAATCGAATTCCAACGGATTTCTTTTGGAAATCATGTGTATCACCTCACACGTTTCGTTATTTAGCGTCAACTGCCACCTGCCACACCATACAGCAATCTTTTCTAAAACGCTTTGCAACTGATACTGGTCTTCAGATGACATTACTAGACGGTAAAGTTCAGCATCATCTGCGAACCACCTAAGAGAATTGCTCAGATTGTCACCCAGGTCATTTATATAGATCAGGAACAGCAGAGGTCCCAGGACGCTTCCCTGGGGAACACCTGATATCACTTCAGTTTTACTCGATGATTTGCCGTCTATTACTACGAACTGCGACCTTCCTGACAGGAAATCACGAATCCAGTCGCACAACTGAGACGATACCCCATAGGCCCGCAGCTTGATTAGAAGTCGCTTGTGAGGAACGGTGTCAAAAGCTTTCCGGAAATTTAGAAATACAGAATCAACTTTAGATCCCCTGTCGATAGCGACCATTACTTCGTGCGAATAAAGAGTTAGCTGCATTGCACAAGAACGATGTTTTCTGAAACCATGCTGATTATGTATCAATAGATCGTTCCCTTCGAGGTGATTCATGTTTGAATACAGTATATGCTCCAAAACCCTACTGCCAACCGACGTCAATGATATAGGTCTGTAGTTCAATGGATTATTCGTACTACCCTTCTTAAACACTGGTGAGACCTGCGCAATTTTCCAATCTGTAGGTACAGACCTATTGGTGAGAGAGCGGTTGTAGCCGCCAGCTGAGTGTAGTGAACTCCTGACCTATTCAGCGGAACCCAAAACCCCACCATCCTATGGCACAAGGCAAGGAATCTGCAGCCAACACGGTCGCAAAACCGTCTGAGCCTCTGATTCAGACCCTCCACCCGGCTCTGCACCAAAGGTCCGCAGTCGGTTCTGTCAACGATGCTGCAGATGGTGAGCTCTGCCTTCATCTCGTAAGCAATACCGGCAGCCTTCACCAAATCAGATAGCCGCTGGAATCCAAAGAGAATTTCCTCAGATCCAAAGCGACACATGTCATTAGTGCCGACATGTGCCACCACCTGCAGCTGGCTGCACCCTGTGCTCTTCATGGCATCCGGAAGGACCTTTTCCACATCAGGAATGACTCCACCCGGAATGCACACGGAGTGCACACTGGATTTCTTCCCCTCCTTAGCCGCCATATCCCTAAGGGGCCCCATTACGCGCCTAACATTGGAGCTCCCAACTACCAATAAGCCCACCCTCTGTGATTGCCCGGACCTTGAAGGCTGAGAAACATCCTCTGAAACAGGACTGGCAGCTGCATCTGGCTCAGCCAGAGACAGTACCTGAAACCTGTTTGTCAGACGCACTGGGGAGGCTTTCTGATCAGCCTCCGGGGACGTCTTTCGCTGCCTGCCACGCCTTAGAACGACCTCCCAATCAACCACAGGCAAGGGCTCAGCCCCACTGCGGGCAGCAATCGGGGCAACCACAGCGGCAGACCGATCTGGGGACAGACAGGACGAGGTTGACATCCCCGTGATACCCAAGTCCGGATCCCCACAGTGGTGCCCATTGGCAACAGCCTCAAGCTGCGCGACTGAAGTCATCGCCGCCTGCAGCTGTGAGCGATGGGATGCCAACTCAGCCCTCATCCGAACACAGCAATCACAGTCCCTGTCCATTCTAATCGATGTTGAACAACAGTTACTGAAACACGAGTCCGTGCCTAGATAACGCAAGGGAAACACGCAAAGTGCGCTACAATCTGCCTGAATTTACGATTACAGTAACTAAAACTCGAAATTACACCTCCAATACGAAACTCTCACGCAATTTAAGTAAGAATCTACGAAGTAAACACAGAAAAGAAGCTATATACGTATCTTTCTGCGCTGTCGATGTGCACCAACTGGGAGCTCAGGCCACACTACGATGTTGTTACGTTTGCCTACAGTGTACATGTGTGTTCCTCGAGCGCACTGCGACTTGCTAGTAAGTTACTGTGGTACGCCAAGCAGTTGGTTGAAAGGACGATGGGATTTACAAATATAGAAAAAGCTGACATGCCCATGGCGTATGGAGAATGTAGGGAGAATGCAATTAGTTCGTGTACGGTGTATGCGGCAAGGTACCCCAACAGACGTCAACATTTAAGGCAGTAATTTTTCAACCTTTTCAACCAGTTACGTGAAAGTGGTAGCGTAACGCATAGTAAACGTAACAGAAGGGAAACAAGTGACAATGACAGAGGGGGAATATAATGTTCTTGCTGCCGCTGTAATTGATCCGCACGTTAGGTCACTCACAATCGCTCGAGTAAGTGGCATGAATCAGTCAAGTGCTCTAGCACTCTCCGTCGACATAGGTCCTACCTCCATCCCATCTCTCTCCATCAAGAGCTGCGTAGAAACGATTATGGGAACCGCTTTTTCTTCTGTACACGGGAATTAAGACAGGATACTAAAGATGTACGATGTATTTTGTTCAATTTAAAAATGTATATGGTTGTACAAAAAACTCACTTTCTATATGTTTTTACGAGGTATTGCTTGGCTAACAATAAGAGACACTCACTACCTATCCATTCTGTAAAAACGGCACATCAATAGCACCTCTCAGTTCTACAATATTTTCTGTGCAAATTTTAGGTGATTCATCTTTGTGTGAAGGCACATCTGTGAAAAAGTTTCTGAATCATTTTCTTCGTGTACTGCTGAGAGTACCGTTTTATCGTATGAGGGAATGGAAGACTTGGTGCTAGTCTACAAGGAGGTACGATAGCTGTGCATATGACGGAGAAATGTTATCAAAGTGGCGAACATCACAGACATAACGAACACAGACATTCATAACCTGTTCCTGGCGCCGTGAACGTTCCTTAAAAATGGCCCTGCAGGGGCAACTGGAATCAGTAAGTGTTTGGATAAGATCTTTTTTCGAGTCAAGCAGGAAGAACTTTTTATATTTTTGTAGGAAATGGAGAGATAGTGACGCCTTCTTGCACACTGCAGTTAAGTGCTCCGTCCAATTTAGATTTTCGTCTGTTGTTACTCCTAGATTCTTGGCTGGAGGGGAGAAGTTGATATTTTCTGTAACTGCCTGACATTGTAAGGAGGAGAGCAATTTTTGTATCAATGTAAAAAAGTTTTTATTGCGCAGATCGCAGTTGACACATATATTGATTACTTGTTTCAGCGAAGTCGTATTGCCATATTCAGATCGTCGAATACTTCGCTGAAACTTGTAATCGGGAAATGCATCAATTGCGATCTGGGCAACAAAACGTCTATTTTGGAAGCTTTTTTAAGTTGATATTTTTCCCATTTAGGGTTAATGACGATAGGGATTCCCGGTATTTCTGGATAATGAGCCTAGAATGACCAACCAGTACCGCTTTGGGTTTCGATATTAGACTGAACATTTTGAACTGTTCACATCTGTCAGCATCTGCCTTCTTTGGAATACGTTCTACTTGAAGACTGACGGAATTTCGCCTGCTTTATATAATTTACACATCACAAGGAATAGATTTGCCATGGCTGAACCTCCCAAGGATCTCAAAATAATTTTGAGGGAATGTTGTCTACTGCAGGAGCTTTGTTTCGACTTAAGTCTCAGTGCCATGGCAAATTTTTCTCGCAGTGTATTTACTTCTTCTTCCCTTTCAGTATTACTGCCTTCAGTC
This sequence comes from Schistocerca americana, assembly GCF_021461395.2. Classification (NCBI taxonomy): domain Eukaryota; kingdom Metazoa; phylum Arthropoda; class Insecta; order Orthoptera; family Acrididae; genus Schistocerca; species Schistocerca americana. The sequence continues at coordinate 207,612,430 of NC_060123.1, read as the reverse complement.
ACCTGGCATAGCGCGTTTATATATTCCTTTCAGATTTGAGCTTTCCCTTCTCTTCTTGATACTCGCCTTCCATCTGAGCTCTTACCTTCAATCACCTGGCATAGCGCGTTTATATATTCCTTTCAAATTTGAGCTTTCCCTTCTCTTCTTGATACTCGCCTTCCATCTGAGCTCTTGATACTCGTACAGTGCTTCTGTTTTCTGCAAATGGCTCTTTAATATCCCTTCTGTGGCAGCTACCTCCCGCCTAGACAGCCATGCTTCTTTCCTCTAGCTATTCCTGCTAGCCATTTTTTATTCTCTCAGTCTCATTTCTTAGGTGTCTGTATTCCCTTTTGCCCACTTCATTCTTTTTAGTTTTGTATTTTTTTCTTTCGTCAGTTCAATATCGCCTGAAATTTCCAAGGATTTCTACTAGGTCTTGTCGTCTTACCTTTTTGATCGTCTGCTGTCTTGAGTGTATCCCTCAAAGCTACCCGTTGGTCCTCTATCATATCCCTTCCCCACTTTCAGTGAAACGTCGCATTTTATGCAGGCTTCATCTACCCAATTTCCTGTCTTTTTGCAAATTTATCAATTTTAATCTACAGTTCACAACCAGGAAATTATGATCAGATTCAACATCTTACAGTTTAAAATATGGTTTGAAAATCTCTGTCTTACCATCACACAACCAGCCTGATAATTTCCGGTCTTTTCCTTGTATACAGCCTTCTTTCACGAGTCTGAAACCAATAGTTAGCCATGGGTAACTTAAGGCCTGTGGAGCCTTCCAGCAGGTGGCTTCTACATTCACCCTTTTGCCAGTTGTTCTAAAATTTATCGTTTGCATTGTAACATAAATGAAATCTTAGAAACTGGCTGATTAATTTGTTTACAGTCAGCTTTTGGAGAAACATTACTGCGAGAAAATGAAAATTCTCTTACAATTTTCGCGAAGATATAACTGAACCCAAATGTCTCAAATTACCTCTTCCAACTTTTGGTTGTTGCCTTCACGTAACTCGTTTTACATTTGTTTTGCGAAATGAGTCAATAGTTCCCATATTGGGAATAATTTCCACTTTATGGATAAAATGTAATTTTCTTAGGAGTAGAAACAAAAAGGTTCAGTTGTGTTTGGGTTACGAGGCTAATTTTTTTTGAAAAATATCATTGCTATTATCACTACCTCTTATTACTGTAACTCCGATCACATACTTGACCAATAATTAATTCTTTTCCAGTACCACCATTAAAGAGTGACACTGTTGTGAAAGGAGTACACGAAATTGTTCATATACTGGTTTTACAAGTTGTCCTCAGTCCACCCGCTACACACATTCATAGCACTAGGCGTCTACGACAGTAAAATTGAGACGTATACGCGATATACCCTTAAAAATATCATGAAAATACCTTCTCCGAGTTTTAATTACTTCCCTTAAGAGACCAGAAATTGCTTCATTATTCGATACACAATACATAAACGAACCAGTTGACAGAACAACATTAACTATTTGGTGGATACTACACTGATGTAGGTCCTTCACAGTGTTATTATTATTATTATTATTATTATTACTGTTAGCATTAGTGGTCATATAAAAAGCCTTGCCAACCAGAAGTCTTTCAATTTCTACCAGCTTAGAAGAAGTCCAATGCTTATCTCATTTAGAAACAGTAATATTAAGTTTAGTGTACACCTTTTAATTTGGTTTATTTCAAATGCGTATGTAGGAGGAGGGTTGTTGCAGAAGAAGCATTTTTTGTAAGAAGTTCCAACCGTCAACATGGATAGTCAACTTTCTTTGCTGAAAAGGAGTGTTTTGTAACATTCAAATGCACTGAGATTTGCTTCATCATTATATAAAGAAGGTTATTAGAAATAAGCTGCATCAATTGTCTATTTTGATCATTAATTTTTGGTTTAATAAAACATCAACAAAAACATAATATCATTTGCGCTTCGTGGTTTTAGAAATGAAACTGTTCAAAGAAAATTCTTTATTACACAAAAGTTGATGATGTTGGTAGGAGGATACTACTAGATAATATTACTCAGGGGTAATGGTCTCAGAAAGGTTGGGAGCCACTGCTGTTGGTCGACCAATATCGGTTACGTGACTTCTTGTAAAATAGAGACAGTCTTACGCCTGTCTAACGCTGGAGTATATTTGATTGTGCATGTACATCCAGCGATGAAAAAGATATTATCCAGATGGAATCCGCAAAGCTCGACCGAATTTCAAAACAGAGTCACGTCAGTTGATGTCAGGAAAAGTTTTTAAAAAATCCATTTGTAGGAGCCTAATTACAAAAGTGTGAAAATGAAGTTTACTTACCACAAAAGGCAGTAAGTTTTTGGTATACATCGTCCTAGCTCGAGCGAGAGATTGAGAGGAAATCATCTGTAGACTTAGATTAACAGTGGCACAAGAGAATGATTGTATCGTCTGCATATTTCTGTCATTTGCGAAGTGAGTGCTAATCACTTGTTATTATTATAGAGGACTAACCACTTAAAAGGGAAAAACTGAGGATCAGTTAACTGTTTCCTTTTCCAATTTATGAGGAATTGTCATAAAGTGTTATTTATTACCTCGAAAATGTCAAGCTGCGACCATGAAACTTGGTAATGGTGTTGGCCATGATCTGGTTATTCATCTTCTTGGGCGACACATTTTTTGCAGAAACGGATAACTTGATGGAGACCTCAGTTGTAGAAGTGTGCATTTTCACTATTTAGGAAACGTTACACCTGGAAAATTATCATCCTTATAATGCCGTTCTTTCATCTGAGAAAAGAGGCAGAATTCCCTGAGTGCCATGTCGGAAGAATACAGGGATGAGATAAAATTTGCCAGCCCAAAGAAGCAACACGTGTGACTATATCCAGTGCAAAATGGGTTGGGATCCTGTCGTGGAGCTAACTCTCCTCCCAGGGCAGCTACCATCCATGCTTTGCCTTGGCATCCTCCCGTAAACCCGTCAGAATTTTCTGTAACATACTCCTGGGTGGTTTGGTCCTCATGAGCATAATATTTCTGCACCACACCATGGAAGCCCCAAAAAAGACGCAGTACCATCTTGTCCGGTTATGCCTGGTGATGACACATTTTCAGCGCTTGCTTCGCTTTTTTGCCTCAAGGTCATAGGGATGCACTCACCACTCACCCATTATGATAAGACGGCTGAAACCGTCCTGACACAGATGCAACTTTACCGCAGCTGTCTCGATTCGGCGGGCTTGCTACATTTCTACTTTCCACAGAGAGATGCTAATGTCGCTTAATACCTCGTCATTCACACCCGGAAGCGGCTGCGCCACCTAATCACTGTGTCATCTGATGGAGAATCATTGCCGTACATTTTCAGTATGGATTGTCGCAACGTTGTTCCCTTTCAAAGAGAGTAGACGAATTACCGCATGATACTTCCATTTATCAATAGGCTGCGCTCTTTTGGATTGGTTCCTGTAGCGAGGTTCTGTGATAACGTGGTTCGAGGATTGCAGTGTGTACCATAGTACCGTAGACATGTAACTGCACGCAAACAAGAGATTAATTTTACAAAAATAATTTTCCAGAGACGAAAATTAAATCTTTATGACTCGGGTAGTCGTATGGCTACAATGTGGCATATTTTCTAACCGGGTAAAACAAAATTTGTATTTTTCACACGCTGCAGTGCGGCTCTCGCAGCCGAGCGAAGCAGACGTGCGGTGTGTGCTCTCCGCTGTCAGAGAGGGCCCGCGCGCCTTGTTTACTTCCTTCGGCCGACACTAACGTGACTCCGTAGCGCTACAAGACCATGGCAAACCATTACAGAAGAACAACCTTGAAATTCACATTTCGGAACGACTTTACCCGACCAAAGGCGCTCGAAGTCGAACGCTTTTTAAAAGAGGAAGCCAAGATCCCAGCTGCCGACATTGTCGACATTCACTTTTCGATCGTCAGTAGCACGGTCTATGTAAAGCTCATAAACGAAACTACATGCGACAAGGTGCTTCGTGAGATGAAACAAGAACTCCGCTTCTGCCACGCAGATGGCAATATTGGCAACGTCGAGGTCGGCCATGCCGCAATGAGACTGCGGACTATACTCATATTCGAACTTCCATTTGAACTCCCGGCGGCAGAAGTTGTATCGGCGCTCCGCCCCTACGGCACGGTACACGAACACGTGGCTGAAAAATGGACCCAGTTTAAGACGTATCCAGTACTCAATGGAGTACGCCAAGTGCGCATAGATCTCCAACGACACGTGCCATCCTATCTACAGATAGGAGGATGCCGGGCCATAGTTATTTATGACGGCCAGCCGAAGACGTGTTCCGGGTGCGGCAAGGAAGGTCACCTTCGTTCCGAGTGCCTCCAGCGTCGGATCACACAACTCCCACCGAAGGACGTTGCACCACCAGCGACGAAGACTATTCTACCCGTGACTTACGCGGCGGCGCTCACGACGTTCTCCACACAACAGACACAGCCGACCGTTTCAGCGGTACAGGAATCACTTTCCACGGACAAAAACCTAGGTGATCCGCCGACCCGGCCAGTGGTGGAAAATAATGCTACGACTCTGGAGCTACCGAACGCGACAGACATTGACGACAGCAAGATGGCAATTGATTCCCTTATTGTACCGACCGAAGCGTTTGTTCCGGCGGAGTGTGAGTCAGTGCCGTCTTCCGACAATGAAGGCAATGTACGGAAACAGCGATCACCGAAACGCCGAAAGTGCCGTCGTCGGACCGTGTCGGAACACAGCGGTTCGCATTCGGCCGGGGAATAACACCTGACCACTCAAGAAGCCAGCCGCGAAGCTGAGGCTGTTTCCACTAACTCCAACCTTGCAGAACAGACAGAAAAACATGCAGCTTTCGACCATCAGCCCATTGACAGAAACAGTGAGCAGCGGGAAGGCACCAGTGTAGGCAGCGAAGTCGCCCGATCCCTTACTATCAACCATTCCGAGGCTATGGATCATGAACGGACATCCGCGCCCGCTTCGTGGGCCGAGGACGTCGAGACACAAGATCCCGACCCGCGGCCAGCTGAGGCGCCGCCGGATCATGCAGCATAAGCAGCACAAGGAGGACCGCGTTCGGCGGGGGGTGACGTCACTTCCGATGTTCGCTTCTCTCCAACTTCAACATGGGTAACCTCGCCCAAACAACGCGTTGCCAGGCTTACTGCCTGGCGACAATGAATATCAACATGATCAGTTCTCCTGTCAAGATCCAACTTTTGAAAGAAACCATACGAGCCATGGGAGTTGACTTTGCTTTCCTACAAGAAGTGAAAACGACTGGACTCCCGCACATTTACGGTTATGCCACACATGTGACGCCCGGTAGCCCTGCAGACACCGGAGTGGCAATATTAGTGCGTGAAGGTATTGAAGTTACCGACGTCACGTTTCTTCCCTCCGCGCGAGGAATAGCATTTACGGCACTCAACACCCGATTCATTAATGTTTACGCGCCGTCGGGTACCACAAGACGTCACGACCGCGCCAGATTCTACTCCACAGATGTCGCTCCCCTTTTCCTTGGACGATACGACCACAGCGTCTTCGCCGGCGATTTTAATTGTGTACTTCGCCCCAAGGACCAAATCCCACATTACATGCCTTGTCCGGAACTGGGTGCGATGATCCAAGATCTTCACTTGTGCGACACGTGGGAAAAAGTCCACGGTAACCGCTCTGGCCACACTCATCTTACCAGTCATTCGGCCGGCCGACTTTACCGCATATATGTGTCACAAGATCTCACACAAGGTGTGGTGGACGCCGAACTATGGCCTCAAGCCTATTCCGATCACAGTGCCTATATCTGCACTATACACCTACGCCCCCAACAAGTCTGGCGCAGCAATGGCTTTTGGAAGCTCAACATAACTCATCGCCAGGACCTGGATTGCCGTCGGCAAGTTGCAGCAACGTGAACTGACTGTGAACGCCGCCACCCACGATACACCTCGGCCCTGGAGTGGTGGCTCCTCTGTGCCAAACCAGCCATCCGTAGGACACTTATGCAATATGGCAAGGACGTGACTGCGTGGCATCGACAGACCCTCGATTTTTACTACGCGGCACTCAGGGACCTCGACGCCTTACCCCCTTCCCCGGAGAGACAACATGACCAAAGCAGAATCAAGGCTCACATACTATCATTGACGAAGCGCCGACTAGAAGGTGCAGTAGTCCGCTCGCGACGGCACGACCGAACGGTTGAAGAGGAACCCACTATGCACTACGTTGTGGCTGATAAGCGCCGACAACGCCAACATTTAATCACACAACTCAGGACACACGACGGTCGCTTATGTACGACCCAAGCAACCATAGTAAAGGCGGTGGAGGATCATTTTCGTCATCTTTACAAGGAAAGAACCGTCGACGACGAGGCCACTACTGAAGTGTTACAGCAGGTAACACGTTCTATCGACGAGGCTACCGTGACTGCACTAACAGAGGAAATCTCACTCGATGAAGTCGAAGACGCCGTGGACAAAGGTGCGGCCAATAAGTCTTCTGGACCTGATGGATTGCCCATCGAATTCTACCGGACTTTCCGTGACATCATGATGCCTCGCTGGGTTATAATGTTCCGCGAACTTATGTCTCCAGACTGTGTTGTGCCGCCAGCGTTTGTAGAAGGTCTTCTCATACCGGTACACAAGCCAGGTGGAGGGCTATCGATTAACGACTATCGGCCGCTTACAATGCTGAACGCCGATTACAAAATTTTCACCGGGATTATGGCAAGCCGTATTAAGACGACTTTGCCGATGATCCTCGCTCCAGAACAGACGTCGCAGGGGGGAGAAGCCAACATACACATGGCCACCGGTGACTGCAGGGACTTAATAGCGATCGCTTCTGCGTGCCGTCTGAGAGCGGCGATCGTCTCCGTCGATTTCCACCGCGCCTTTGACAGAGTGCACCACAACATCCTCCTACGAGTGATGGACTGTATGGGATTCCCCCCGGGCCTCATCGACACCCTACGGCGTCTTTGGACCGCAGCCAGCTCCCACGTTCAGGTCAATGGAAGGACGGTAGGACCGGTACCCATTAAGAGGTCTCTACGACAGGGTTGTCCCCTTTCTACCTACGTTTATGCAATCGCACTCGAGCCAATCCTAGGGGGCCTTAACCACCGCCTATCTGGCATCACGCTGCGGGACGTCACCTTTCGCTATAGGACATACGCTGACGACCTGCTACTGCTGGTTCGTTCCAATGACGAAGTTGAAAGCGTACTAACCTGGATTGAGCGATACGGACAGGCCGCAGGCAATCTTCTGAACATCAACAAGTCGGCGGCGTTGGATATTGGGCGTGGTCTCGGATCGGAAGCCCTCGCTCCCCTCCCACTAGTTTCTTATCTGCGATATTTGGGAATCACGTTCAAGAAAGATGTACGTAAAACAGCTGCAGCAAACTACCGACGGTTATTACAGATCATACGCGCAATGGTGCGACAGAACCTGCTCCGGGACTTGAATCAGCTACAACGTGTCGAATACCTGAACCTCTACGTGGCATCAAAACTGAACCACGTGGCACAGGTCCTCCCACTACCGATGCAGATAGGTCGCCGGCTTCAGGCGGCCTTCAGTTACTACGTTTCCGCAGGTCATATCTTTAAAGTACGATACGACACTCTTACCCTCCCAGTGCACAGAGGGGGGCTGGGATTGGTCAACGTCAGGGCGAGAGCAGCTGCCCGTTACATGAGCAACATGAGGAAACGATGGAAAAGTCAATATACCTCTCTCACGGGTCGTTTACTATAGGTTCTGATGCCAGCCTCTAACGTCCCGCCGGTGTCGGTTGAGCACGTCGCATCACAGCTTCCCATGTGTCGACCTTCATTCTTGATTACAGCTATGTCAGCTCGAACCTCTTCGCCACACGTCCACCAAAGGCGAAAGATTTTTATACCAACCTTCTGCGGGCTGTTCCTCATAACGTGGTGGAAAACAAGTACCCTACGGTTCACTGGCCAAGAGTGTGGAAAACGATACACCACAACTTTCTGTCATCCACGGTGCGTTCGAAGTGGTATCAGATCGCCAACAACAAATATGCCACACGACAGCGACTTCACACTATTGGACTGGCAGACTCCCCTTATTGCCCAGATTGTCACCTTTTGGATACCGATGAACACCGTTTTACTTGCACATCATCGTCCGGAGTTTGGCGGCTAACACAGATGATATTGGCTTGTTACCTCCGGGTCACACCTGATATGATTGACCCTCAGACCCTACTCTGTCCCGATGAAACTTACTTTCCGGCTGCAAAATATCATGCGCTTACATGGTTCAAAGGACTTACCGTCGCCTACATCTTTAGCGACGGAGAGAAAGAGCAGCTTGATTACTGGTGGTTCCTACAAAATGCTCACGATGCCCTCGAACGCACACCGAAATACCGTACGCTCTTCGCAAATTATTTACGCAGCGTTTTCGTTAACCCCCCACTCAGATGGGGAGTGCCAAGCTGCGGTTAATGTTCTGTGCCGCATCACACTAACGGCTGAACGTTCTGCCTTGTCAGCCATGAGCGAAGGAAGAGACAAATTGCCGCAAGGATGCTGTTTTCCTTGAGGCACTAGCGAAGCAGAATGCCTCCGTTGCAGATGCCCTTGGAGATATCAGATAACGATGGCGAGGCTCCAAGTGGAACCAGTTACATTATTGAAGAACCTTTTATTTGGAATTACATCAGTGATTTATATTTTTATTTTTTGTTTCCTCTTTTATGCCACCTCTGTTGTTGTAACACTTACTTGTAACACTTAGTTACCAGAATTCTCATTTTTACACGTTCCCTAAATGTAATCATGTAAAAAAAAAGTGCCAAAAAAAAGGGTAGCGTCTAAACAAAAAAAAAAAAAATGTAAAAGCCTAGAGACAGGTGTTGCCGTCTGTTGCTGGGTGCGGGAGCTGTCGGGATTGACATTGGCCTCACCCCTAAATAAGCTAATGTCATATTTAGGGATGAGACATAGTCAGTTTTGATAGTTCTCGTGTCTGGCGATAGATGGCAGCACTTGCCTCTAAGATTTTCAATTTGAGGGTTAGGCCATTTTTCTGCACATGTTTTCGAATAAAATATATTCCAAATACTGCCTTGTATCGCATAATTTTTTTAAATAAAGACTGTTCCAGGCAAAAAAAAGGGGGTAGCGTCTCTGATTCATAATCAAAACGTCTTCGGTCCCGGGTTCGATCCCCGCCACTGCCTAAATTTTGATAAATAATCAGCATTGGCGGCCGAAGACTTCCGGCATAAGAAGTCAGCCTCATTCTGCCAACGGCCTTGTCAAAGAGGGCGGAGGAGCGGATAGAGGTTCAGGGCACTCTCTTGTCCTAGGGGTGGGAAATTGCCCCTAGAGGCGGAAGAATCAGCAATGATCAACGACATGAGGATGCAGAAGGCAATGGAAACCACTGCATTAAAGACACGTAAAGTGTATCCACAGGACATGTGGCCTGTGATTGAAGAAGTGTCATGATGATCTCTCCATTGGCAAAAGATTCCGGAATAGTCCCTCATTCGGATCTTCGGGAGGGGACTGCCAAGGGGGAGGTTACCATGAGAAAAAGATTGAATAATCTACAAAAGGATAACGTTCTACGAGTCGGGGCGTGGAATGTCAGAAGCTTGAACGTGGTAGGGAAACTAGAAAATATCAAAAGGGAAATGCAAAGGCTGAATCTAGATATAGTAGGTGTCAGTGAAGTGAAGTGGAAGGAAGACAAGGATTTCTGGTCAGATGAGAATCGGGTAATATCAACAGCAGCAGAAAATGGTATAACAGGTGTAGGATTCGTTATGAATAAGAAGGTAGGGCAGAGGGTGTGTTACTGTGAACAGTTCAGTGACCGGATTGTTCTAATCAGAATCGACAGCAGACCAACACCGACAACGATAGTTCAGGTATACATGCCGACGTCGCAAGCTGAAGATGAACAGATAGAGAAAGTGTATGAGGATATTGAAAGGGTAATGCAGTATGTAAAGGGGGACGAAAATCTAATAGTCATGGGCGACTGGAATGCAGTTGTAGGGGAAGGAGTAGAAGAAAAGGTTACAGGAGAATATGGGCTTGGGACAAGGAATGAAAGAGGAGAAAGACTAATTGAGTTCTATAACAAGTTTCAGCTAGTAATAGCGAATACCCTGTTCAAGAATCACAAGAGGAGGAGGTATACTTGGAAAAGGCCGGAAGATACGGGAAGATTCCAATTAGATTACATCATGGTCAGACAGAGATTCCGAAATCAGATAGTGGATTGTAAGGCGTACCCAGGAGCAGATATAGACTCAGATCACAATACAGTAGTGATGAAGAGTAGGCTGAAGTTCAAGACATTAGTCAGGAAGAATCAATACGCAAAGAAGTGGGATACGGAAATATTAAGGAATGACGAGATACGTTTGAAGTTCTCTAACGCTATAGATACAGAAATAAGGAATAGCGCAGTAGGCAGTACAGTTGAAGAGGAATGGACATCTCTAAAAAGGGCCATCACAGAAGTTGGGAAGGAAAACATAGGTACAAAGAAGGTAGCTGCGAAGAAACCATGGGTAACAGAAGAAATACTTCAGTTGATTGATGAAAGGAGGAAGTACAAACATGTTCCAGGAAAATCAGGAATACAGAAATACAAGTCGCTGAGGAATGAAATAAATAGGAAGTGCAGGGAAGCTAAGACGAAATGGCTGCAGGAAAAATGTGAAGACATCGAAAAAGATATGATTGTCGGAAGGACAGACTCAGCATACAGGAAAGTCAAAACAACCTTTGGTGACATTAAAAGCAACGGTGGTAACATTAAGAGTGCAACGGGAATTCCACTGTTAAATGCAGAGGAGAGAGCAGATAGGTGGAAAGAATACTTTGAAAGCCTCTATGAGGGTAAAGTTTGTCTGATGTGATAGAAGAAGAAACAGGAGTCGATTTAGAAGAGATTGGTGATCCAGTATTAGAATCGGAATTTAAAAGAGCTTTGGAGGACTTACGGTCAAATAAGGCAGAAGGGATAGATAACATTCCATCAGAATTTCTGAAATCATTGGGGGAAGTGGCAACAAAAGACTATTCACGTTGGTGTGTAGAATATATGAGTCTGGCGATATACCATCTGACTTTCGGAAAAGCATCATCCACACAATTCCGAAGACGGCAAGAGCTGACAAGTGCGAGAATTATCGCACAATCAGCGTAACAGCTCATGCATCGAAGCTGCTTACAAGAATAATGTACAGAAGAAAGGAAAAGAAAATTGAGAATGCTCTAGGTGACGATCAGTTTGGCTTTAGGAAAAGTAAAGGGACGAGAGAGGCAATTCTGACGTTACGGCTAATAATGGAAGCAAGGCTAAAGAAAAATCAAGACACTTTCATAGGATTTGTCGACCTGGAAAAAGCGTTCGACAATATAAAATGGTGCAAGCTGTTCGAGATTCTGAAAAAAGTAGGGGTAAGCTATAGGGAGAGACGGGTCATATACAATATGTACAACAACCAAGAGGGAATAATAAGAGTGGACGATCAAGAACGAAGTGCTCGTATTAGGAAGGGTGTAAGACAAGGCTATAGCCTTTCGTCCCTACTCTTCAATCTGTACATCGAGGAAGCAACGATGGAGCTAAAAGAAAGGTTCAGGAGTGGAATTAAAATACAAGGTGAAAGGATATCAATGATACGATTCGCTGATGACATTGCTATCCTGAGTGAAAGTGAAGAAGAATTAAATGATCTGCTGAACGGAATGAACAGTCTAATGAGTACACAGTATGGTTTGAGAGTAAATCGGAAAAAGATGAAGTTAATGAGAAGTAGTAGAAATGAGAACAGCGAGAAACTTAACATCAGGATTGATGGTCACGAAGTCAATGAAGTTAAGGAATTCTGCTACCTAGGCAGTAAAATAACCAATGACGGACGGAGCAAGGAGGACATCAAAAGCAGACTCGCTATGGCAAAAAAGGCATTTATGGCCAAGAGAAGTCTACTAATAGCAAATACCGGCCTTAATTTGAGGAAGAAATTTCTGAGGATGTACGTCTGGAGTACAGCATTGTATGGTAGTGAAACATGGACTGTGAGGAAACCGGAACAGAAGAGAATCGAAGCATTTGAGATGTGGTGCTATAGACGAATGTTGAAAATTAGGTGGACTGATAAGGTAAGGAATGAGGAGGTTCTACGGAGAATAGGAGAGGAAGGGAATATGCGGAAAACACTGAAGGGACAGGATGATAGGACATCTGCTAAGACATGAGGGAATGACTTCCATGGTACTAGAGGGAGCTGTAGAGGGCAAAAACTGTAGAGGAAGACAGAGATTGGAATACGTCAAGCAAATGATTGAGGACATAGGTTGCAAGTGCTACTCTGATATGAAGAGGTTAGCACAGGAAAGGAATTTGTGGCGGACCGCATCAAACCAGTCAGTAGACATCTAGAGCTATGTGACTGAAGGTGGAGGAGATGTTTTTCACAGAAGAGACCAACTCTGCAGAGGGAAGCACTTTGTGATACCTCAGATGTCCAGTAGTGTGCTACTAGTCCCTCTTCGACAGTCACAAAACAAGTGTTGGTCTTAAGTTTCTAATTCGAATCATCTTTATTTCAGCTCCCAAGGAAACACTGATTATGTGCTATTATATTATTGGAATTCTTCATAATTATTGTAGCCACAATTGGTCGCATGAATGAGAGTCCGCAGAATTATTTCCATTGAGGGGGAGACTAGAAATCGCAAAATTACAATTTTTGACATGAGGTTCGAGATGTGTCATGACACAAGAAGTAAACTCTAAGGGTGAGACGAAAACCTTACTATCTGTCTTACGAAACGGATAAAATGGTGACACATTCTCACTTTCAGGTTGCCTATCTAACAGCTGCCAGAAGAAACAAAAATTTGATTTTCCGTATTTCACACAGGGGAAATCTGGGAAAGTGGCCACTCTAAGCAAATATGTTGTATTTCTCTGAACCAAAAATAAGGCTCAGATGAGGTGAAATCTTGTTTAGAAAGGCCATGTTTTGATGTCTCTTTCCAAACTGTAACTCATAATTCATACCTACTGTATTTCTCTCTTTGATGAATGGGTACTGTAGATAATTTCGCTTAGAAAGCTGAAAATGTAAAGTGGCTAAACCAGTTACTGATATGCAATAATACATTCATTCCATGTCAAGAATATGGTTAAGGAGTTCTTTTTCTTGTTCTCGGTTGAATACACGTTTGAAGTTCCAAAGAATCTTCTAGTCTTTAGTAGCATCAAGGCTTTTTCTTCTTTTTAAGAACTCTTCTTTCAAGTATGTTTCTTGTACCGCTGAACGGGGTCTTTGTTTGCTTATAGCATCCAAAGCTTGTTTTATAGCTTAGAAATTCCATGACATTTGATTTTATGAAGTAAGTTGATGATAACATAAACCTGTAATAAGATAACATAGTTTTTCACCAAGTTTTTAATACATTTACGCCTCCGTATGTTTATTAAATGGAACACTCTTGTCTGATTATCAATTTTGCTGTCTTTTAACAAGGTAAATACATTCCAGAATACATGTCTGGGCATGGTGGCATTTTGTCTCGTCAGAGGACTGGCCACGTTGCCTGAGGTGAACGCTATTACGCTAAATATGGTCTGAAGACGAAATTGCATAACGTAGGAAATACATGAACACACAGTTTCGAAGGTTAACATATAACATTTTACCCTTTTTAGCAGCATTGTTTCAACTGTCGGAATACACATACAGTAACGTTTGTGGAAATTGCAACACCAAGAAGGAACTGCATGAATTCAGTTTATATAATGTCACAGGTCAGATTCATGACAAGAAACAAATTATTACCTTTTCAAATCTGTACATGTCCTTTGAGCACTACTATTCAGTATGTCGTGTGGCCACCATGCACTGCAATTACAGCTGCCATACGCCGGGGCATTGAACCAATAAGGTTCTGAATACATTCATGAGGGATTTCCCTCCACGCAGTTTGTATCCGAGCCCACAAATCTGTGACATCAGTTACTGGAGGACCGTAATGCACCAGCCGCCGACAAACCATATCTCTAACATGTTCGATGGGTGACATGTCTAGCGAACGTGCAGGCCAGGAAAGCAATGGTACCCGTCGTTCTTCGAAGAAGGCCTGTACATTCCTCGCAATATGTGGCCGGGCGTTGTCCTGTCCAAATGTGGCCTGTGGGGATGCCTGAAGCAAGGGGAGTACCTCAGGCTCTACAACCTTCGTTAGGTAAGGGTTGCTGTTCAAAGTGCTGGCAATACGTACGAAGCGAGACTGGTTGTTATAACCAATGGCGCCCCAAACCATGACACCTGGTGTTTGTCTGCTATGCCGCTCCACAATGCAGCCCTCCAGGTTGCGCTCACCGCTGGACACATATGTGGTTATCGCTGTAGGACACGTTGAAGAGGACGCATCCGAAAAGAATACATGTTGCCTCTCAGCACCCCAGTAAGGGGTGTTCACTTGCCCACTGCACTCGGAGGAACGTGTTGTCTCTGGACAACGGAAGCCGACGTAATGGCATGCGTGCAACCAGTCCAACCTGCAGCAGACGGCGACGAATCGCCGATGCAGACAAGTTCACACCTGTGGCAGTGCTCCAGCGACGAGCCAGCACTGTGGATGACGCTGTACGGACCGTAATGGACATGCGGACAAGATGACCGTCATCCCGTGCTGTGGTCATGTTCCGTGGTCCAGTTCCCGCTCGTCGCTGTGTACGACCTTCCTCTATCCACTGCTTCCACACAGGCATCACTGTCGTAGCAGCATGCCCTATTCGAGCCGAAATGTCACGGTATGACAACCCCATTTCCAAGAGACTGATCATTCTGTCCCATTCGAACTCGCTCATATGCCGATATGGCTCCCTTCGACGTCGACGAAGCATGCTGGCGCTCACTGTATTCTTTTTACCTTATGTGACAGTTCTGCACCGACTACTCTAGTCGCAACACCGACTCTGTTGGACCGGCACGAGGGGCGATGTTGTTGTTGTGGTCTTCAGTCCAGAGACTGGTTTGATGAGCTCTCCATGCTACTCTATCCTGTGGAAGCTTCTTCATCTCCCAGTACATACTGCTACCTACGTACTTCTGAATCTGTTTAGTGTATTCATACCTTGGTCTCCCTCTACGATTTTTACCCTCCACGCTGCCCTCCAATACTAAATTGGTGATCCCCTGATGCCTCAGAACATGTCCTACCAACCGATCCCTTCTCCTGGTCAAGTTGCGCCACAAACTTC
Source organism: Schistocerca americana (assembly GCF_021461395.2). Classification (NCBI taxonomy): domain Eukaryota; kingdom Metazoa; phylum Arthropoda; class Insecta; order Orthoptera; family Acrididae; genus Schistocerca; species Schistocerca americana. The sequence continues at coordinate 207,597,116 of NC_060123.1, read as the reverse complement.
TCTTCTCCCCAATCCTATTCAATGCTTCCTCATTAGTTATGTGATCTACCCATCTAATCTTCAGCATTATTCTGTAGCACCGTATTTCGAAAGCTTCTATTCCCTTCTTGTCTAAACTATCTATCGTCCACGCTTCATTTCCATACATGGCTGCACTACATACAAATACTTTCACAAACGACTTCCTGACACTTAAATCTATACTCGATGTTAACAAATTTCCCTTCTTCAGAAACGCTTTCCTTGTCATTGGCAGTCTGCATTTTATAGCCTCTCTACTTCGACCATCATCAGTTATTTTGCTCCCCAAATAGCAAAACTCATTTACTACTTTAAGCGTCTCGTTTCCTAATCTAATTCCCGCAGCATCACCTGATTAAATTCTACTACATTCCATTATCCTCGTTTTGCTTCTATTGATGTTCATCTTATATCCTACTTTCAAGACACTGTCCATTCCATTCAGCTGCTCTTCCAGGTCCTTTACTGTATCTGACAGAATTACTATGTCATCGGCGAACCTCAAAGTTTTTATTTCTTCTCCGTGGATTTTAATTCCTAATCCGAATTTTTCTTTTGTTTCCTTTACTGCTTGATCAATATACAGATTGAATAACATCGGGGAGAGGCTACAACCCTGTCTCACTCCCTTCCCAACCACTGCTTACCTTTCATGTCCCTCGACTCTTATAACTGCCATCTGGTTTCTGTACAAATTGTAAATAGCCTTTCGCTCCCTGTATTTTACCCCTGCCACTTTCAGAATTTGAAAGAGAGTATTCCAGTCAACATTGTCAAAAGCTTTCTCTAAGTCTACAAATGCTAGAAACGTAGGTTTGCCTTTCCTTAATCTATTTTCTGAGATAGGTCGTAGGGTCAAATGGTTCAAATGGCTCTGAGCACTATGGGACTTAACAGCTGTGGTCATCAGTCCCCTAGAACTTAGAACAACTTAAACCTAACTAACCGAAGGACATCACACACATCCATGCCCGAAGCAGGATTCGAACCTGCGACCGTAGCAGTCGCGCGGTTCCGGACTGCGCGCCTAGAACCGCGAGACCACCGCGGTCGGCTCGTAGGGTCAGTTTTGCCTCAAGTGTTCCAACATTTCTACGGAATCCAAACTGATCTTCCCCGATTCGGCTTCTACCAGTTTTTCCATTCGTCTGTAAAGAATTCATGTTAGTATTTTGCAGCCGTGGCTTATTAAACTGATAGTTCGGTAATTTTCACATCTGTCAACACCTGCTTTCTTTGGGATAGATATTATTATATTCTTCTTGAAGTCTGAGGGTAAATCGCCTGTCCCATACATCTTGCTCACTAGATGGTAGAGTTTTGTTAAGTCTGGCTCTCCCAAGGCTGTCATTAGTTCTAATAGAATGTTGTCTACTCCCGGGGCCTTGTTTCGACTTAGGTCTTTCAGTGATCTATCAAACTCTTCACGCAGTATCATATCTCCTATTTCATCTTCATCTACATTCTCTTCCGTTTCTATAACATTGTCATCAACAACATCACCCTTGTATAGTCCCTCTATATACTCCTTCCACCTTTCTGCTTTCTTTTCTTTGCTTATTACTGGATTTCCATCCGAGCTCTTGATATTCATGCAAGTGGGTCTCCTTTCTCCAAAGATCTCTTTAATTTTCCTATAGGCAGTATCTATCTCACCCCTAGTGATATGCGCCTCTACATCCTTACATTTGTCCTCTAGCCATCCCTGCTTAGCCATTTTGCACCTCCTGTCGATCTCATTTTTGAGACGTTTGTATTCTTTTTTGCCTGCTTCATTTACGGCATTTTTGTATATTCTCCTTTCATCAGTTAAATTCAATATCTCTTCCGTTACCCAAGGATTTCTATTAGCCCTCTTCATTTTATCTACTTGATCCTCTGCTACCTTTACTTTTTCGTCTCTCAAAGCTACCCATTCTTCTCCTTCTGTATTTCTTTCCCCCATTCTTGTCAATCGTTCCCTAATGCTCTCCCTGAAGATCTCTACATCCTCTGGTTCTTTCAGTTTCTCCAGGTCCCATCTCCTCAATTTACCAACTTTTTGCAGTTTCTTCAGCTTTAATCTGTAGTTCATAACCAACAGATTGTGGTCAGAGTCCACATCTGCCCCTGGAAATGTCTTACAATTTAAAACCTAGTTCCTGAATTTCTGTCTTACCATTATATAATCTATCAGAAACCTATCAGTATGTCCAGGCTTCCTCCAGGTATACAGCCTTCTTTCATGTTTCTTGAACCAAGTGTTAGCTATGATTAAGTTATGCTCTGTGCAAAATTCTACCAGGCGACTTCCTCTTTCATTCCTTACCCCCATTCCACATTCACCTACTACGTTTCCTTCTCTCCCTTTTCCTACTCTCGAATTCCAGTCGCCCATGACTATTAAATTTTCGTCTCCCTTCACTATCTGAATAATTTATTTTATGTCATCATACATTTCATCAATCTCTTCGTCATCTGCGGATCTAGTTGGCATATAAACTTGTACTACTGTGGTAGGCGTGGGCTTCGTATCTATCTTGGCCATAGTAATGCGTTCACTATGGTGTTTGTAGTAGCTTACCCGCATTCCTATTTTTTATTCATTATTAAACCTACTCCTGCATTACCCCTATTTGATTTTGTATTTATAACCCTGTAATCACCTGACCAAAAGTCTTGTTCCTCCTGCCACCGAACTTCACTAATTCCCACTATATCTAACTTTAACCTATCCATTTCCCTTTTTAAATTCTCTAACCTACCTGCCCGATTATGCGATCTGACATTCCATGCTCCAATCCGTAGAACGCCAGTTTTCTTTCTGCTGATAACAACGTCCTCCTGAGTAGTCCCGGCCCGGAGATCCTAATGGGGGGCTGTTTTACCTCCGGAATATTTTACCCAAGAGGACACCATCATCATTTATCCATACAGTAAAGCTGCATGCCCTCGGGAAAAATTACGGCCGTAGTCTCCCCTTCCTTTCAGCCGTTCGCAGTACCAAGGCCGTTTTGGTTAGTGTTACAAGGCCAAATCATTCAATCATTCAATCATCCAGACTGTGGCCCCTGCAACTACTGAAAATGCTGCTGCCCCTCTTCAGGAACCACACGTTTGTCTGGTCTCTCAACAGATACCCGTCCATTGTGGTTGCACCTACGGCATGGCTATCTGAATCGTTGAGGCACGCCAGCCTCCCCGCCAATGGGAAGGACCATGGTTCACGGCGGGGACGATAACAGGAATAAAATCACATTCTGTGTACAATTTTATTTACATTAGTTACAGTCAACTGCAAATGCCATCATTGACACAATGAATGTATCATTTGTACTGTACCTCACAAGTTGTTCTGAAACTGACCACCATCACCATCAATGGATGCATCACATTGAAGAACAAGTTTCTGATGCACCCTGAGAAATAAATCTGGGATGTTTCGGATCTCATCACAGACAGCTTCAGTTGTGGCAACTAATTTCACCTCCATATTCAATGGGGTCTCATACGCAAATAAGTTTAGATATCCCCATAGAAAACTATCAAGGGGATTCAGATCACCTGGCGTCGCAGACCATGGATTAGGACTTCCCCTCGAATCCAGCAGCCAGAAAATGCAGCACTGAGATGGCTCTTGGACATTCGCACTGAAGTGAGACGGTGCACCGTCATGTTATATCCAAGCTCTCTCTTGAACAGCCAAGGATACTGAGCCGTATTGCAGCTCGGGTTGTTACCGTTGGTAGGTTGGCATCATTTAATAGGGTTAGTGGTGTTTCGTTTTCTTCTTGTGTTTACTGGCGCCACTACGTTTGCTAGCATTGTCTGTCCACAAGTGGCAGCAGCAGCGGTTATCGATATCTAGTACATTGGCATTATCTTTAGAGGAACGTCAAGTGTTTTCTGGGAAGGGAATGTGTCAGGTAGTTCAGTTGTGACAGAGCAGCAGTGAGGTCCCGGCAGCGCGAGGACATGCCGGGGCCGCTGGCGGCACGCAGGCACTGCCGGTTCAAGGGTCTGTTGTTGCAAGGGCCACAACCTCGTGTCCACTGAGCCCAGAATGTTTGAGTTGATTGAACATTAACCCAGTAGTGAAACCTCCACTATTTTGAGATCACACCGTTTGTTTGCGCATTGCTGCTCACAGGGTCGCTGACACAAAGAGCAACGAGTGGAGTGCTTGTGGTTGGCGAAATTAATTAGTCGTCCTCCAGTTCTTATTATTAATCATTGAATTCCTTCTGTTGTTATTGGTGAAGTTCAGCCAGCGATATTTTTCTGCTTAGTGGCCGCTAATGCCCCAGTTACTTGACCTGAAGGGTTAGCGTATTTTCGCGGCAGTGTACCTTTCCTCACCTGGCCGCTGCTGTCCGGTAACGCGTGTAGTCCGACAGCCTCCTTGATTCTGGTTCGGATATTTTGTTCTTCTGGATTACCTTTGTCGTAGTGGTTCCTCCTGCTTCTCGATATTCTAAACACCGGATTCAGAAGACGTAGTGCTGTCCGCCAGTTCTGCCTTGGCTGGCTTATTCCATCGTTGTGTTGGCTACCAGACGTCAGGTAGATTTTGCGAGAGTGTTCGACTGCGTTTAAACTGTCACTAGTGTGAGTTGCCATCTGGTTAAGTGAATACAGCTCTCGGCTGCCTGTCTCATCGGTTACGAAGTTGAGCGACTTTCCCAGGCTAATCCTTGGAGCAATGTCTCTTAGTTTGATCAGATTGTGATGATAGGGTTTTTTGTTTAATATTTTAGTATCTCTTCGACAAGTTAACACTTCTGAAGAATTTATTATCCAGGCCTTCAGCTGTTAAATTGTTTTTTGTGTTATTACTATTGGGGCCTTTAGCCGGCAAATAATTTGAATTTCTAGTCAATAAGGCCTTCAGCCGTGAATGCAACTTGACTAAAGAATTTTTAAGTAGTTATTGTCTCTTAATTGTGAAACTGTGTTTTTTAAAAGAATATTTTAGTATCTCTTAGAGAAGTTTAACGGTTTTCAAGAATCTGGTATCCAGGCCTTCAGCCGTTAAATTGTTTTCTGAGTTATTGCTACTGGGGCCTTCAGCTGACAAATAATTTGAATTTCTGGTCAGTAAGGTCAGCCATGAGTGCAACTTGCTTAGGAATTTTTTATTAGACGTTGTGACTTAATAGCCAAATTTGACAGTTGTTCCTTATTGTCAACCTCATTTGCAATTGGCACCAAATAAAGTGTACATGATTTTTAAAAAAATTCTGAGTAACCAACGGTAACTGAGTAAGGCCCTGTCCACACCTAATCCTGCCTTTCCCTAACTCCCATGTTTCAGTTACGTTCTCCAACAACTCGGGTAGAACTCTTTGCACGAACCTCAAGTACAGGAGGCCATTCAGACGGCATCATGACTTTCTAGTAATCAGGCTCGTCCTCCTTGTTTCCTTTCAGCAAATAAGGAATGTACATGTAAAAACAGCACAGGACATTTAAACTTGTACGCACGTTAGTTGTAAATAAATAGGGAAACACTAATGTTAGACAAGGCGGCAGACAAGTTTACTTCCATATCTCCTTAAGCTACCTACTCCGATCCCAGGTTCCCTTATTCAAATTGTTCAGCGTAGTATTCTCTATGTTCTGTTATATTTATGGATGTGTGTGTGTGTGTGTGTGTGACAAATAATTAAACATACACACACACACACACACACACACACACACACACACACACACACACACACACACACACACACACATGTTGTGTATACCCTCATGGACAACGAAAACGAGGGGTTGGATAGAAAGCAGTGTGGTAACTGCCACCATAGGAAAGCTGGAAAAGAGCAGAAATGATTGGCGAAAAACTAACACAACAAACACTTAAATTGTATTTCTACACGTGTACGAAGATTCATTGGAAATAATTCAGCAAGAAAAGGGTCCAGGTATCATAACATCAAGTAGGATGAGGCTCGATGTACTAAGCATGAACCAGGGTGTCGTATGAAGAAGTTCCAAGTGCAAGTGCTCGATCGACTGTTACAGGCCGTCCCTTATCATGACGGCAGAGGGCTCTCGGAGTCCAGAGCCGCTGGAGACGTGGCACAGTGGGCGCTCACCATTGGGTCCGCTGAAATCCCGCGCGACCGCTATCAGTGTCGGAAACTCCCTATCCCGCTGCCTACTGTGAAACGTCGGTAGAATGATATCGATTCATGATACCACAATATAGATCTACACGGCGTGTCTCAAAATAGCACGGATAAATTTTGAGGAAAGGTTCTTTACCCTAAAACAAGAAAAAAAGAAAAACAAGGACTATAAGGCACTTACCTTAAGAGATGACAGCACTTGTTCATCTGCGATACTGTGGAACTCATCTCTTCTAGTGAAACGTCTTTGTCATTCGTATTTTGGGAAGAGATAGTATGGACCAAAACAACAAAACATGTCCAGGAAACGCGGGCTCTAAAATGCATACCTTAACAGCTATGAACTCTTGTTCAGTAGGAGAGAAGTGTTTCACACTAGCGAAGATGAACAAGTGCTTATAGTTTTTAAAGTATTCATTTTCTAACCCAAGTTTACTGGACATTTTTTCTTGTTTTAGTCAGTACTTCCTCCTCCAAAAGTATGAGAAGCAAAGACCTTGCATTAGAAGAGATTTCTTTCATAGTATCGAAGATGAACAGGTGCTTATACCTCTCAAGGTATCCATCCTAGAGAGCATTTTTACTGGAGATTTTTACTTATTTCCGAATGAGAAACTTGTCTTTAAAAGTTTGTCGATGTTTCTTTGGGGCACCCTGTACACACACACACACACACACACACACACACACACACACACACACACACACACATATCTGAAATGGGTTGCAACACTCTCCAAGGGAATAAAACGAAGTAGCTCTTTTCCCCACTCTGGCCACTACACCCATCTTTATCCTAATTAATGACCACATTTAAAATTTGAAGTTTGTCAATATCTACTCATTAAAGCGAATACTTACATGTTTAAGGAGGTTCAACAGAATAATTCAAGTATTAAAATAAAAACTATGTATAACTCTTGAGGAAGCATAACTCAAAGCGCGCAAATTACCCAGACCATATTCATGCAACGTTGGAGAAAGAGAGTACTTACCGAGATACAACAAACACCACGCGTAATTTGAAACCTTTTCGAGACTTCTGTCGCTGTCACCTCCCACACTGTCTCCGAGCGTGACAAAGTACTGAAAGGAGAAAAATTTATCGCAAACGTTTTCACTGTTCGTGCAGTAACACTTTAACATAAAGAATGATGTTGTAATGTATTACTTCTTTAGTGCAATCTGATTTTGCAGAACATTTCGCACGTATTATCCACATACAGCACAGAATGTACATGCACAATTATGGAATTATACACCACATCGTTCAGCAGATACGACGTTATAAACACTGAGATGAATGAAAAATTAGTTTTTTTTTCGTAAAGCGGACCGCAAATGTTTAACAAATTAACTCATTCATAAAGCAGTGAGAACTTTGAAGCTGTTTTGTGCACAGTAGTTCAACTCCTTAATGGATCGAAGGTAGGGGGTTCCAGCTATGGCAGAAAAAAATTCATGGTTATCCACTCACATCTGTAATAGAACCCTGCAATGAGTGAGAGTCCCTTACTAATGATTTCAGGAGGGTGGCAAGCAGGCTGTACAGCTGCCCCCTGTTACTAACCCCCCCTCCCTCCCCCCCCCTTCCTTGCGGACACCTACGCAAACACGATTTATCCTCCAAGGATACACATTTCTTCTCCGAAGTGGTGTACGTGGTCAATAATGACAAGATTAGCCGTCGTAGCACGCTGGTGATGATGGAGAGAGGCTGTTTAGTAGCCTAGCTGGACAATGGCTGGCGACAGGAGCCGTTATCGCTGCGGCTGCTATAGTGGTCAGGTTAGTCGATAGCGAGCGTGCCCTAGGAAAAGGCGCCGTGTACGCGGGCATTGGAGCGAACAATGAGCGCGCGAATTCTGGCGCTATCGAAACAAGCCATGAACTCCGTCGGGGGCAATTCGAAATAAGCGATATAAAGGTCCGCGGTATTACGCCCGGGGCTCTGCTATATGGCTTCCCGCGGGAACCTGACACACATAAATTACGGCGCGGCCTGATATTAGTGCCGCGAGTAGCCGCACAGTGGTGGGAGTCTAGTCGGGGGGAAAAGAAAAAAGAAAACAGCGTTGCCAGGATTTGCCATCACAGCTGATTGTGCGTCTGTGAACATCTGTGTAAAGTGAGATTAGCTTCGAAAGTTCCATATTTTGATCATTGGTACGGCAGTAAAACTGTTTCTACTTTCCCAATTTCTCGCTCTGAAAAATAATCGATCTCTGCAGGACTGAAATATGCAGGGAATGCCAGGACAAAATCTCAGAATTCGCTGGTGTAGCAAAAATGTCTATATAGACTAGAGGTTTCCAATAGATCCCGAGGTGAAATCTGGTAAATACTAGTTGTCAACATAACAGTTTTATTTTGTTATTTCCTTTTTCCTGTGTGCCTATTACTTCTTACAAAACGATTATGTAAGGAGTAAAAGATGCCCAAGCAACGTTGCGACTCATGTAACAGTGATACGGCTGCGATGTGTAACGGAATATCATCCTTGAGACATTGTTGTTATTTGCCGTGAGTGGTGTATGACTACCGTGCACTACTTAACGTAAGTGTGGGGTGTAATACCCTCTTACAATAGAGGACGCACACCGATATCCATACTGCCTATTAGGCAGGCTAACGCGAATTCTAGTACATCTGTATCTCCTTATATGCCCCGCAAAGCTACTCTAGAGTCTTCTGTGTGGTTTTGGGTTGCAAACAGATGACGACGTCTTGCCACCTCGTTGACGTCACCTGGTTGCAATTCCGAAACCTCACAGAATACTCAATTTACGTAGAAAAAACCTCAAGAATCAGATTACAGTGGATGAATAGCTAATGCCTGCGCGATAACAATGGAGATACTATCGAAGACAGTGCTGCCAAAGCAGATTTACTAAACGCAGCCTTCCGAAATGCCTTCACAAAAAAAGACGAACTAAATATTCCAGAATTCGAATCGAGAACAGCTGCCAACGTGAGTAACGTAGAAGGAAATATCCTCGGAGTGGTGAACAACTCAAATCACTTAATAAAAGTAGGTCTTCTGGTCCAGACTGTATACCAATTAGCTTCCTTTCGGAGTATGCTGATGCATTAGCTCCATACTTAACAATCATATACAACCGTTCACTCGACGAAAGATCCGTACCCAAAGACTGGAAAGTTGCACAGGTCACACCAATATTCAAGAAAGGTAGTAGGAGTAATCCACTAAATTACAGGCCCATATCATTAACGTCGATATGCAGCAGGATATGAGAACATATATTGTGTTCGGACGTAATGAATTACCTCGAAGAAAACGGTCTATTGACACACAGTCAACATGGGTTTAGAAAACATCGTTACTGTGAAACACAACTAGATTTTTTTTCATATGAAGTGCTGAGTGCTATTGACAAGGGATTTCAGATCGTTTCCGTATTCCTGGATTTCCGGAAGGCTTTTGACACTGTACCACACAAGCGGCACGTAGTAAAATTGCGTGCTTGCGGAATATCGTCTCAGCTATGTGACTGGATTTGCGATTTCCTGTCAGAGAGGACACAGTTCGTAGTAATTGACGGAAAGTCATCAAATAAAACAGAAGTGATTTCTAGCGTTCCCCAAGGTAGTGCTATAGGCCCTCTGCTGTTCCTTATCTATATAAACGATTTGGGATACAATCTGAGCAGCCGTGTTCGGTTGTTTGCAGATGACGCTGTCGTTTGTCGACTAATAAAGTCATCAGTAGAGCAAAACAAACTGCAAAACGATTTAGAAAAAATATCTTAATGGTGCGCAACGTGGCAGTTGACCCTAAATAACGAGAGGGTTAGGTCATCCACATGAGTGCTAAAAGGAACGCGTTAAACTTCGGTTACATGATAAATCAGTCTAATCTAAAAGCCCTAAATTCAACTAAATACCTAGCTATTACAATTACGAACAACTTAAATTGGAAACAACACATAGAAAATGTTGTGGTGAAGGCTAACCAAAGGCTGCGTTTTATTGGCAGGACACTTAGAAAATGTAACAGACCTACTAAGGAGACTGCCTACACTACGCTTGTCCGTCCTCTTTTAGAATACTGCAGCGCGGTGTGGGATCTTTTTTAGGTAGGTCTGACGGAGTACAACGAAAAAGTTCGAAGAAAGGCAGCATCTTTCGTATTATCGCGGAATATGGGAGAGGGTGTCACAGAAATGATACAGGATTTGGGCTTGACATCATTGAAAGAAAGGCGTTTTTCGGTGCGACGGAATCTTCTCACGAAGTTCCAACCACCAACTTTCTCCTCCGAATGCGAAAATATTTTGTTGACACCGACCTACATAGGGTGGAACCATCACCACGATAAAATAAGGGAAATCAGAGCTCGTACGGAAAGATATACGCGTTCTTTCTTTCCGCGCGCTATACGAGATTGGAATACCAGAGAATTGTGAAGGTGGTTCGATGAACCCTCTGGCAGGCACTTAAATGCGATCTGCAGAGTATCCATGTAGATGTACATGCGTTGCAATGCCTCCTTCAGTTGTTTCGTAATTTTTTTGGAAATAGACACACTTAAGCGAATCAGACAGTTATATGTTTAGAAAATAAATAAAAGACTGATTTCTTCATTATTGTGTTTATGAGAGTATGTTTCTTCATGTGCTCTGGACTGTACGTTTTTTTTCTCTGCCTTTTGTGCAGATAAAAATACATTTTTCGCTTGTCCACTAGTGAGCATGAAACATATGACTGACCATCTGAGAAGCATGGGATTTTTCAGATTTAAGCCACGCACTTGAAGCGACTGATCTTTCGCTTTGTTGACGATTGAGAATGCTAGGCGAATGGGAAACTGTAGCCGTTTGAAATGGCTTATCGGTGGGAATGAGCACATCATCTCCGTTTGACTTGCCATTCAGAACTGGCGCCTCGAGAACGCTCGGCGTAGTTTTTTGACAGCCAGTCTTGTTCCACTGCCCAATCAGTGTGGTTAAACGTTGCGCACAGGAATTATTGGTGCGCCAATTTTGAGGGACAATGTATATGCTGGGACAACAGAAGGGTCCAGTTGCAAAGTTAAAAATATCGTATCCCTTCCCGCTACCGTCATTCGATTCGTAACAGACAAACTCGCCCGCAGTTTGTTTGGGGGTTGCATAGCTGACTGCATTAACGTCGGTGTTCTTTGCTGCCAAAATAGCACGTTCACAAAGCCATTGGTGGTTTTTGCAATGTCGAGAATTGCGGCATTGTCTTTCTCGCAATCTGCTTTAATGAAGAACGGGGTACATTGTTGCTGGAGAAGCTATATTGCTCTGAACCTCCACACAATGGTAACCACATTCCAAATAACCGCCCGTAAATGGGGCCGTTACTGTTTCAGATAATACGCTCCGTCGCAAAACGTCACAGTAGTAGGCGGAATTCACTGTTTGGTTGGGTGGGACGAATTGTTTGTGCACAATTCCCTTGGTATCTGAGAAAACGATGATCATGCTATTCACTTTGCTCTTCACCTGTCCCGCTTTTTTGAGTCTTGGAGAGCGTACGCTTACGGGTCATGCTCTGACCCCCAAACGCTTGTTGAATTATTGCAAGGTCTCCGTAGCACTTTTCCCGAGATTCGCACAGAATTTGATACACACGCGCTGTTCTGTTCGCTTGTCCACCGTAAAATCGCCACACACCAACACAGAGTATTACGGAAATCACTGTGGACACGCAACACGTACTCCCAGCTGAATGCTGCTCCACACACTGACTCATCAGATATGCAGCTCTCGCCACCTAGCGGTGCAAAGATGTACTACTTCTAATTTCCAGATGGCAGCACCAGTCCCGAAAATTTTGGATTCCACCTCGTATAGGTTGTATTTATAACGGAAAAACAAGTAAAAGAAGTTCATTAATGCCTTTAGCAATGGGATCATAGATGATACTGGCTCACAAGAGCTGTGTTCGTTATATTGAACTTAACGCCTCCCTGTGGGAAAAGGGAGCATTGAAATTAAATAGAAAAATACACTGGAGCGGACAGCCACACACACACTTAACCCACCCCCCCTCCAAAACATGCACACATAGATTTAGAAAAAAACTAGAAACAACGCGCTGCTCTACGACAGCTAGCCGCCCAAAGCAGCATTTTATCAAAGCCATGGCCAGAGTGGAAACAATGAGTATGCAGCAAGGGAAGGTAATGGCGAGACGGGCTCACCTCATGGAAAACTACTCACATGGTGACGCTTCGGTTTGCAACGAGAACTACTGCATAACCACCATTCAACAACAAGGTTCCGGAGGCTTTACAGCTTCGCTCTTCAGGTTCTTCTGTTGAGCAGGTCTACCACCAACTTGCACTCGGTACCAAGCCAAGCGGAGGTGGTATGAAAAGAACAACCCCCGACTACTCACAGAGTAGGCAAGACGCAGCCATTTAGCGCCGGAAGCATGTAAGGTGCCTCTTACGTGAGGAAGACATTTTAACCAGTTTTAATAAATTATTGTCTCTTACTGATGGATTCACGATAGTTAGGAAGAGCTGTAGCCCGTAGCCGACCATGAGTCGGAGAGCATTTCCCACGCTGGCTGGCTAGGTGGCGAAGCGACCATGTCGCGCGTAGTGGGGTGGGGCTCGGCGCTGGACCGTAGCAACAAGTCAGCCAGGGAAATATACATTACGGGAAGTACCGCCATCTTGGCGGCAAAGTCACCGATTTTGTTTATTTATATTTAATAATGACAACATGAATACTAGGAGGAGCCTCTGGATGTTTAAAACTATTTATCATAATTTTGCCTCGTTAAAATTCACACCCTTTCAGTAATAAATCCATATCTTAGTAAGTACAAACTTGATCGGAAATTCACGAACTGGGACGAAACTAGTAAGAGATACAGGCTGCGCGCCAAAGTCGGCAGTCGGCGTTAAGAGCTCTTTCTGTCTTGTTCGATGGTAGCCATGATCTCGGTTACGAGTAGTTTGTGACATGAGTGTTTCATTGTTGATCTAATAGGAATAAAAGTGATATTACGGCATTCTGAATGGTAATATCGAGTAAATAGATACCCCAAAGTTGATCGACAGCGATGTCAGCTTCCACCGACAGAGACATCCAATGCGCCAATGTAGAATCTGCACGGGACGACATTTCCGAGAGCTGCACCACGCACAGGTAGGAGGAAATCCGACGACACGACCCACCAAGGCGGATCAAGGAAGGTCCGACTTACACTCGCAAATTCCGGATAGAAATGCTGACCAGTTATACTGTACGTCACATATACCACCTTCTACGGACTCGCTGCTAAGCTGAATAATAACAGTATCAGTTTAGAAGCGAGGGGATCTCGCAAGCAACGACAGCAGGCTGTGTGCTGTCCCCTTTAAGTTACATGTTCCACAGATCATTTTAACCATACGTTATCGAAATGATGTGGAAAGAGTTAGTTTAGAGGATATGTATATGTTTAGTGTGAAGATTTTTATTCTCACACACACTCTCTCTCTCTCTCTGTCCCTCCCTCTCCCTGTGTTTTGTTTTTTGCAGGCTACCATCTGTACGAAAGAGCAAAGCTTTTTGCTACTCCACATTGAAATTCTTTCAGAGCCGCTGACAGCTTTAATAAGGGCAGTAAAGGTAATTTTTTCCTCTACTGTTGTAGGCATGGACATGACTATTATTCTCAAATTATGATTCGTTCAAATAATCCCACGGAGAAAAACAGCCCAACTTATTAATAGCATGTTTTGTGGAAGGTCTGTCCTGTCACACTGGGCAACTGGCAGCTTCTTGTCAAAGAAGCCAAACGATGGACTAACCTAGGAATCTGTTCTCACCTCACTACTGTCTTATTTGCACATCTCCGATATGCCCGAAACTAGTTCTCGTAACTTTCGATACACCGATGACTTGGTGCTGGCAATGGGATATCGATATTTTAAAGAAACGGAAGCTATCTTAATCTCTGATGCGGTAATTGGAACATGTTTGCGGATATGGGGACTCAAACCAAACTCCAACAACACACAAACAGCTTGCTTTCATTTGTGCAACAGAGGGGCGAACAGACAGCTCCAAGTCTCTTTTCTCGACAGACTATTTAACAAAGTCAGTATACAAAATATTTAGGGGTTACATTGGAAAGGCCACTGTCCTGTAGGAAGGATCTGGAAATACCGCTGCGAAGATACGAACTTGGAAAAACGCCTTAACTAAGTTGTGTGGAACAGCAAGTGGCTCAGCTGCTGACATTCTGCGCACTTTGGAACTTGGACTAGTCTTGTCTTCTATGGAATATGGCGCTCCTGTATGGCTCAGTAGTGCACACACAAAAACTCTCGGCACAAAGCGGAAAAACACAATGGGAAATTTCAGTGGTAAAATAAGGTCAACCCCCGTCGAATGGCTATCCATAATGAGCCACATTCACCCCATGGACTTTGACGAAAAAGACCTCCACTCCGTGAGCAGGCAATCCGCAAGTCCCTATCCATCAAGATGCAGTTATCCCAGAAAGAAACCGACTTCGATCAAGAAAACCACACATGAAAACAGCCATGGAACAGCAAACGCCTCAGTTCCACCCATGGGAATTGCATAAGAAAGGAACCCGCTGCCTTTGACCAATCCCTCAGAACGTGGACAATGTTTAACAGAATGCCCACCAATCATGGCAGAAACATGGACTCCCTTCATAGAAAGGCTCCATCTGCAAAATGGGACTGTGGAGCAACCAGGCAAACCGTTCGTCACATAGTTGCAGTAAGTCCCAACAGGGCTTTCGTGGTACTTTCGGCGGTTTTCTGGCGGCAATAAATAACGCAGTTGATTGCATTAAAAATTTAGATCTCCGTTCGTAAATTACATGTGTTACTGTTTGTGTTATATTTAACACTGTGCTTAAAAATTGTACGATACACAAATAAATAAATGCACTACCGAACGTGTAAAGTGCGATGGTGAAGTTAAAATCCCTAACGCCTTGAAGAGGTACCAACATGAAGATCGCTGACGAACACCATACATTATTCTTAGTGTTCGCATTTGTGCAATCAACAGTTTCCTTCTAAGTGATTAATTATCACAGCAAATTATTCCATAAGATATTGTTGAGTGGAAATATGCAATTTCAGGAGGCTGACTCGTTTGTTTCCAAGACCAGAAATCATAAAGAAATTAGGTAATATGCTTCTTTCATTTAGAGTTTTCGTCAAAATGTACACCTAGAATTTTGGAGCGTGATACACTATTTACTGACTCCTGTTCATGTACTACCTCTCTTGTTGGTATGTCTCATTTTGTTGTAGTGTGTTTTCTTAGAATTAAGGGAGAGTCAGTTTTCGGAGAAATCACTTAACGATTTCTTGAAAAACTTCATTCAAAATCTCTTCTGTTGCTTTTCCTCTAATGGGATTTATTACACCAATAGTATCGACTGCAAATATACTAATGCTGCTTGTTTAACGTGAAGTGGAGGCTCGTATAATAATAGGAATAGATGTAAAATTTGACTGTGTGAGACTCCCTTTGCGATTTCACCCCACTCACTAAAACTTTCTTGTTTTCGGTACTGTCTGAATTACTCAGCGCCACATTATACATTCTCTTTGTCAAGAATATTCTAACCAGTTGTGTGTGAAGTCATGAATTCGCAAAAACTTAAGTTTTTATAGAGTGTAACATGATCTATACAATCTAACGCATTCCGAAGATTACAAAAATACCAACGGGAGATATTTTATTATTTAAGAAATGTAGTGTTAGGTGGTTGAATGCGTAAATAGCATTATCAGTCGAGCAACTCTTCTGGAATTCAAACTGTGATACGTTAAGTAAACTGCTCCAATCTGAATGTGAGAGTACTCTTGACTCTTTCTCGTCACCTTTACTATAAAATCGTTCAACAACTTCATCTTACGTCTCGAAAAATTTCCTGTGACAATGATGCATGATATGCATCACTGGAGAGATTATTTGTGAAGCCGGCCGCGGTGGTCTCGCGGTTCTAGGCGCTCAGTCCGGAACCGCGCGACTGCTACGGTCGCAGGTTCGAATCCTGCCTCGGGCATGGATGTGTGTGATGTCCTTAGGTTAGTTAGGTTTAAGTAGTTCTAAGTTCTAGGGGACTGATGACCACAGATGTTAAGTCCCATAGTGCTCAGAGCCATTTGAACCATTAATTGTGAAGTTAGAGCAGTTTCCCAGAGTCCAGTTTAGAGTTCCATCAACAACTTGGAAACTTTTGGTTTTTAAAATTTTTATAATTCCCTTAATCTCAGTGGAGAATCTTGGTGCTATATCGATCTGCTTAAAGTTTTGTGGAACGATATAAAAGTATTTTAAGATCCAAGATAGGAGTAAGGGCAGTATAGCAGGTAAATTTTTAATCTGGTTAATGCAGATCGATTTAAGCCACTGTGTAGCTATGTTCCGTGCAATTATATTCAAGTCATGATGACACATCATAAATAAAGTCACATATGGTACAACAATGCCATTGGAAATAACCAACATTGAACCTGCTTTCTGATGGAAACAAACCTGAAGGATACATTTTGATATATTCTCTTACTCCTTCACCTGAACCATTTAAATTATTTTTGCTGCTGAATTTAAAAAGTGACTGTTGAAGGTGCTCGCAACTTGCGAAATGTAAGTCAGAACTTTGGCATTTACTTTAATGTTGTGGTATCTTGTACACTGACTGGCTGTCTTGTCTCCCATTTGACAAAGTTACATAGTGGATAGTTCTGCACATTTTAATGACTTTCCTTAAAATAGTAAACTTCTATTTGTAATGCGCAAGAAAGGCCCGATCTTATTCTGGCCCTTACATCAATTTCCCTCTTCCTTTTTCATGATACTTTAATTCCCTTAATTATTCAAGGCTTACTTGTTTTTTTGTATAATCGATTTTCTGAATAACTGTTTTATGAAATATACTTTCAGATACGGACACAAATTCACTATGGAATAAATGGAATTTCACATTAGCATTTCGCCCAATATGCACCCCATTCCATAGCACCTGTTTTAACTTACTAATAAAACGCTGGATCTTGTTCTCATTAGTAGGCGTCACTGATTCGTATGAACCTGCCTCAGAGGGTGGAACTACACGTATCCTTCAGCCTAACGGCCAAAATTGGCACCTTCTTACCGAACCAAAACTTCTAAAGCAGCTTTTGTACTTTTATTTGCAACATTTCAGTTTAATTTAAGTAAGTGTACCAACGATGTCGCATTCTACGGAACGAAAGTGGGAATGGAGGGTAGTTTATTGACATGACTAGTTATTCTAGAAATTTACAACTATCACGTTTAATTGTCAAATTAGACGCTGGTACAATAATGATAAGCCATTTTCAGTTAACCTTCTACAATTCGTGGGTTAGTTGTATGAACCCATTTATTCCTCCAATTGGCAATATCGCACTAATTCGTATACTTTCGCTATGTTTTTTTGCAGAGAAGACGGCATGTGAATGTGCATATTCGTTTTGGAAACGAAGTGCTACAATGCATACTTCATCAGGGCTCCAAACTATGCAACAATACTATAGGATTGGTGCACTAGTATATTACGTGAGATTTACTTTACATGTACACTGAATTATCCCAGAACAATTTTAAGGTTTTCACGTCGATCCCTGATACTGATTTTAAGTGATCGTTCTGCACTGAAGCGCCAAAGAAACTGGTGTACGCATGCGTATTCAAGTGCAAAGATAGCCGCGCGGGATTAGCCGAGCGGTGTAGGGCGCTACAGTCATAGACTGTGCGGCTGGTCCCGGCGGAGGTTCGAGTCCTCCCTCGGGCATGGGTGTGTGTGTTTGTCCTTAGGATAATTTAGGTTAAGTATAGTGTAAGCTTAGGGACTGATGACCTTAGCAGCTAAGTCCCATAAGAGTTCACACACATTTAAACATTTTGAAATACAAAGATACGTAAACAGGAAGAATACGGCAACGTCAATATAAGACGACAATTGTCTAATATAGTTGTTAGTCCGGTTACTGTTGCTTCAATGGCAGATTATCAAGATTTAAATAAGTTTGAACGTGGTGCTACAGTCGGCGCACGAACGATGGGATACAGCATGCCCCAGGTAACGATGAAGTGGAGAATTTCCCGTACGACCATTTCACGAGTAGGCCATGAATATCAGGAATCCGACAAAATATCAATTCTCCGACATCTATGCGGCCGGAAAAAGATCCTGCAAGAACGGGACCATAGTTCAGCTTGACAGAAGTGCATCTCTTCTGAAAATTGCTGGAGATTTCAGTGCAGGTCAACAAACAAGTGCCAGCGTGCGAACCATTCAACGAAACATCTTCGATATGGGGTTTCGGAGGCCAAGTCCCACTCGTGCACCGTTGATGACTGCAAGACACAAAGATTTACGCCTCGCCTGGACCCGCCAAGAACAACTTTGGACCGTTGATGACTGGAAACATGTTGCTTGGTCGGACGAGTCTCATTTCAAATTCTTTCGAGCGGATGGACGCGTACGGGTATGGAGAAAACCTCATGAAGCCATGGACCTTGAATGTCAGCAGGGAACTGTTCAAGCTGGTCGAGGCTGTATAATGGTGTGGGGCGTATGCAGTTGGAGTGATATAAGGCCCCTGATAAGTCTAGATAAGACTCTGAGAGGTAACACGTACGTCAGCATTCTGTGTGACCACCTGCATCCATTCATGTCCATTGTGGATTCCTACGGACTTGGGCAATTCCAACAGAACAATGCTACACCCCATACGTCCACAATTGCTGCAGAGTGGCTCCAGATACACTCTTCTGAGTTTAAACACTTCCACTGGCCACTAAACTCCCCAGACCTGAACATTATTGAGCATACCTGGGATGCCTTGCAACGTACTGCTCAGAAGAGATATCCACCCGCCGTACTCTTACGGATGTATGTATAGCCATGCAGGATTCATGGTGTCAGTTTCATCCAGCACTACTTCAGACTTTAGTCGAGTCCATGCCACGTCGTGTTGCGGCACTTCTGCATACCCACGGGGGCTCTACCCGATATTAGGCAGGTGTGCCAATTTCTTTGGCTCTTCATCGTGATTCACACCGCTTGCTAGTATTACATCTAAATACTTATAAGGTGTGACGTACTCAAGATGTTCACTACTAATACTGTAATCAGATACTATTATGTTTTCTCTTCTTCGCATAGGCATTGTCTTACAGTTATCCTCATTTAATGAGAGCTGCAGTTGATTACATACACCAAGTGGAATTTTTGTCCAAATTCTTATGCAGTTTCTTATGCTCATCCCAAGACGATACTTTCCTGTATATAGAATCATCGGTAGCGAACAAACAGTGCTAGTGATCCTGTCCGATATATGTGTATGAGTATTGAAAATAATACGGACCCCACGATTCTCATACGGGCACTTCAGGTGTTACTTTCGTCTTTATGGAAAATTCGATGGTCAGTATAACGTATTGGAATACGTCAGTCAGATATTCAACATAATATCACATTTGCGGAGATTCTCTGTATGATAATCTCTTGACTAGTACTTTACGATGATGTACAGTGTTTACCTCCT
Source organism: Schistocerca americana (assembly GCF_021461395.2). Lineage (NCBI taxonomy): Eukaryota > Metazoa > Arthropoda > Insecta > Orthoptera > Acrididae > Schistocerca > Schistocerca americana. The sequence continues at coordinate 207,577,424 of NC_060123.1, read as the reverse complement.
TTCGGAAATCTTGGAAGACGCGTCTGTTGTTTGCCAAGCATTATACATCTAGCAAACGCCTTTGCGGGTTCAGCAATGGTTCATGGTAATGTTGCGGCAGGAATACGTAGGAAATACGCGTCTCTTGCATGTTCAGAAGAATTGAGTCCAGAAAATGGGACGACCACTGAGATGTTTGATACCTTCATGTTGTGGGTACTTTCGCCCCGACCGCTAGTAAGGCAAAAGGTACATCCGACTGAACTGAGGTTACTAAGCAACATGAACTACACTGTCCAATCACATTGTGTGACCACCGTCAAAAGACTGAATAACCACCTTTCGCAACGCGGACCGCTGACATGGAAGAAGAGAGTCAATGAGATTCTGGAAGGTGCCGGCAGGACGTAGAGGCGTGCTGATCTCAATGTCTTGGACAGCTGTCGCGGCGGAGGTTCGAGTCCTCCCTCGGGCATGGGTGTGTGTGTTTGTCCTTAGGATAGTTTAGGTTAAGTAGTGCGTAAGCTTAGGGACTGATGACCTTAGCAGTTAAGTCCCATAGGATTTCAGGTGCTCTTAGAACAACACTCATACACTGCAGGCTGTGTGACATTGCCAAGCTGGTGCCGAGGAAAAGCAAACTGCATGCAGGGGTGGACATGGTGCCCAAAGATAGATGCATGCCTGTGTTGATCCATCGTGCCTTAAAGAATAACGAGATCACCCAGGGAAACCACAAAAACATTCCTCAGACCACAAAGCTCCCTCCTCCGGACTGCACCCATCCAGTGATAGCTGCACGGTGTTTCTTCTCAGACGTCTCAAGCCGTACACGTATAAAACGTGCCTCATGTGAAAAGACTGCCTGTCGCCACGCGGTCGATGTCCAGTTGCGGTACTGGCATGCGGTTTCCTGCCTTCGTCGCTGATGAACAGCAGTTTGCATGGGTGCATGAAACAGGCGTCTGTCTCGCAGGCACTTTCGCAAAACCGTTCGCTGAACGGTCGTTGAGATGACACTGTTGGTATTCTCTTGGTCTCTCTCTGCGCACACATCAAGGAGGAAGATGTCCTCGTCTGGGAACGAAGTACTAGCGCGCGAGGCGCTTCTCCTCGCCAGAAAAATCCTTGAGCTTTATCGTTTTGCTCGACTTTGTGCTTGTTTCCTTTTTTGTGATTTTTTATTATTTTTTATATTAAAATAAAAGAAAGTTTAAAGGATAGTGAGAGGGACAGTGAGAGAAGTAGAAAGCGAACGGCCTAAATGGCTGGCCGTTGGTTTCAGCAAGTCTCCGCTACGTCTGGTGATGGCCTCGCATGATGATCATTACTGATGCCCGTGCTTTATTTTCATTTGTTCTATGGCATATATGGTATCGGCATCCATCTTTCTCTTACCAGACCGGAACTCTTCCCTCACCCAACTATCGATGATGTAAACTAGTTCCTGCCATTGGGAGGGCGTGAAAATAGGGTGTGCGTTAATCGTGGCTAACCCCTTCCTCGTGATTGCTTCCGTCAGTCTCGTACGCCATCTGTATGTGCGTAGGTGGAGCGGTTGATGGGGGGGAGGGGAGGCTTAGGCTGGTCTGGTGTGGTGAAGAGGTACGGGAGGTCTGGGTAGGGGGTATGACCCGTTTTGCAGTGACGAGGCAATGCTCTTAAGGACGGTCTGCACGTTGTCCACTCCAGGGAATGGTAGGCACAGCTCCCTCTTCTTTGTTGGCTGCTCAACTTGCCAGCAGTCAGGAGGCGTGGTAGCACCATTGCTTGGAGCTGCCTCCTTGGGGGGGGGGGGGGGGGGGCAGTCCAGGCGTCACCTCGTCGGTATCCATTGGCGCCGTCTCCCGCACTGCTGCAGGGGACGGGGCGGCGGTTGTCTGCGTGGCCCCATCGACCCCCACCGGTCGATCCACAGGGGGGGGGGGGGGGGGGGGGGCGGCGGCGGGAACCGGCGGTTGCTTCTTGATAGCTCGCAGTTCTTCGCGCAGCTGCAGGAGCTGGCGATGCACGGCTGCGAGCTTCTCCTTGGGTGCGGCCCTTTTGGCCGCAAAGGCGGCTTGGAAGCTCGCCATAGCTTGGTCGGTGGTGGCTTCGAGGCGGCGCGGCTCGCGCCCCTCGCTGGAGTGGGGGGGCGGGGCGGCCGTCGTGGCGCTTGACGCCGCCGCAGGGCGTGGTGCGGCGGGCAGACGGCGTGACTCCGTGAGGTAGCCGCAGCTACGCGAGTTGGCGGCGTGTGGCCCGCCGCAGTTCGCGCAGCTGCTGGCCACCCCACGAGGCTTCGTGCAACTGCGGGTGTCGTGATCCGCCACGCACTTCAAGCACGCGACGGCGTTCTTGCACTCGCGCGCAGTATGCCCCAGCTGCTGGGAATTGTTGCACTGCAGGCCCTTGCTGTTCTGCTGCGTGCGCTTGCGCTTTGGCTGCCGTTGGCGGCCGCCGTTGAACCCCATCGCATGGATGAGATCTTCCAGTGCGGCGGCAATCTGCTTCCCAGCCATGGCGTTGCGTGCGCGGTGACAGTGACGAAGTGAGTCGCAGCGAGTCGAGCAGCGGAATGTATCCCCTTGGTAAATTTGGATGGTCAGTTGCTCCAACAGCTACATATTTACTTTCCCCTCAGACATCTGTGCAGACTTCGCCTACCCCTATCAATTACGGCCCGTGGTGCACCACCTGAAACCTGGTAGTCTAGGGAAGGCAGGATTGGGCTACGATTATGGACGGAGCCATAATCGGTTGCTATTGGTTGTCTTTTACAGTTACACACAATTTATTTTAAACCAGTAATTCCACACTCAACAATAAATAAAAATTGCCACACGTTATTAATGAAGGAATAAACAACTGTGTAAATAATAGTGTTTTCAGTGAGCTACAGTTTAGCAAATCACCATTAAATACAGATACAGCAGATAACGTTTTAAAAGCAAGGCACTGTGATCTGGGCAGAACGCCTTACACGCCAGAAATGGCAATAAATTAAGAATTGTTTAAAACTTGCTGCAACTTACAAATTATAGGTTTTGAAATATTAAAGACAAGTCGCCACAAACACAGCAGAAGGCATCAGACGCCAGGAATGGCAGTAAATAAGGTTTGAAAGGCTTACTGCGTAAATACAAATAGCAAATAAGAATTTTAAGGCAAGTGACCACAATCACGGCTAAAGGCCTTACATGCGAAGAATGGCAATAAACTAAGAATTGTTTAAGAACTCGCTGCAATTTAAAACTTACAGGTATTGAAACATTAAAGGTAAGTCGCCACAAACACAGCAGAAGACATCAGGCGCCAAGCATCGCAGTAAATAAAAGTTTTAAGGCTTACTGCTAAAATACAAATACCAAATTAGAATTTTAAGGCAAATGACCACAATCACGACTGAAGGCCTTACTCACAAGGAACGGCAATAATCGAAAAAAATTAGAAACCTACTATAAAACAGCAAATACAATAGCAAAGGTTAATTAAAAAACAAGCAACTGATCACCAAACGGCTGAAATACGACGATAGTAAACTTTGTATCACAACCCTTAACATCCACTGAGCACTACACTGCTAGATTTATTCCAGAAGGCGATCAGAACTATAACTAGACATATATAACCTTTAATGTAGGACTTACAAGGTATTGTAATAAATAATACAATAATAAAAAATTCAAATGGCTCTGAGCACCATGGGACTTAACATCTGTGGTCATCAGTCCCCTAGAACTTAGAACTACTTAAACCTAACTAACCGAAGGACATCACACACATCCATGCCCGAGGCAGGATTCGAACCTGCGACCGTAGCAGTCGCGCGGCTCCGGACTAGGCGCCTAGAACCGAGAGACCACCGCGGCCGGCAATACAATATAAAAACACAAGGACCAGTACATAAGTTCCGTAAAGGGTACTGAGGCAGAGTATACCAGCAGAAGCAGTGGACTGAAGGAGTGTTGCACTGAACTACTGGCCATCAGACCTCCTTTTAGAATACACATTTCTTAGAAGAACCAAGGGGCCCAGACGTGCTCCCGGAATCGATCTCTGAGAAGGTCGAGCCACAAACACTTTCGCGAGCGATGAGGTAGGCAGCCACGAGTTGCATTCACTTCACAAGATGGTAACTCGGACTAGTGGCAGTCTAGCGAATGATTAATGATAATCCTGCTGAAGCTACCTGACGTCCGATAAACCAAATGCAACGATGGAACAACACGCCAAAGCCGGGACCGGCGGTTTGCACTACGTCCCCAGAATACTGCGTTTAGAACACTCAGAACACTACCACCAGAGTAACAGAATCGCCAACCGGCCTACAATCAAGAAAACTGTCAAAACTACACGCCTTACCAGACAGGAGCGGCAAGGCGAGGAAACGTACACTGCCGTTACATACACTAACCCCCCCCCCCCCCCCCAGGGCAGGTAACTGAGGCGTTAGCGGCCACCAGGCAAGAAAAATTACAGCTGGTTGAACAAATTAAAACAAGTTGAACGCAATAAATAGTAATAAGAAGTCGTGGAAAGCCAATCAGATCCGCCTTCCCCAAGCACTCCACTCGCTGCTCTTGGCCTCGGCGACACTACCAGCAGCAACACGAACGCAAGTCACTGGAGAATCGCGAGATATCACAACGGTGGAGGTTTCTCTACTTGGATTGAAATGCACCCATCTTAAAGCTTGCAGGATCCGGTTTACGACGAGGTCGTGCACCCTCGTGACCACAGCCCTTCCATCCGGCAGTCCACGGGTGCCGCCAGCGGTCCCGGCGTGTTCTCGCACTGCGCAGACCTGGCTCCTCCTGAGTCCCCAACCGAACTCGCCCACGACGTCTCCCACAAATAGGGCAACAGTTACTACATACCGATGACCATCGCTGCTGCCACTAGCGGACAGGGCTTGCTTGTGAAAACGAGTGGCGCCAGTAAACAAGAGAAGAAGACAAACAACCGCAACCATGCCAACTAAACGATACCGTGTGGCCTTCGAGAGAGGGTGGAAACCTACAAACAGCTCCAACGCGAGCCACGGCACGGCTCACCACCTGCACCACAGTTGCCTCAGCGCAGGTTTTGGATAGAACCATTTTCCCATACACAGTATTACTTTAATCTCCGCAGCATGCAAACAGTTTACAGACTTAACCGTTTCGGAAATGTTTCTAGCCTTGGCCCGAAAGACAATGATTATACCCTTTCAGACGTCAGATAAATCGCTTCGTTTCCGTGTTAAGAACAGCGACTGCATTGTTTTCCACGTTCCCCCGGTACCTTTATATAACCTTCACTGCTAGTGCTACCACCCGCCATCTGTGAGTGTTCACTGCACTTTGATATACGTGGTGTCACATTAATGCGACTGGACCGTGTAGATCTGCAGAGTAATGTAAAATTTATCCCTACAGACAGAAGCCTAAACAGTACCAATACGACACAGATGCAGTGGCATATGTTGTCCGAATATGATGTCCCAGATGATTGCAGTGACGCTGCCACATCGGCCGTTTCCCATATTAGTAGCAAGCTTGTAATGTGAAGCACAGGTCTACCAGATGAATAGACGATAAGAAATACTCCTCATAGTAATCCGACTTTCATCCATGAGAATATAACAGTTATTTTTGGATTCAATCACGGTGAGGATGGCACGATGTGGTGCCTTAATGCGAGATGAATGCAAAAGGAGTGTCTTCAGAATTACAGAACGATATGCAGTGTGATGGAAAATGTGTGGCCTATAGGCTGGTGTTTCGTCTGTGTTACAAATGGAGTGTCGCCATACTTAAGAGCAATACAAAGAGTGACGGGAATGTCTGAACCACGAGCTGTCATATTGTCTGTATGCTGGACGGGTTCTGAGCTAGTTGGAAGTCTCTGAGAACTTAAGACACGATAATGAGTCTGGTCTGGGGACACCGCAGTGGTTCGAGCTTGCTTGCATTGACATTTAATGTACCCTCCGTAATGGAATATTTGCTACAGAGACAAAATCCGAGGTCGATAACATGCTGACTGCGGTCGGCCCAAATGTGCCAGTGATTTTGACACGCGTAGTGTTCATTGAGACGTACTCGTGCCGTCCTGTGTTACTGTGCCTCAAATACTACGTGCCGGCGGCACAAAATCCATATCAGATTCCTTACACTCAACATATCTGTCCACACGGACTTCGTGAATGCTTATCCGAAGGAATACTGCGTCGTAATACTGAACAACACTATTCATTCGCCGACACCGGGCAAGCGACATTCAATTAAAATGTCTCCAAATGGCTCTGAGCACTATGGGACTCAACTGCTGTGGTCATCAGTCCCCTAGAACTTAGAACTACTTAAACCTAAGTAACCTAAAGACATCACACACATCCATGCCCGAGGCAGGATTCGAACCTGCGACCGTAGTAGTCGCACGGTTCCGGACTGCGCGCCTAGAACCGCGAGGCCACCGCGGCCGGCTAAAATGTCTCCCCTGTACGGGGATATACATAACGAATGTAGGAGTGCCGGTTGTAGACACGTGGTTGACGACGTATGGAAGTTCAGTTCGGACCGGTGAGTGTACTCAAGTAGCCTAATGGTAAGGCTACTCCTTGAGACAAGCGGAAAATCCGAGTTCGACTCCCGATGCGGCACGAATATTCATTGCCGTCATTCCACTGGTTGTCCACATTCGCAACTGCGAACACATTTCATGATATACATTTTCGCACATTTTCGGCTTGGTAGGGCGCGGTGAATGGTAATCTTAAGTGTGCTTCCTGTCTGGAATGCACAGTTGTCACTACGAATGATTTGCCAGTTTGTGTCGTTTTCGCATGCAGATTTTACAGTCAGGAATGTGGGATGGCAACCTTTGAAAAAGGACGTGAGTGTTGTATAACGGACGCCAATGCGAGATGCTTTTAATAGTTTCCATAATGAAACAATGTCTCAAAATATGGTATATAGCCCAAAGAGATTCTGTCCGTGTGTAAAGTACACCAGTGGGAAAAAACGGTCAATACCGTCACTGCGCGATAGCGATGGAAATGTTACCGATGATGGTGCCACTAAAGCGGAGGTTCTAAATACAGTTTTCCGTAATTACTTCACGAAAGAAGACGAAGTAAATATTCCAGAATTCGAAACCGAACAGCTATTAGCATGAGTGACACAGAAGTTGATATCTTAGGTGTTGCGAAACAACTCAAATCACTTTAGAAAGGCAAGTCTTCCGGTCCAGAGTATGCAGACACAATAGCGCCTTTCTTAGCAAATCATATACAACCGCTCACTTGACGAAAGGTCTGTTCCTAAAGACTGGAAAATAGCACAGGTCACACCAATATTAAAGAAAGGAGATAGGAGTAGCCCATTGAATTACAGGCCCATATCACTGACCTCAATTTGCAGTAGCATTTTGGAGCATGTACTGTACTCGAACATTATGGTTCACCTTGAAGAAACAACACGGATTCAGAAAATATTGTTCTTGTGCAACGCAGCTAGCTTTATATTCCCGTGAAATAATGAGTGCTGTCGACAACGGATCTCAGATCGATTCCATATTCCTAGATTTCCAGAAGGCTTTTGATACCGTTCCTCACAAGCGTCTATTAATAAAATTGCTTGCATATGGAGTATAGTCTCAGTTGCGTGACTGGATTCGTGATTTCCTCTCAGAGACGTCACAATTCGAGTAGAACAGAAGTGATATCTGGCGTTCCACAAGGTAGTGTCATAGGCCCTCTGCTGTTCCTGATTTACGTAAATGATCTAGGTGATAATCTGAGCAGCCCCCTTAGATTGTTTGCAGTTGACGCTGTAATTTACAGTTTAGTAAAGTCACAGACGATCAATTCCAATTACAAAAGGATCTATAGAGAATTTCTGTATGGTGCGAAAAATGGCAATTGGTACTAAGCAAAGAAAAGTGCGAGGTCATCAACATTTTATGGTACTAAAAGAAATCCGATAAATTTTCGGTATACGATAAATCGCACAAATCTAAGGGCTGTCAATTCGACTGACTACCTAGGAGTTACGATTACGAGCAACTTAAATTGGAAAGACCACATAGATATTATTGTGGAGAAGGCGAAACAAAGACTGCGCTTTGTTGGCAGAACACTTAAAAGATGCGACAAATCCACTAAAGAGACAGCCTACATTACACTTGTCCGTCCTCTGCTGGAATATTGCTGTGCGGTGTGGGATCCTTACCAGGTAGGACTGACGGAGAACATCGAAAAAGTACAAAGAAGGGCAGCTCGTTTCGTGTTACCGCGCAATAGGGGTGAGAGTGTCACTGATATGATAATTTCAGTCACCAACTTTGTCTTCTGAATGCGACAGTATTTTTTTGACACCGACCTACGTAGGGAGAAATGATCATCATAATAAAATAAGAGAAATCAGAGCTCGAACGGAAAGATTTAGGTGTTCCTCTTTCCAGCGCGCCATGCGAGAGTGGAATGGTAGAGATGGAGTATGAAAATGGGTCGATGAACGCTGTGCCAGGCACTTAAGTGTGAACTGTAGAGTAACCGTATATATGTAGATGTAGATGACAACGCAAAGTTCGTTTTCGTGCTGGTGTGCTAATTTCCTAACTGCTGCTACTATTTATCACTGCCGGAGACTTAATTAACGGCTTCTTTGGAAAGACAACAGTTTCTGTGTACAACAGTTCCATAATAGTGTGCTCTGCGCACAGTGGACGGCACCGACATTCTAAACTCAGACAGTATTACAACAGAGCCCGGTGCCAACAGTTCAGTGTAGTTGCCAAAGCGCAGGCGCCCAAGGCTGCGTGGCTTTGACTGTTAGCCCGTTCCCTCTCGCTAAAACAGCAATTTCCGTTTCAGCCATTGCTTCGACTACTGCGGCACCGTAGCCAAGGGCGAATCTGCAAGGTGTGAAATTGAATTTCGCCAAAGTTCCTACAACATTCGCATCCCGGTATCTAATTTCGTTTCTAGTAATTTTGTTTCAGAGATCTCAGAGTCAGTTCACAGCACAACATTGTGCCAGCACTGATTTGATACCGACCCAGCAATGGTATCCCAGAGCACATTTGCGGTCTACACAAACTGAAATATTTCGTTTTTTACACCCAGGCTCAGGCCACAATAATTGAAACGAAATTGGTAAGAAGAGTTCAAAATTCAAGACAGGATAATTCCTTAGTTTATGTTACCAATAAGCATAACAGAACACCTTTAGCAACCCCTAAAACGTGAACTGTACTGATTAACTATAAAAAGTTATTCTTCTTCTTTTCTGTCTCTTAACCCGTAACTATTAAAATCCATGGAGAAGAAATAAAAACTTTGAGGTTCGCCGATGGCATTGTAATTCTGTCAGAGACAGCAAAGGACTTGGAAGAGCAGTTGAACGGAATGGACAGTGTCTTGGAAGGAGGGCATAAGAAGAACATCAACAACAGCAAAACGAGGATGATGGAATGTAGTCGAATTACGTTGGGTGATGCTGAGGGAATTAGATTAATAAATGAGACACTTAAAGTAGTAAAGGAGTTTTGCTATTTGGGGAGCAAAATAACTGATGATGGTCGAAGTAGAGAGGATATAAAATGTAGACTGGCAATGGCAAGGAAAGCGTTTCTGAAGAAGAGAAATTTTTTAACATCGAGTATTGATTTAAGTGCCTGGAAGTCGTTTCTGAAAGTATTTGTATGGAGTGTAGCCATGTATGGAAGTGAAACATGGACGATAAATTGTTTGGACAAGAAGAGAATAGAAGCTTTCGAAATGTGGTGCTACAGAAGAATGTTGAAGATTAGATGAGTAGATCACATAATTAATGAGGAGGTATTGAATAGAATTGGGGAGAAGATAAATTTGTGGCACAACTTGACTAGAAGAAGGGATCGGTTGGTAGGACATATTCTGAGGCATCAAGGAATCACCAATTTAGTACTGGAGGGCAGCGTGAAGAGTAAAAACCGTAGAGGGAGACCAAGAGATAAACACACTAAGCAGATTCAGAAGGATGTAGGCTGCAGTAGGTACTGGGAGATGAAGAAGCTTGCACAGGATAGAGTAACATGGAGAGCTGCATGAAACCAGTCTCAGGACTGAAGACCACAACAACAACAACCCGTAACTTCACAGGGTCGACATGTTAATTAGTGGATTTGATAGTATTAGTGGTAGAGGGTGGCGGGATGCTCTAGTGAGTGGCTATTGCAGGCAGATCAGTATATAAATTTTTGATGATGTCGTCTTCAGTCCGAATACTGATTTGATGCAGCTCTCCATTCTGCCCTATCCGGTGAGAGCCTCTTCATCTCCGAATAATAACTGCAACCTGCATCCTTCTGAATCTGCTTGTTGAATTCATGTCTTTGTCTCCCTCTACGATTTCTACACTCTCCCCCCCCCCCCCCCCCAGCTTTCCCTCCAAAACTAAATTTCTGATTTCTTGATGTCTCGGAATGTGTCCTGTCAACTGATCCCTTCTTTTGGTCAAATTGTGAAATAAATTTCTTGTCTCCCCAATACTATTCAGTATCTCATTAGTTACATGATCTACCCATCTAATTTTTGACATTCTTCTGTAGCATCACATTTCGAAAGCTTTTATTCTCTTTTGGTGGAAACTGTTTATGGTCCATGTTTCACTTCCATACATAGCTATACTCCATATAAAAACTTTCAGGAAAGACTTTCTGACAATTAAATCTACACTCGATTTCAACAAATTTCTCTTCTTCAGAAACACTTTCCTTGCCATTGCCAGTCTACATTTTATTTCCACTCTTTCGGCCATCGTCAGTTATTTTGCTGCCCAAATAGTAAAACTCACCTACTACTCTGAGTGTCTCATTTCCTAATGTGATTCCGTCAGCATCACCTTATTTATTTCTAGAACATTTCATTACCCTAGCTCTGCTGTTGTTAATACTAATATCTCCTTTTCAAGATACTGTTCATTCTGTTTAACTGCTCGTCCAGATTCTTTGCTGTCTCTGACAGAACTACAATCTCATCGGCAAACCTCAAAGTTTTTATTTCTTCTCCATGGATTTGTTAAAATCCATGGAGAGGAAATAAAAACTACTCCGAATTTTTCTTTTGTTTCCTTTGCTGCTTGCTCGATATACAGATTAAATAACATCGGGGATAGGCTACAACCCTATCTCACTCTCATCCCAGCCACTGCTTCCCTTTCATGTCCCTCGACTCTTATAACTGCCATCTGATTTCTGTGCAAATTGTAAATAGCCTTTCGATCCCTGTATTTTGCCCCTGCCACCTTCAGAATTTGAAAGAGATTATTCCTGTCGACAATGTCAAAAGCTTTCTCTAAGTCTACAAATGCTAGAAACGTAGGTTTACCTTTCCTTTATTTGTCGTCTAAGATAAGTCGTCATGCCAGTATTGCCTCGCTTGTTCTTACATTTCTCCTGGATGCAAATCTTCCCCGAGATCGGCTTCTATCAGTTTTTCCATTCTTCTGTAAAGGATTCATGTTAGTACTTTGCAGCCGTGACTTATTAAACTAATAGATTTGTAATTTTTGCACCTGTCAACAACTGCTTTCTTTGGGATTGAAATTATTACATGATTCTTAAAAACCGAGGGTATTTCGCCTGTCTCATACATTATGCACATCAGGTGGAAGAGTTCTGTCATGGCTGGCTCTCTAACGGCTATCAGCAGTTCTGACAGAATATCGTCTACACCCTGGATCTTTTTTCAACGGATCTTTCAGAGCTCTATCAATTTCTTCTCGTAGTATCGTATCTTCCATCTCATCTCCATCCACGTCAATTTCACTTTCTATAATTTGTCTTGAAAAAATGGCCTTGCAGAGACCCTCTATACAGAGTGGTCCATTGATAGTGACCAGGCCAAATATCTCACGAAATAAGCATCAAACGAAAAAACTACAAAGAACGAAACTCGTCTAGCTTGAAGGGGGAAACCAGATGGCGCTATGGTTGGCCCGCTAGATGGTCAAATGGATATCAACTGCGTTTTTTAAAATAGGAATCCCCCTTTTTTATTACATATTTGTGTAGTACGTAAAGAAATATGAATGTTTTAGTTGGACCACTTTTTTCGCTTTGTAATAGATGGCGCTGTAATAGTCACAAACGTATAAGTACGTGGTATCACGTAACATTCCGCCAGTGCGGATGGTATCTGCTTCGTGATACATTACCCGTGTTAAAAGGGACCGTTTACCAATTGCGGAGAAGGTCTATATCGTGTTGATGTATGGCTATTGTGATCAAAATGTCCAACGGGCGTGTGTTATACGTATATGCTGCTCGGTATCCTGGACCACATCATCCAAGTGTCCGGACCGTTCGCGGGATAGTTACGTTATTTAAGGAAACAGGAAGTGTTCAGCCACATGTGAAACGTCAACCTCGACCAGCAACAAATGATGATGTCGAAGTAGGTGTTTGAAGTGCTGTCGCGGCTAATCCGCACATCAGTAGCAGACAAATTGCTCGAGAATCGGGAATCTCAAAAACGTCGGTGCTGAATTTGCTACACCAACATCGATTGCACCCGTACCATATTTCTATGCACCAGGAATTGCATGGCCACGACTTTGAACGTCGTGTACAGTTCTGCCACTGGGCACAAGAGAAATTACGGGACGATGACAGAATTTTTGCACGCGTTCTATTTAGCGACGAAGCGTCATTCACCAACAGCGGTAACATAAACCGGCATAATATGCACTATTGGGCAACGGAAAATCCACGATGGCTGCGACAAGTGGAACGTCAGCCACCTTGGCGGTTAATGTATGGTGCGGCATTATGGGAGGAAGGATAATTCGCCCCCATTTTATAATGGCTATCTAAATGGTGCAATGTATGGTGATATTCTACGTAATGTTCTACAGATGTTACAAGATGTTTCACAGCATGACAGAGTGGCGGTGTACTTCCAACATGATGGATGTCCGGCACATAGCTCGCGTGCGGCTGAAGCGGTATTGAACAGCATATTTCATGGCAAGTGGATTGGTCGTCGAAGCACCATACCATGGCCCGCGCGTTCACCGGATCTGACGTCCTCGGATTTCTTTCTGTGGGGAAAGATGAAGGATATTTGGTATCGTAATCCACCGACAACACCTGACAACAAGCGTCAGCGCATTGTCAATGCATGTGAGGAATGTCGTTAGACGCATTGCCAAATGCATTGAGGTTGGCGGACATCATTTTGAGCATTTTTTGCAATAATGTGGTATTTAAAGGTAATCACGCTGAAACAGCATGCGTTCTCAGAAATGATAAGTTCACAAAGGTACATGTATCACATTGGACCAACCGAAATAAAATGTTCAGACGTACCTAAGTTCGGTATTTTATTTTAAAAAACCTACTTATTACCAACTGTTCGTCTAAAATTGTGAGCCATATGTTTTTGACTATTACAGCGTCATCTATCACAAAGCAATAAATGTGGTCCAACTAAAACATTCACATTTCTTTACGTACTACACGAATATGTAATAAAAAATGGGGGTTCCTATTTTTAAAAAAACCGCAGCTGATATCCGTTTGGCCTATGGCAGCGCTATCTAGCGGGCCATTCATAGCGCCATCTGGTTTGCCCCTTCAAGCTAGACAAGTTTCGTTCTTCGTAGTTTTTTCGTTTGACGCTTATTTCGTGAGATATTTGGGTCGGTCACGATCAATGGACCACCCTGTATACCACAAACACGTCTCAGCTTTTCCTTCTTTGCTTAGGACTGCTTGTCAGTCTGAGCTCTAGATATCCATGCAGCTGCTTTTCTATTCGCCAGAGGCCTCTCTAATTTCTTGTAGGCGGTATCTATCTTTCCACGAATGAAATATCCTTCTAAATCCTTACATTTCTCTTCTAGCCATTCTTGCGTAGCCATTTTGCACTTTATGCCAATCTCATTCATTAAACGAATGTATTCTCTTTCGTCTGCTTCATTGCTGCATTTTTTATGTTTTCTCCTTCCGCCTATTAAATCCAGTATCTCTTGTGCTATGCAAAGATATCTACTAGGCATCCTTTTTTCACCTATTTGAGGTTCTTCTTCCTTCACCATGTCATAAAAGTTACTGATTCGTCTACTACTGGATTCCATTATCCTGTTCTAGTCAACTATCTCTATTTAATTTTATATGTGTAGCCCTGTATTCACTTAACCAGAAGTCCTCTTCCTCCGATCACTAATTTCTACTATATCCAACTTCAACCTGTCCATCTTTCTTTTTAAATTTTTTAACCTACCCGCCGTATTAGGGGATCTAACATTTCACGCTTCGATCCTTAGAACTCCAGTTTTGTTTCTTCTGATGATGACATCCTTCTGAGTAGTCCCCGACCGGAATTCGAATGGGGGACTATTTTACCTCGGTAATATTTTATCCAGGAGGACGCCATCATCATTTAACCATACAATAGAGCTGCATGCTCTGGGTAAAATTTATGGTTGTAGTTTCCTCTTTCTTCGAGCCGTTTGCAGTACCAGCACAGCAAGGCCATTTTGATTGATGTTACAATGTCAGATCAGTCAATCATCCAGACTGTGGCACCTGCTGCCCATTTCAGGAATACATGTTTGTCTGGCTTCTCAACAGTTACCACTTTGTTGTGGTTGCACCGACGGTACGGCTGTCTGTATCGCTGAGACACGCAAGCCACCCCACCTATGGCAAAGTGCATTGTTCATAGAAGGACAATGATCAATATTCAGGGATATGATAGGAGCGATCATTTCAAGCAGAAAAGTGGCTCTAAAATGCATACATTAAGAGCTATGAACAATTCTTCTTCTTCTCGTTTTTCGATACATCTCTTCTACTGCAAGCTCCTTGCTTTCCACATTTTGGAAAGAAGTAGTATGGACTAAAGAAGAAAACATTGTCTAGTAAACATAAGAGCTATGATGAGCAGAAGAGATGAATAGCTATAGCGAAGAAGTTATCATACTTCTCAAGGTTTGCACTTTATGAGCCTATGTTAAGGGAAACTTTTTACTTATTTCTGTCCTCTCAAAAAAAAAAACGAAAAGCGAAGAGCTTGTAGTAGAAGAGACTTGTTTCACAGTGTCAAAGAAGAAGAAGAAGAAGAACAAGATGATGATGATGAAGAAGTGCTCATAGCACTTAAAGTCGCCATTTTAGAGCCCATGTTTACAATGCTTTTTTGCTTCGAATGATCGCTCCTCACATATCCCTGAATGTTGACCATGCTTTCTGGTACACTCTGTATAAAGGGTATTCGGAAATTCTTGTTACAATTTTCAAGGATTTGCAGAGGGGAGTGAGTACATAACATTTGGAATAGGAACCCAGGTTCGGAAACGTACCGTTTTCTTTCTACGACGGTTTCAAGTCAGATGTGACGCGTCTATTTCTGCCGGGGGAAAGAGAAGAGTTTCAGAGATATTTGTCCTGGAATGCAATAGAGTGGACAGGACGACGTGCACAACGTCAGACGGTCACCGGATGTCACTTAAGGTCTGTCTTGCAAAGTTCAGTATACGAGACTCTTGAAGACACAGAGGAAGACCTGCTGGCACGATTTCTGGCCGCTGCACTGGAAACTGAAGAGACCCCAGGTAGGATGAAGGGTGTGTAGCAAAACATGCTTCATAGACACAATTTCTGTAACAATGTTAATGGACGCCATACGGAGCCCCTGTTGTAATGCATCAGTACTATTCTGCACGTGCGGTATGTCGTGTTCTCTATCGTTTTCTATTAATGCAAACACGTAAAGGTTAGAGTGTTAATACAAGCAAAAATGTTTAAGTCATACGTGAAAGCTTCAATAAGTATCAATTCAAACTGTCACCTAATAATTGTACTGCGTCACGCCTAATTCAGTTCCTCAACTAGAGGTGGGTGAGTTAAACATCTGAACTGAAACCGTCGCAGAACGGAAACAGTACATTATTTACTCATTCCCCTCTACAAGTCCTAGGAGTTTGTAACGGGAATTTAAAAGACCCTGTATAAAGAATAAATTACGACGCAGAACTGAAGAAATGCGTGCTTTCTGGATTGAATCGACGTGGCGTATGAACGGCGATTGGTCTTGTACACCGCCCAGGATGTGTGGCTTCCAGGCTCTTTTCTGCGGTCTTTTATGCAAATGCTGGATTGTTTCCCAACCTTCATTTCACAATACGTGATAGAAACAGATAGCGCACACGCCTTCTCTCCATTATGGTAACTGGCAATTGTGGAGATAAGTGTTACATCTGGTCAAAAAGTTACAATAAAAGAAATTTGCCAGTAATGACAAAGAGTGGCTTCCGGTCATATGGTCAACAAAAGAAACGAGAAGTTGATCAGAGGCATACTCAGTAAATGTTGAAGTAAAAGTAATATTTCGTAGCTTTCTCTAGACTTGACGTAATTGTTGTAAATGGCTTTGAGCTAATGGTATCTCCGAAATAAGTGTCTTTCCTATTTGTCAAAATTCTCTCGATGCCAGCGAACCACAAGAGAAGTTATCTGTGCAGGGTAAATATCGCTCACATCTGCGTCTATGCTCTGCAAATCACTTACGTGTATGGCGAACAGGAAGACTGGTTGCTTGAATGCCTGTGCACGCTCCATGATTAGTCTTGCAATTGAAGGCCCTATGGGTGCGATATGTAGGACGAGGATGAACTATATTTCTAGATTCTTCACTAAAGACTCATTCTTGTAACTTAAAGAGCATGGCTACCACGAGATACTTTCCGCTGTCTTGAAGCATCTGCCAGTTCATGTCTTCAGCACGTACTTGACAGTTTCCCATGTGGTTAAATATATCTGATATAATTTGTGCTGTTCTTCTTGAAATTATTTCAGTAGCTCCTTTTTGCGTTTGGCATGAGTCTAAAAAACTTGAACTGCATTCTGTGATGGGTGACATGTTTTGTGTCTGCTTAGTACACTGTTGG
Organism: Schistocerca americana; assembly: GCF_021461395.2. Classification (NCBI taxonomy): domain Eukaryota; kingdom Metazoa; phylum Arthropoda; class Insecta; order Orthoptera; family Acrididae; genus Schistocerca; species Schistocerca americana. The sequence goes on along the minus strand of NC_060123.1, from coordinate 207,560,544 downwards.
TGTTTTTCCAGTATTTTACCGATAAACGGAAGTCTGTCACTTGCTTTCTATCTGACTGAGCCTATGTGTTCATTCCATTTCATATCCCTACCGATGTTTAACAGGCCAGTCTGTAAGGCATATTTCACAGTAAAGTCCAGGGCAAGTGATCCCCAGATTCCAATTAACAAGATAATTATAATGTGCAAACCAGTAATTTCTACTTTGCTATTAATGTAATGTGTAAATGATTGTGAAGTGCCACCGTATAGAACCCACAGAAATAGGTCAATTAGCAGGAAGATATTTAGCATATAATGAAATCGCGTTATATCATGTTACCCATTTTCATTTGTTGCCTGTATAATATTATTGGATTTCAGATACTTTGCATATGAGATGTTTATCATAAAAGAAAAGAACAGCCAACGAGCTGTAGTTCGTAAAGATGCGAGCATAACAGCGAGAGAGTAAAGAGACGAAATACTTTTATGATGTACGTCTATACCAAGACGCGCGTCCAGCGTTTAAGTACTTTAAATAAACACTATGACCCGCTGGTCACAGATATTTAAAATCATTGCCGCAGCGCTTGATAGCAAGAAGCTGCGAAACAGAAGAAAGAACAATGTATCATTTGTTAAGAAATATTCTAGAGACTTCATTATCGTTTGTACTATTGGTCGCCGACATGTTAAGACGTACTACATAGCATTGCTACAAGTTGTATTTTTATTTTGTGTAAAACTATATGCATCGACGAACAGACTTTTCGGTAACTTGGGTGAAGCTATAATGTACTTACGCACATGCAAGGACATTTAATTTTAAGAAGGAACGGACTGATAAAGCAGCGATTATTGGACTGCGCCATGTACGAAAGAAATATCGGAATTAAGTCATATATTCATTGTATATTTCTCAATGTCTAGAAGTTTAAAGCCATTTTGTTCAAAATATATTAATATTTTACGATGCAGTAATTTTCTTCTTATTCTTTTCTTTTGATAACCAAAATGATGTTCAAATGTATATGAGATTTGTTACAGGTACGCTCTTTATCGCGGTGTCTCGATTGTATTTGGGAGACCACTAATTTGTTCAACTTCCGATCTACTAATCTTTTTCTTGCGGAATTCCACTAATTTGATTTCGTTTCCATTTTCATATTCAAATACGTCCCTTAGGTATTTTCATCGAAGGTTCTGGTTGCGTGAAGGCAATCCGGATCAAAAGGTCAGTTAAGAAAATCCCTTCGCGCAATCAATCCGTACGTCTCCTGAACACAATCGAGAACCGACACGTCGCTGATCAATTAATAATCTCTTTCTTTTCAAGTTGCACTGAAAAACGACCACACAGGATAGCCGTAAGTACGGAATCTAGTGTTAGGTTGCATTTTGCCAGTAAATATTACCAACCAACAATGACAGCATCATTATTATTATTTACTACTATTTCTTATACAGAATATGCTAATTCTAACGGTAAACCTGTAATATATGAAACAAAGTCTGGATTAACATTTTTACTGCTATTATTCATCTGTATAACTTAGGTACGTAACTAAATTCACTAATTTTCGAATTTATGAGACGTTGCGAAGTAATGGGACCCAACATATTTAAACAAATTATCAGAATATACTTTCTGTGTAAAAGACGGAACTACAGTTAATACTGATAAAAAGTTCTAATCACGTATACATCGAAAACATATTAGGAACATTACACTTATGTTCGTCATCCAGTAATTAATGAAGTTAATAAGACCATTGTTCATATTGTTATTTTATATGAATTAGAGTAATAATATTCTTTTGTGGACACATTGTATATATGAGACAAATAAGAACCAATGTGACATTTCTGTATGTATGTCGAATGAACTTGACGTGATAATATTAATGGTAATTTCTAGTAACTGTAATACTAACAATCAAGAATTTGTTTGAAAATATACATATAAGTGAAGGAGTTGTGAAGATCGATGTTCACTGTTGATCTGATGCGTGTGACGGAACACCTGTGACGCTTTGAATAATAAAGTGGAAGGTAAATGTGAGGCATCACAATTCTATGAACAATCATACAAATAAATTCGTGCCAGTATCGACGTCAAAGCCAATTTATTCATTCATATTTAAAGAAGACACCCAGAAAGAATTGTTCGTTGCTGCTGCAGAACTAATAAAAGCTTATAAAGTTGTCAAGCATCAGCAGTCCTTCGTTCCTCTTGACTATACCGTAAAACTGAATGCCGCAATGTATCGTGACTCCAAAGTAGCCGTAAAGCAGTCTATAGCAAGGACAAAGGCTGCAGGGGTCGTTAAACATATTTTCACACCACACACTGTGTTAGAATGCGTAAAACAATTGCAAGAAACATCATTTGTAGGCACCGACGCATCGAACCATAAGGGTGAAAAGATGTTCCCTTTCGTTATTCAATACTTTACCGAACTGACTGAATCCAAAAGAAACTGTTGAAGTCTGATTCGCAGGACAACGAAACATCGGAGACAACTGCAAAGTTTTGACTAGACATGTTAAACATCTGCAAATTCCATTAGATAAATTAATCACTTTTTATGGAGACAATACGAATACCAACTTCGGAGGGCTTTATCTACGCAGCCAGCGTAACGTGTTTCACCAGATTAAAGAAGAACCAAGAAAAAACGTTGAAGGAATTAGATCCCTTGCCCAAATACGCCTCAATAGTATGTCAACCGCTGCTGATGTCTATACTGTCGACATTGAAAAATGGCCATGAAAACATTTAATTATTTTTCAATATAAGCGGCAAGGACAGGGAAGCGGAAAGATTTTTGCTTATACGATGATGTCAATCATGAGACTATTCTAGCTCAATCAAAAACAAGGTGGCTATCGTTAATGCCCGCAGCTGAGAGAATTATTAAGCTTATGATTCCATTAAAATCATTTTTTGACGGCAAAGACAGGTCTTTTAAAATAATTTCAGATATTTTTAGTAGTCCCGTCACTGAAATTTGCTTCATTTTCTGCAGTCGAACTGGGCTCTGTTTGAGAAAATATATAAAAAGCTTGCAGAAGAATAGTCTTGATAACTGAAAAAATAAATATATTAATCGACACTCAAAGATGTATGAATGAAAGGAAGACTGCCAAACCATTGGTATACAGACCAAGATGAATTTGAACAAATTAAAGAATAAGAGCTCTAACCAAGAAATAATTAATTTGATATCAAAATTTGAGGAAGAAACAATGACTTTCTATACCACAGCATACTTATAGAAATGTACTATTTCTTTTAATAAATATCAAGTGTATGGATGGCTGACGGTATCTGAAACCCCAGATTAAGTGATGATTGAAAAAAAACTATTAAATATCTGACTAAAAATTGTGTGAAGATTGCAGATGACAATTGTTTTCAGGTAAATATGTATATGAAGAACTTTACAGAAACTATGCGTGACCCGGTAGAATGGAAGGCTAAACACTCCTTGGAAGATATATGTGCTTAATTTCTTAAGAAAACCGAAAATCCTGAACGCAGATGCCAATTGCTAAAATTATACGAGTATTTGTTTTCTACTCCTGCACACAACGTCATTGTGGAAAGAGTATTTTCGCTGATGTTGGCCCAGTGGACTAGTGAAAGAAATCGACTGGTACCGGGGCCGGTGGAATCAATCTTAGAGTGCCAGTTTAACTGCAAGCTGACTTGCATGAAGTTTTACACAAAAGAGAAAAAATACTTGCTGAAAAAAGTGGAATCTTTCGAAAAATGTGGTGTACCAACTACTTCTGCCCCAACAAGCTCCGTGTTCTAAATAAAAAGTAATTACGCTAAATACATTTTTACTTCATTTCTACACTCCCATCTCAGAGTGTCCCTAAGAGATCCCAGCTTGATATGGCAATCCAAATTGTACATCCAAATGCTGTTTATGTGAAGAATTTACGAATATTACAGAAGGACACGTTAGGCACCTGAGTTACACCATCCACCTGAACTGTTTATATTTCAAATAGTTTTAACTGTAGCAAAGTTAAGTGGGTGATTTTTATTTATCATGAATATTTTTATGGCTCGAATGGCTCTTAGCACTATGGGATTTAACTCCCCTAGAACTTAGAACTACTTAAACCTAACTAACCTAAGGACATCACACACATTCATGCCCGAGGCAGGATTCGAAACTGCGACAGTTGCGGTCGCGCGGCCCCAGACTGAATTGCCTAGAACCGCTCGGCCACAACGGCCGGCGAAGATTTTTATGAGCTGGCCTATTCTGGTTGTAGTTCGTTGATATTTGTGACTTAGTATACTAGGTTTTCATGTATGCTTGATACTGTCAAACTAGTGGGCAATCTAGATTAATGCGGAAACAGCCGAGATCGCTGTTGTACAGCCTTCATTGTGACGATCGGTTTCAGCAAACAACGTTGTCATCATCAGATCTTGTGTACTACATTTCACTGGATCTTGACTAGATGCTTCTTATATCCTATCACATCAAAGAACGATATTTTATGTGATATGATACGATTTAAAAAGAACTTGGTCAAGATTCAGTGAAATGTAGTACAGAAGATATGATGATGGCAACGCAGTTTGCTGAAATCTATCGTTACAGTGAAAGCTCTACAATAGTGATCTTGGCTGTTGGAAGCTGTACTTCTGTTTCTATAATAAGATTTCCCATTTTATGAAGTGCACAGTTTAATATTTCTATACAGTTGAAGCTTTCAATATATGGTCCAAACAGTAACACTCGAACAGCCAACCTGCTTAGTCTTTTCCGGAAACCTCGTTCCCGGAAACCAGTAGTGATTCAGTATTTATGTATGCTGCATCACTCGTAATCTTTTTCACTGTACAGTATTTGGAATAGTAAGCAGTGATAAGTATTAAAAGCGTTATAATTATTCATGAACTTCCCTGTTAATATATGATGCTACGAATGTATGTTCCTGCTTGTTTTTTTTATGATTTACATACATCGTGAGGATTGGCGGATGCGGAGGGAAAAATCGTGGTGTCGGTCGGCAGATAGCGTCGCCGAACGCCAGTATTATTCCAATCCACTGTCGTCAGTCTCAGAAGCAAGCCTGATGCAGCTAACCAGCGCCCGCGATGACAATGAAGGCAAGTGAAGAATGTTGAAAAAATGGGAGGTAGGGATTATGTTCTGTATTCAGTCTAGTCTTGCCACGAAAGCTCTTACATTCAAGTTACGTAGCGTAAACGTTTTGATTACGTGGCTGTCATGTGCAGAATGTTGCGAAGTGCAATAAATGTATATGAATAACTGAAGATAATTAAACGATGAGTGATGATTTTGTTGAAGATAACTCAGAGAAGTTACTATACCTCATTTTTTTTAGATTAAAAATTAGTAACAATTGCTAATAGTGGATTAATCTGAAGGACAGTTATCACTGTAGCTAACTGTATTAGCCGCATCTCTGAGTACTAGCTTATCGCTGAAACGTATTTAAAAAATATCACGAGAGGATAGCATTATTTCCAATGTTATTTCAAATTGAAATCAAAGCTATTTGTTTATCAGTGACGGAAGAGAAATCAGAAAGACTTAAGTTGCCAAAAGATGATTGTGTTTTATGGCGAAAATTACTTCCACTGTCAAAGATATAACGCATGTTGCTGTGTGCCTGAGAAGAAATGTCTCTGTATTGCTATAATGATGTTACGACTGATCAACAACTACCTTTAGATGATCTGAAATACAAGTTTCTTCGCTCCTAATAACATAATAACCATTAAGCCTTACAGTATCACCGTATTTTTCATAGCGCCCAAAAGAGGGACGTTACTTTGTGCCCACCACAAAAAATTTTATAATTCAGATTTCTTTAACTTTTACTGACCGCTGTTAATAAAATATTGTATAAAGAGCTACTGATGTGTGACAAAGGTCCAGGTCTTTTAGCACTCTCTGCAAAAACGCACTTAGAATTTTCCACTTTTTTCGTCATTTAAGTCTATTTAGTACTATTTTCTTGAACAGTATATCTTTACATGGGTAGTAAAAGTCATTATAGAGTTATTGAAGAACACTTCATTATAATTCAAAAATATTACAAATATTTGGGGTTAAGTACAGCAGTTTACATCACATAGTTTGAGGGATCACTTACTCATCACTTTCTTCGGAAACGTCTTCACACTTGGAACACTTAACAATTTTCTTGCTATTATTTACTGCATGTGCATCTCTTACAGTTGCTATAGATCATTGGTGTTTTGTCCACTTTATTGTACTTCACTGCTTTTGGCTGGCTTTCACGACAAATGACACCTTCCTCTTCCTCCTTCAGCTTCCCTTGCACTGAACTGCCGAGGCTGAAACCACACACATCTGCAGTCGTCTGATATTCTTAGCCCGTTCTTGAATGTATGGTTTCGCGAACTATAGTCCCAACTTTTGAAGAAAAAGGAGTCGCTTATCAGATTTTGTATTATTCCAAAGTGGAAAGCTGATCAGAAACAATGCATAACCGTTTAACGGTGCTGTGCTCACAAGAGTGTAGAAAACAGATAGCGGCGGCCTTCTTGTAGCCCTCTTAGTTGAAAGTTTCCTCACCAATCGTCGATTGTGTCAATGCCGCCTTTCGTCTTATTATAATATAAAAATTACGACTGTTACCTTTTTAGTGTCAGTAGGCGAACCATTGCAACGTCATAATGGTGAATAGATAGCAACAGAAGGTTATTCTTTTTGGGTTTTCACGGGGGATACAGGAAACGATTGTGATTGTGATATTTCCAGTACTAGAACCACTGAAAGTAAATTTACTAGAATTCTTTTCTTGAGATATCTTTCAGTTCTTGAGGTGTACGCTTCCTATTAGCTTGCAGTGTTCCCACGACAGTTAGCTTGCGATTCGTTCACAAATCTCCGGACAAATCAAGTGATGTGTAACATCTGTCTTTGGTAAAAAAGCGCCCTGAATTATGTATAGGTACAACCAGGCGTTTCACTATATCTGCAGCTGACATTGATTGTTGGGGACAATAATTTTTCCGTGCATACGGCCTCATGCTGAGAACATATTTGGTTTTAGAGTATGAGCATTCGTATAAGTATGTCATACCTTTCAGGTTATACCTTCTTGAAGACTTTGTGGGGACACATGCCACGGAACAATGTAAACATTTCATTAATAACAATGTGCATCCCAGCAGAATAATACCTTGGTAGTAATTCCATCTTTTTCGAAACTACTTCTCGTGCTGCGGCAAACTTACATGTTTCCTACTCCCATATCTCGTCTCTCTGTCATCAAATCTGAAGCTGAAGGAATGAATTTCCACTCATAGTAGCAGTATAAACAGACCTTCCTGAAATGGTGGACCATTTAGAGTAGGTGACTTACTATAGCCCTCCCTTCCCGTAACAGGAAGCAACCCTATATATGCCATGAATTCAAGTCTGTCTGTTCTGAGTAAATTCATCGGTATTATTTCTAGTGACGCTAACAATATTTGGAGAAAAGATCTTTTCAAACGATTCTTTTATTGTTCCTACTTGGTGATATGAGGAGGACTGGAAGTAAAAACGTTTTCAGTGGTTGTTAAATACACTACTGGCCATTAAAATTGCTACACCACGAAGATGACGTGCTACAGGCGCAAAATTTAACCCACAGGAAGAAGATGCTGTGATATGTAAAGGATTACCTTTTCAGACCATTCACACAAGGTTGGCGCCGGTGGCGACACCTACAACGTGCTGACATGAGGAAAGTTTCCAACCGATTTCTCATACACAAACAGCATTTGACCGGCGTTGCCCGGTGAAACGTTGTTGTGGTGCCTCATGTAACGAGGAGAAATGTGTACCATCACGTTTCCAACTTTGATAAAGGTCGGATTGTAGCCTATCACGATTGCGGTTTATCGTATCGCGACATTGCTCCTCATGTTGGTCGAGATCCAATGACTGTTAGCAGAATATGGAATCGGTGGGTTCAGGAGGGTAATACGGAATGCCGTGCTGGATCCCAACGGCCTCGTATCACTAGCAGTCGAGATGACAGGAATCTTATCCGCATGGCTGTAACGGATCATGCAGCCACGTCTCGATCCATGAGTCAACAGATGGGGACGTTTGCAAGACAACAACCATCTGCACGAACAGTTGGACTACGTTTGCAGCACCATGGACTATCACCTCGGAGACCATGGCTGCGGTTACCCTTGACGCTGCATCACAGGCAGGAGAGCCTGCGATGATGTACTCAACGACGAACCTGGGTGCACGAATGGCAAAACGTCATTTTTTCGGATGAATCCACGTTCTCTTTACAGCATCATGATGGTCACATCCATGTTTGGTGACATCGCGGTGAATGCACATTGGAAGCGTGTATTCGCCATACTGGCGTATCACCCGGCGTGATCGTATGGGGTGCCATTGGTTACATGTCTCGGTCACCTGTTGTTCGCATTGACGGCTCTTTGAACAGTGGACTTACATATCCGATGTGTAATGACCCGTGGCTCTATCTTTCATTCGATCCCTGCGGAACCCTACATTTCAGCAGGATAATGCACGACCGCATGTTGCAGGTCCTGTACGAGCCTTTCTGGATATGGAAAATGTTTGACTGCTGCCTTGGCCAGCACATTCTCCAGATCTCTCACCAACTGAAAACGTCTGGTCAATGGTGGCCAAGCAACTGACTCGTTCCAATATGCCAGTCACTACTCCTGATGAACTATGGTATCGTGTTGTAGCTACATGGGCAGCTGTACCTGTACACGCCATTCAAGCTCTGTTTGACTCAATGCCCAGGCGTATCAAGGCCGTTATTACGGCCAGAGGTGGTTGTTGTAGGTTCCGATTTCTCAGGATCTATGCACCCAAATTGCGTGAAAATGTAATCACATATCAGTTCTAGTATAATATATTTGTCCAATGAATACCAGTTTATCATCTGCATTTCTTCTTGGTGTAGCAATTTTAATAGCCAGTAGTGTACTTCTCGCTAACCTCACCAACTGCGTTAACAACCGCTGGAGGTGCCGGAGTTCGTCTACAGAGTGTTTGTACACCACCGTTGTTCACATCGTCACTCACAATACATTTCTACCAGCTTCGCTCACCTTTTCAACACTTTCACCAAATTCAATTTCGGAACCCTCAGAGTCTTGTAACATGTCCAATGCTTCTATCTCAGTGAAATATTGACGGTACATTTTTAGTCACATTTTTCTCTCAGACTGGAGGAAACGGCGCTGAATATGGAGAAATAAGAAACAATCAGGAGCCAAAGAGAAATGAATCATTGTTGCGATCATTGTTGCTACCCAAACAGAGAAATTCTGTGCCCAGAGGGTCTACACTGACTCAATGGTGTGATTTATCGAATAAATGACTGCCGTTACACTTAATTTAACGGATTAAGTTTAGCTGAAAGAATTATATGCTGTGACTTCTGGTAGAGGAAATAATAAAAACAATAAATATTTTATCAAAATTTTAAAACATGAAATACCAAATTATATTACCATATTTACAAAAGGTGGACACAAAATATTCCACTCCCTCCCTTCCCGTTACCGTAAGGGTTAATCCCTGGGTGAGCTACCAGTAAGCAGAACCTGTAGCCCCAATATGAAATTATACTCCAGACATCTTCAGCGGGTTAAGACCACAGCGTCCACTTAACTAATAGAGAGGTCGAAGCGCATAACCACCATCACTATAGCGTACACGGTGCACTACGGGCGGTAAGAATTTTACTTTTGTGAGTATCACTAAACGAGTGGAGTTTACCATTTGTGACCCGTATCGTCGCTACGGTGTGCAAACATGGTGAAAACACTGCTCTCTTCTCCGCCTATATACACTGCTTACCGCATCACGTGACTACAACGCCGTCAGCTACGTTTCAATCGCACTTTGAGCAGAGGCCATAGCGTTCTGCTCATCAGTGTACCTTACGTAAATACTAGGGGAGCCATATTGCAGAACATCAGTCTGAAAGTTTATCAAGATCTGATTGTATATTTGTGCAGTCTTTCTTAGATACTGCTTGCTAATAATTGCATAAACTTCACAAAGCCTGACCCTTCTGTTATTAATGCATGGCAGCTTGTTAATAGGAAAAACAGGGATCCTGACACGCATCGCTGTGACATGCCTGAAGTCTTCTACATCTGATGACGACAACTATCCACCCACGACCACATACTGCTTCCTCTCTAGAAACAAATTGTCAATTCAGTTCCAAATTTCATTTGGTGGCCCCACATGACTGAGTTCACATGACCTGTGATTTCGGTGTCCTTGCTGGCTGCCATGGTGGACTTTAATATTTTGGAGAATAAATTACGAGTCTAACATTTGGCTCAAATGGATTGACAGTAAAATGTACGGTATCATGATTTTATTACAGCTTTAGGACTAATGTGCTCACTTAAATACTTATATCACTGCTACTACTTAATGCAGTAGTTGCAGGGACAACAGTCTGGATGATGGACTGGTCTGGCCTTGTAACACTAACCAAAACGGCCTTGCTGTGCTGGTACTGCGAACGGCTGAAAGCGAGGGGAAACTACGGCCGTAATTTTTCCTCACGGCATGCAGCTTTACTGTATGGATAAATGATGATGGCGTCCTCTTGGGTAAAATATTCCGGACGTAAAATAGTCCCCCATCGGATCTCCGGGCGGGAATACTCAAGAGGACGTCGTTATCAGGAGAAAGAAAACTGGCGTTCTACGGATCGGAGCGTGGAATGTCATATCCCTTAATCGGGCAGGTAGGTTAGAAAATTTAAAAAGGGAAATGGATACGTTAAAGTTAGATATAGTGGGAATTAGCAAAGTTCGGTGGCAGGAGGAACAAGACTTTTGGTCAGGTGAATACAGGGTTATAAATACAAAATCAAATAAGGGTAGTGCAGGAGTAGGTTTAATAATGAATAAAAAATAGGAGTCCGGGTAAGCTACTATAAAAAACATAGTGAACGCATTATTGTGGCCAAGATAGACACGAAGCCCACGCCTACGACAGTAGTTCAAGTCTATATGCCAACTAGCTCTGCAGATGACGAAGAAATTGAAGAAATGTGTGATGAGATAAAAGAAATTATTCAGATAATGAAGGGAGATAAATATTCGATAGTAGGAAAAGGAACAGAAGGAAACGTAGTAGGTGAATATGGATTGGGGGTAAGAAATGAAAAAGGAAGCTGCCTGGTAGAATTTCGCACAGAGCATAAGTTAATCATAGTTAACACTTGGTTCAAGAATCATACAAGAAGGTTGTATACATGGAAGAACCCTGGAGATACTAAAAGGTTTCAGATACATTATATAATGGTAAGACAGAAATGTAGGAACCAGATTTTAAATTGTAAGACATTTCCAGGAGCAGATGTGGGCTCTGACCACAGTCTATTGGTTATGAACTGTAAATTAAAACTGAAGAAACTGCAAAAAGGTGGGAATTTAATGAGATGGGACCTGGATAAACTGAAAGAACCAGAGGTTGTACAGAGTTTCAGGGAGAGCATAAGGCAACAATTGACAGGAATGGGGGAAAGAAATACAGTAGAAGAGGAATGGGTAGCTCTGAGAGATGAAGTAGTGAAGGCAGCAGAGGATCAAGTAGGTAAAAAGACGAGGGCTAGTAGAAATCCTTGGGTAACAGAAGAAATATTGAACTTAATTGATGAAAGGAGAAAATACAAAAACGCAGTAAATGAAGCTGGCAAAAAGGAATACAAACGTCTCAAAAATAAGATCGACAGGAAGTGCAAAATGGCTAAGCAGGGATGGCTAGAGGACAATGGTAAGGATGTAGAGGCTTATCTCACTAGGGGTAAGACAGATACTGCCTACAGGAAAATCAGCGAGACCTTTGGAGAAAAGAGAGCCACTTGTATGAATATCAAGAGCTCAGATGGAAACCCAGTTTTAAGCAAAGAAGGGAAAGCAGAAAGGTGGAGGGAGTATATAGAGGGTCTATACAAGGGCGATGTACTTGAGGACAATATTATGGAAATGGAAGAGGATGTAGATGAAATGGGAGATAAAATTCTGCGTGAAGAGTTTGACAGAGCACTGAAAGACCTGAGTCCAAACAAGGCCCCGGGAGTAGACAACATTCCATTGGAACTACTGACGGCCCTGGGAGAGCCTGTCCTTACAAAACTCTACCATCTGGTGAGCAAGATGTATGAGACAGCCGAAATACCCTCAGACTTCAAGAAGAATATAATAATTGCAATCCCAAAGAAGGCAGGTGTTGACAGATGTGAAAATTACCGAACTATCAGTTTAATAAGCCACAGCTGCAAAATACTAACGCGGATTCTTTACAGACGAATGCAGAAACTGGTAGAAGCCGAACTCGACGATCAGTTTGGATTCGGCAGAAATATTGGAACACGTGAGGCAATACTGACCCTACGACTTAACTTAGAAAATAGATTAAGGAAATGCAAACCTACATTTCTAGCATTTGTAGACTTAGAGTAAGCTTTTGACAATGTTGACTGGAATACTCTCAAATTCTAAAGGTGGCAGGGGTAAAATACAGGGAGCGAAAGGCTATTTACGATTTGTACAGAAACCAGATGGTAGTTATAAGCGTTGAGGGGCACGAAAGGGAAGCAGTGGTTGGGAAGGGAGTGAGACAGGGTTATAGCCTCTCCCAGATGTTATTCGATCTGTGTATTGAGCAAGCAGTAAAAGAAACAAAATAAAAATTCGGAGTAGGTAATAAAGTCCATGGAGAAGAAGTAAAAACTTTGAGGTTCGCCGATGGCATTGTAATTCTGTGTGAGACAGCAAAGGACTTGGAAAAGCAGTTGAATGGATGTACAGTGTCTTGAAAGGAGGATATAAGATGAACATCAACAAAAGCAAAACGAGGATAATGGAATGTAGTCGAATTAAGTCGGGTGATGTTGAGGGTATTAGATTAGGAAATGAGACACGTAAAGTAGTAAAGGAGTTTTGCTATTTGGGGAGCAAAATAACTGATGATGGTCGAAGTAGAGAAGATACAAAATGTAGACTGGCAATGGCAAGGAAAGCGTTTCTGAAGAAGAGAAATTTGTTAACATCGAGTGTAGATTTAAGTGTCAGGAAGTCGTTTCTGAAAGTATTTCTATGGAGTGTAGCCATGTATGGAAGTGAGATATGGACGATAAATAGTTTGTACAAGAAGAGAATACAAGCTTTCGAAATGTGGGGCTACAGAAGAATGCTGAAGATTAGATGGGTAGATCACATAACTAATGAGGAGGTATTGAATAGGATTGGGGAGGAGTTTATGGCACAACTTGTTTAGAAGAAGGGATCGGTTGGTAGGACATGTTCTGAGGCATCAAGGGATCGCCAATTTAGTATTGGAGGGTAGCGTAGAGGGTAAAAATTGTAGAGTGAGACTAAGACAAGAACACACTAAGCAGATTCAGAAGAATGTTGGCTGCAGTTCGTACTGGGAGATGAAGAAACTTACACAGGATTGAGTAGCATGGAGAGCTGCATCAAACCAGTCTCAGGACTGAAGACCACAGCAACAACAACTATTTAATGAAATATCATGTCCATTTCAGTCAAATACGGAATGCATATGACACAACGAATGTAGTAGCATAAGGAAATTCACATACGCTTCTCACATTAAAGGCAGATATCGTCAAATACAATTAGCTAGCTTTATTAGTGTAACTGTGCAAACGTGGCTGTGGAGAGGAAAATAAGTGCGCTATCGGATTTACCTAGTGACCGATCGCGCAGCACTGCAGAATAGTTCAAATTTTTTAGCAAAATACAGTCTTGTTATGTCTTCTTGCAAGATTGGTAGCTGCATTATAAGTAAATGAGTGTAGTTGGGGTAGATTACATCACATGAGCTAGCTGCACAAGAAATACATTTGCAGTTCAAAACATTATTCATTAAAACATAACTCAGTTGTAGCAGTACTAACTGGCTGAGCAACTCTAGTAGGCAACCAGTTTCACGAAAACCAAACTCAGACTTTTATTCGCAACTCACGAATAATCGGTCGGACTTTTAGTTTCACTAGGTATGTTCAACACACTTCCCTAAGAAAACTTCATCTATGGTCTCACGTGCACAAAAATCCTGACTCATAATTTGAAATGGGCTCGTCAAATAATCAAAGGCCAAAGACTTGCACTACTTGTCCAACTGCTGCCAGTAAACTAAATCACACAAACTTTACAGACTCACATCCTGGAGACCTCCTCTCCCTTTCGAGTCCAAAAATCAGTGCCCATCTACCGCACCGACACATAAGACTGCCTTACTACGCATTACCCCATCATTTTTTATTTTGTTTACTGTTGGCTGCTACTTTCGTCTTTTCCCAACGACGTCATTCCATCATACTGACGTGCATTAAACTGTAACTTGCAACGTTAAGGATATGGTACTGGTAGAATCGGTAAAGCTTTCTGGTTCATCTTCAGCATCTGTTCCAACTGTTCACACAACATTTTGACAGGTAACATCTGTAGACACACTATAAGCTCCATAGTCAAGAAATATATTATGGATTTTACAGCTTACCGAAAATTATGTACAATGTAGGCTTACAATCAAATTTGCAGCTACACAGTTATCGAGAAAACGTAAATACTGAAACAGACAAAATGCATATTACATGTAAACAAACCTCATCACAGGAATAGCCATGTTAATATCAGTAACAAACCAAAATACGAAAATTACAAGCTGTGCAATAATGTTAAATTATTAATTAAGTTATCTTTTGGAACTTTATATCTCATCTTTAAATTTAGGATACGGAGACACTGAAATTAATCCTAGTTTTTGTCAGTTCTGTCTCAAGTAGAAAATAGCCAATTCGAAATATGAAAATTATGTCGTAGTTTTGAATTCAAAAGCGTAGTTGATTCTCAAAACTGTTCAGGCTAAAATTACTTTCATTATTCGTAAATCCTGATGAGGAACATAAAACAGATTTAACCTATTCATAGAAAAACACAAAACTGCAAAACATCAGTTTGACAATCAGAGAGTAAGACATACCAAATCAAATTAAGTATATCATTATCAACACAATATAAACATTATATTACCATAAATAACTACCAATAGTTATTGTAAGCGTTATTCTCAACCTGCATGTATCACATTTTTCTAGTTTCTATTACGATACTAACCTGTGTCAAAAGCGTGTAAAGAAAAGCCAGAATAACAAATCCAGCCTGAACCTGGAGTTTTACGAGATCTTTGACTTATCAGCGCAGACGAAACACTTAATTGTTGCGGAAGCACGAAAGCGGGTGTACGCTGAAGGGTCGCTCGATAAACTGTTGCCATCACTAATGTACGTAAGTACTGTAATCAGTTGCGAAAGTGTATCGGAATGTGGCATTAAACCTTCTGGTAGAAAATGACATCATGGCCAAGACTATATATTTAAAGCAAACTTCAACTTCAACCTACTACGAGAACCTATTTGTATAAGCTTGCACAAAAAGAAGAAGCAGCAGCCTGGGAGATTATCATCAAAACTTCATCACGAGAAAGCTAAGTACCATTAATCCAGCTACGCCTTCTTCACTTTATTCAATTTAGATACTTTAGAGTAGTGACGAGTACTAGAATGTGGTCAGGCCTGAACGTTTTAGGCATGCAATGCAATTTTAGGACCAATCAGACAACCTTAATAATAATATTTTCATATTAAATCGTGCTCAGAAATAATGATCAATACTATGTACTTGAAATAAATAGCTTCTCATAAAATGTTCCGTTAATATGAATATTCTATTCCCAACATAACACATAAATAAGGTGAACGGTTTTTACTATCTACTAACGATGCTGAAGTTCAGATATAATGTGATACAGATTGGTATGCTGTGGTGTTAAATATCTACAAGTATGATTTCTTGCTATTTCCACCTCAACTGCTGGTGGTGGGAATTGCATCTGCACACCAGTGGAGGCGAATCGGTGGCTGCTGGCTAAGCCTCATGGGCCGGCCCAGCTTAGCTGCTCATGTACCGCCTTCAGGTATCTTAACCACTCTACGTACAGGGTGTTTCAAAAATGACCGGTATATTTGAAACGGCAATAAAAACTAAACGAGCAGCGATAGAAATACACCGTTTGTTGCAATATGCTTGGGACAACAGTACATTTTCAGGCGGACAAACTTTCGAAATTACAGTAGTTACAATTTTCAACAACAGATGGCGCTGCAAGTGATGTGAAAGATATAGAAGACAACGCAGTCTGTGGGTGCGCCATTCTGTACGTCGTCTTTCTGCTGTAAGCGTGTGCTGGTCACAACGTG
Organism: Schistocerca americana; assembly: GCF_021461395.2. Taxonomy (NCBI): domain Eukaryota; kingdom Metazoa; phylum Arthropoda; class Insecta; order Orthoptera; family Acrididae; genus Schistocerca; species Schistocerca americana. The sequence goes on along the minus strand of NC_060123.1, from coordinate 207,544,228 downwards.
CAAGTGTGCTGTAGACAACATGGTTTATTCCTCAGAACAGAGGATTTTTCTGGTGTTGGAATTCCACCGCCTACAACACAGTGTTGTTGCAACAAGACGAAGTTTTCAACGGAGGTTTAATGTAACCAAAGGACCGAAAAGCCATACAATAAAGGATCTGTTTGAAAAATTTCAACGGACTGGGAACGTGACGGATGAACGTGCTGGAAAGGTAGGGCGACCGCGTACGGCAACCACAGCGGGCAACGCGCAGCTAGTGCAGCAGGTGATCCAACAGCGGCCTCGGGTTTCCGTTCGCCGTGTTGCAGCTGCGGTCCAAATGACGCCAACGTCCACGTATCGTCTCATGCGCCAGAGTTTACACCTCTATCCATACAAAATTCAAACACGGCAACCCCTCAGCGCTGCTACCATTGCTGCACGAGAGACATTCGCTAACGATATAGTGCACAGGATTGATGACGGCGATATGCATGTGGGCAGCATTTGGTTTACTGACGAAGCTTATTTTTACCTGGACGGCTTCGTCAATAAACAGAACTGGCGCATATGGGGAACCGATAAGCCCCATGTTGCAGTCCCATCGTCCCTGCATCCTCAAAAAGTACTGGTCTGGGCCGCCATTTCTTCCAAAGGAATCATTGGCCCATTTTTCAGATCCGAAACGATTACTGCATCACGCTATCTGGACATTCTTCGTGAATTTGTGGCGGTACAAACTGCCTTAGACGACACTGCGAACACCTCGTGGTTTATGCGAGATGGTGCCCGGCCACATCGCACGGCCGACGTCTTTAATTTCCTGAATGAATATTTCGATGATCGTGTGATTGCTTTGGGATATCCGAAACATACAGGAGGCGGCGTGGATTGGCCTCCCTATTCGCCAGACATGAACCCCTGTGACTTCTTTCTGCGGGGACACTTGAAAGACCAGGTGTACCGCCAGAATCCAGAAACAATTGAACAGCTGAAGCAGTACATCTCATCTGCATGTGAAGCCATTCCGCCAGACACGTTGTCAAAGGTTTCGGGTAATTTCATTCAGAGACTACGCCATATTATTGCTACGCATGGTGGATATGTGGAAAATATCGTACTATAGAGTTTCCCAGACCGCAGCGCCATCTGTTGTTGAAAATTGTAACTACTGTAATTTCGAAAGTTTGTCTGCCTGAAAATGTACTGTTGTCCAAGCATATTGCAACAAACGGTGTATTTCTATCGCTGCTCGTTTAGTTTTTATTGCCGTTCCAAATATACCGGTCATTTTTGAAACACCCTGTACATCCCAGGTCACTTTCGGCACAACAGCCCGGTTTCATCTACCTGAACTGGAAAATGCCTTGGTCCCATTTATGTAGAGACATCCTGTGCATCATTTCTAAAGGAATGGCTACCAAACTTTTCTAAGCTGGGCTCATTAATTATTACTGTTATTGAAATTACAATGAAATGAACACTCTTAGCTGCTTACAGGCGTTGATATACGTCAACGGGGACAGATGAAAATGTGTGCCCCGATCGGGACTACAACCCGGTATCTCCTGCTTGCGTGGGAGACGCTCTATCCATCTGAACCACCGAGGACACCGAGGATAGCGCGACTGCAGGGATTCGTCTCTGGCACGCCTTCCGCGAAACCCACATACTCAACGTATTGTCCCGCACTACATTCGTAGTGCCCCCGCCCATTATACTCATTACTCGCGGCGCGTTGCCGATTCCCGTAAGAGTTCGGGCACTGTTTGTGCATCTGCACACAAGAAGAAGATGGTCAAGTGGCCGGTGAGCCTTAACTATATGTATACTAAGATGGTATCTGTTCTTTCGTGCATGTCCGAAAGAACAGATACCATCGGTATATCAATGCCTGTAAGCAGCTAAGGGTGTTCATTTCATTGTAATTTCATGCTAACGAGCTGCATGGTCACCAATGGTATCTGTTCTCTCGGACATGTCCGTAAGAACAGATACCGTCTTTGTATATATATATATAATTATTACTATTATTATTGTAATTTGTTTTCTTAACTACTCTGTATTAATTACCGTTGCTCATGTGAATTCTGTAACAAATTGAAACCCATACTCAAGAGTTCCTCGTTTGTGTGACTTGGAAAGCCTGTCCAAACTAGTCAGAACCTCGCTCCCAACACTGTCGTTACAGATCTGCTCAAACGAAATCGCAGGTCTCCATGTTGGCGTCTCTGAACTTTGATATCTGGACGTGATATGTAATGATTACAAGTTACCAGATTGTGTGCTAAAAAGAATGTGAACACCTCTCTTACATTTATTTACAATTAATGAGGGACATTCTGATAGTAACTTTTGTCATTTTCTTCACATGGAAAGTTTATTGTCAAAAAGAAATAGTATATTCCTCCATACTCATCACCGACATTGAGGCATTTGTCGTAGTGAGCTATAAGTTTGAAGAAACCACTATGGTAAAACTCGGCACCCTGCGATGCAAGGAATTGTCGCACACCCTGTTCCATCTCAGCGTGTCCTATACCCTAACAATGTCTTTCTCATTCGCTGATTTGGAAGGCTACCCATTTCGGCCTTCATCCTGCACCCACTGACTTCGTTCTCTGAACATGCAACACTGCGACCAACCATTTAACGAGACATACGTGGTATGTAGGCATTCGTCGATGACTGATACACTAGTACCACATGCCCATTCATACGGGACAACACCATGCATCTCCAGTGGCGACCGCGTTGTCAACACACGTCCGTGTTCCATCGTGATGTGTACTCGAATAACCGAATATTCCGAGCATGCCTGTATGAAGCCCTCCTTTCCGTCATGGAACCAGCAACAGGTGCGGATTCATACGGCATCTATTTTTTCACGTGGTATGCCATCTTCTCTTCCAAAAACAATGACCAAACTAATTTTCGGAATGTCCTTCACGTTTATCCTGGCAATACTGGAGCCTTTAGATCTTCTCTTGCATTTAGATAGGCATTCTACACGTTTTGTATTATATTCACGTAATGGTATAGACGTTATAAATATTGAATAGGTAGTGATATATGTTAAAAATATTTAATACAGAGTACAATAATTGGAAGTAAATACTAGTAGCGGAAAGGAGTAGTAGTTGTAATAGAAGAAAAAGACACAATTTAAGTAATTTGGGCATAGTAAAACGAAGATGGAGCACAGTCCAGGAGATGTAAACTCGTGTTACTGGTAGCAATGGACGTGAAAGAATGGATGTATTGTGTATGACGTCATACACAACAGTAAGGGGAGGTGGCATGCAGAGTGGTGCAGCAACTGCCGTATGAAAGCTGGACAGGGGCAGATTAGCGAACAAAATAACACAGGAAACAAAAGATTTACTTACATGTATTTCTCCAAACGTATAAAGACTCATTGCAAATAACGCAGCAAAAAATGAAGTCCACATTTAAAACAGCAATAACAAGGAAGGGTCTCTTTGCACTAAGAACAAACAATGGTATCATAACATTCAGGCTACAAGTGCGAGTGGACTGTGTGTCTGCTGCCAACCATTGTATATTGCGGCAGCAGAGGGCGCTCGTAGTCTAGAGCCACGCTAGGCGCGGCTCACTGGGTGCGGACCATTGGGTCTGCCAGATACCGCCCTATTGCTATCGGCGTCAAAAGGGAACTTGCAATTCTGTTACCAGCTTCGCGACTCCATTGGTGTCGATACGTGATAAGACAGGGTGAGAGAGGGAGAGTCAGAAGAACGTGTCAGAAACAAGTACTGAGGAAGGGGGAAAAGAAATGGCCTGACTGCTCCTGAAATAAAAAAGCGCAAGAAGCGTAACTAGGGGATTATAACATCCACGATATATATATATATATATATATATATATATATATATATATATATATATATTACGAGTGGAATATGAACGTTTGGATAATATTCATTCAATTATGTAATTATTTCTTTAAAAGATGATAATTATGTAAAACAGAGACAATATTTGTCCCACATTCTTTGTTAATCTGTGTTATTCTTTTCTTTTGTTTTGTACCCTTTTGTCGTCTTCTTCTGATGTACATCGCAAGACGCGAATCGATTTGAGGTCTGTTAAATGAAAAACATTTAATTTAAAATTATTGTACTTTTATGTTCATTTGCTGATAAAAACAAATAGAGCCAAATAAGTTAAAACTATTTATGATTAATTATTGAAAATTCACTTCTTGTTTTAATTATAATTTTGTATTAATTGTTTTATCATAGCTGCAAGAAGCGCAGCCATTGTTAGTTGCGATTATATGGCAACTTCGTCTGTACTTCTAGTTCCAAATAGCATGGGTTTGTGTTAAACTAATTTGCTAAAAATTTAATAATTTATTTTATTGGTGGCATCAATTTAAATGATTTATTGGGAAAAGGAAAGTCTTAATTAAAGAAGAAATCTTCTATCTTTTGTTGGCCGCCATCTTAACTTTTATTACAGCGGCAAATTTAAATTACTTGAAACTGCAAACTTTCAATATCCAGATGTGTAAGAAATAAATGTGCACCAGTGGTACTGAACTCTATTTATAAAAGAAAAAATTAATCGAATCAGACTGCATTTTCTAAGAACACTGCTGATGGTATTTATTGTTGAACAAGATTTCATTGCTGATGTATGTGGCCAAAATTAAACTACGCACGAGTCAGGGAGAAAAATATTTCTGGTTGCATACGTCAGTGTTGTGTGCGGGTGGTATTCTGTGGCTCCTTTTCATGATCAATTTGCTAAGAATAATTAAATCCATCGAAGACGAAAAAACTATAAAAGCTCTGATGTACGATCTGTAATTTTAGTGATACGAAAACACTTACAGTCAACATTATTACAGTACGTCAGGTGGAATTCTTGTGCAATTTGAACAAAATAATTATCCGGGAGAAGTTGTAGTTTGAATAATGCATTATACATGTGTATAATATTGTCAGTATCATCTACAAAATAAAATCAATGCAAAAACTGCTAAAAAAAAGAGTTAATTAAAACCGCAGAATACCATAGAGTATCGTATCATCCATATTCATTGCACTTGTCGGGGTGCAATGTAGACTAGCCTCCCCGTGGTGCACCCTGGGCAACGTGATTTTTTATCACGGCTAAATAGTCTACAAATCTGGCTGCTGGACCTGTGAGGATTTCCCAGCTTGACAGAATCAGCACAGACATGAACGCGAATACCCGAAACAACGGTTCCTCTCAGAACCCGTTGACCAAGGACATTGGAGATGTCCTTAAAATCCTACAACTCAACGTAGAAGGAATGAGTAGAGCTAAATCTGACTACCTAATTAAAGTCCTGGACAACCATTCAGTGGATGCTGTCTTGCTCCAGGAAACACATTGCGCCGACGAAAAGCAGTTGAAAAATAGATCCAAACTTCCAGGCTATTCCCTTGCTGCAGCAACTTACCACGCTAACTAAGGCACTGCCACCTACTTTAAAAACAACACTGACCAGGTCCACGATATAAAAACACACACTGACCCAAGCGCCTACGTCATAAGAACAAAAATTGCTGATATTGAAGTCATCAACCTCTACAAACCCCCAACTCAGTCATGGAATGACTCTGCTATTTCCAACATACAACATCCTACAGTGATAATGGGCGATTTCAACAGCCACAGTACCCAGTGGGGATATAACAACACCAATGAGGATGGGGAGGGAGTAATGCAATGGGCGGACATAGAAGATGTCTCCTTGATCCATGATCTAAAGGATAAAGGGACCTTCCACTCGGCTAGATGGGAAAGAGACTACAACCCCGACCTGTGCTTTGTTTCCAGAGACGCCAAAAACCTACCATTACGCTGCAATAAACAGATATTGCCTGATTTTCCTCGTAGCCAGCACAGGCCCGTCCTGCTACATGTCGGTATACAGATTCCAATAGTGAGATCTACACCTAAACCTCGATGGAATTTTGGCAAAGCCAACTGGGAAGCCTTTACCGCCGAAATGGACCACAACATCTAATGGATCCCACCCGCATCGAAGAACTACAACCGCTTTGTGGGATTACTCCTAGCCATTGCCAAAAAACACGTTCCCAGAGGCTACAGAAAAACTTATATTCCCGGCTGGAGCCAAGAATGCATAGACCTATATAATGCATATTCGCAAAACAACGATCCTGAAATTGCGGACGAGCTTCTCCAATGCCTGGACTCAGCAAGACGAGAAAAGTGGCACACTCTCATGAAAAATATGGACTTCAAGCACTCCAGCAAGAAAGCCTGGTGCCTTCTTAAAAACCTAGGTGAAAGCTCCATTAAAACCTGTATGGGTGGCAACATACACCCCAAAGAGGTAGCAAACAGAATAGTTAACCTTACGAGGAAAACACCACGCAGCAACAAGGATAAGACTATGAAAGTAAAGAAAGAACTGAGAACCAAGCTCCGACAATCCACATCCGACAACAATTTCTCAAAAACCTTTACCATCCTAGAGATCACAGAAGCACTGAAAGAAATGAAAATGGGCAAAGCGGCTAGTTTAGATGAGGTCTACCCCGAGTTCTTACGGCACCTAGGACCTCGAGCTCTACTGTGGCTAACTCAGTTTTACAACGACATCCAACGATCGGAAACACTACTACCACTATTTAAACAAACCAAGATCGTTGCATTCTTAAGCCTGGCAAAGATGGAAAGCTCCCAGAGGACTATAGACCTATAGCTCTTCTAAGTGTAAGCTACAAACTATTGGAGAGACTTTTTCCCAACAGAATAAAACCCATTGCTGAGAATTTCATTCCTATTGAACAAGCCGGATTTAGACCCGGTCGGAGCTGCTGTGATCAAGTATTATCTCTTACCACACATATTGAGAGTGGATTTCAGAGGAAGAAAAAGACAGTCGCCGTGTTCATAGATCTATCGTCAGCATATGACACAGTGTGGAGGGAGGCAATGATTCTTAAACTCCAACGCATTATTCCTTCCAAGAAAACGGCTACCCTAATCAACAATATGCTTTCAAATAGATTTTTTGAAGTACACCTAGATGGAGAGATAAGCAAGAAATATAGGTTAAATGATGGTCAGCCCCAAGGATCCGTGCTAGCTCCATTACTTTTTAATATATATACATCAGACCTACCAGAGACATCTTCTAAGAAGTTTATCTACGCAGACGATATTGCTCTCACATATCAACGTCAAGACTTCCACAATTCCGAAAGAATCATTGAGGAAGACCTTATCAAAATGGATGAATATTTCGAAATATGGAGGCTCAGACCTAATACTTCTAAAACCCAAGTCTCCTGTTTCCACCTCAACAACAGACAGGCAAACTATGCACCCCGCGTAGAGTTCAGACGCCAGCTGCTTAACTACAATCCCCTCCCAAAGTATCTGGGAATACATTGGACCGATCTCTGACGCACAAGGAGCACTTATACAAATGCGCAGCAAAAATCCAAACCAAAAATAATGTCCTACACAAACTCGCTGGAAGTAGCTGGGGAGCAAGCGCCACAGTTCTCAGAACATCTGCTCTTGCACTAGTGTATTCGGTGGCTGAATACTGCGCTCCGGTCTGGCTAAACAGCACTCATACAGCAACGGTGGACACCCAGCTAAACGACACCATGAGGCTCATCTCAGGCACTATTAAACCGACGCCCCACCAATGGCTGCCGGTACTGGCTAACATAGCCCCACCTCATCTAAGGCGAAGATCTACACTGAAAAGGGAATGGCAAAAGTGCGCTAACAACCGTGACCTACACTTACACGAAGACTGCAAGAATCCCAGCCACAGGCTCAAGTCCCGTAAGCCATCATGGAGATAGGGCAACAGTTGATCGAGGACAATTATGACATCGACTAAGCCTAGTGGCGTCGGGAATGGGATATGTCTAACCCTGTTCACCTTAACTTAGTCTCGGACCCAACCGTACGGCCCGAGGGCTTCGGTCTTCCCAGAAAATCTTGGACGACTTTAAATCGTATCCGAACAGCTATGGTAGATGTAATTACTGGAAGCACAAATGGGGACAGACTGACTCACCCAACTACGACTGTGGGAATCCACGAACTCTACATCATATCGCAATGGACTGCCCTACGAGGAGATTCCCTGACACAATGCAGGAGCTGCACCTCCTGGAGGGAGATGCTTCTGGCTGGCTGAGGGACTTGGACATACAACCATGAGTCTGGTCTACTCTTTTCCTTCTGAAAAACCTATTACTAGATACTATTACTATAATTTCTACGTATTTTTGTGTATTTTGTTTCTTACTTCCTTTTTTAGATCTAATAATTGTTTGTTGCCTGTAACATATTGACCATTCATTGTTTTTGTACGTTGTTTGTGTTATTACTTACTTACTGCTGTATTCTATTAGCCATATGAAATATATAAATATATATATTGCACTTGTCGATGATGATGATACACAAAAACCGCCACAGGATGACAGGATCAGCTGCTGTACGATTTCCCGAGAGAAGATGTGCATATGTGTTAATGTTTTAGGGAAACATTGCAAGGTTGGAAAATGGAGTACTTCAACATGTTCTTAAAGGAAATGGGACATTAAATTATGCAAGTATCTTCTTCCAGAGACGGACAGTACTAGCGGCGAGGGAGACTCCGAATGTTTCAGTTTTAGAAATCAGCAGAGTTAGGATAATAAACAAGTGAGATCTTGTTATGTGATTACGCTGAGGTGAGAATTACTTGACCTATGATGTGAGATGTTGGGCTGCACTTAGACAAGGGAGTTAACATCCTAACGCAGCGTATGAGGCGCTGATATGATCAATTAAACGGATATTACTCAGGTTACGCTCACAAGCAATCATGAACGTTCTAAACTTCTAGAGTATTCACTACTCGTGTTCTGCTCAATTTCATCGAAGCAGTGGAGGTACGTGGAACGGGTGATTGACAAGTTTGCATTTCACAGCCTGTATAATTGTACTGCGAAATTTGTAATGAGCATAGGGGCAAGCGGAAGCCTTCCTGCACGCGGTGACAGCATTTTCTGCCCTGTTGAGTTGCTCGCCCAAAGTTACAGCAATGTGTTTCACCGTTTACTTATAAGATATCGTGATACCGTCGAGAAGAAAAGGGGGTAATGTTTCGCGGAATTCAGAACACATTAACTTTAATCAGATTGAGGCTTGGTGCCTTACTATCCATTGCTGTCTCTGAGATATTACTGTCTCGGAGCAGCTGGCGTCTGTTCGGCGTGCCGGCATCTCGCCAAAGCCAGTGACTTGCGAGTCGGTTGTCTAAAGGCGTGAGCATGCGCCACGTATATAGAGAGAGGTTTAGTGGCTGAAGAGGCTTGCAGTGCGACGAGGCAGCACAGCTTTTGGTGGCCCACGGTGAACGCTATGGCTGTGCGTTCCGCCCGAGCGGCTGGTTCACCGGGAGGGTTCGCAAGTTGGTATCCAGCGGATGCGTTTAGCTGCGATGTGGTTGCTGCACCTTTGGTGGAACCCGTCGTTTTCCGCCTGTGGTGGAGAGGAGTCCACTGTTCGGAAGTCGACACTCAGGTGCCACCTGTAAGGGTTGAATTTTGACCGCTTGGTCTTGCGCTGTTTCTGCAGGGATTTATGTGCTTCGTTTGGTGAACATCTGACTTATTATTATTCTGTGGTAGAGACAGTTTTTGAGCCCAGTAGAGTACCGTCAGGTACCGACATTCTGGTTCTCAGATACTAGGATTCAAACCCTTCGCACCTTACACGCGCATTCTATCTGTGCTGTCTTCAAATAACGTGAAGGACTGATTAATTGCTTAGCTACGATCAGTGTTACCATGCAAGCGGATTGATTTGTGAACTGATTTTCTTCTGTCGAATAGTTGTTTATGGGCTTGTGCCTGAGTAGGCTAACAAATACTCCATAAATTGTTCTCATTGTGAGCAGAAGAACCATCTATGTTTATTCAGACTAACGTTTAACCTGTTTAAGCCGCTGAGGCGTTACTTAATTATCTTGGTATAATTCTGTTGGCCGCTTCAAATATTGACCGAACTGCCTGCGGTTTTCAAAGCTTTGAATGATGAAATTCTCTCGTAGTGATGTTAGTTTAATTTAATATGTTTATTATGCATTGCTCTTATGTTAAAGATTTTCATGTCTTTCGGGCAGGTTTATTGTATTGTACATTAGAACAGTTGAAATTAAAAGTGGTTACATGGAGGACGCTACTTTTCGAAGCTGCTGCCCTGTAAGCGGTTGGTTGTTACCGCATTCAAACCTGGTATTCGTGTTATAAGATTTGACTTGCTACGAGGTTGGATCTTTAATAGAGCCGCTTGCAGTTGTTGTAATTTATTTTGCCGTTCTAGTTATGTTGTCTTAATTAAGTAATGATCATTTCCTGTGCTCTAAAATTTTGATATTCCTGAACTCAAATTTTAAGAAAATTAACGAATTTTTGTTTTTGTTTTAAATTTAACATTCAAATTTCATTAGTCTGTAACCACGTTTTCAAATGTTGTTAACTGATGTTTGAGGAGGCACTGTCAAAAAGTACTAAATAGTCTTGTGTATACTTGTTTATTTGTGGTAAAAAACTGACGTTGAAAGTATATTTACATTGTGTCCAGCTCCTTACCACTCCACCATCTAGCTCCCTACCTTTCAGTTGAACATACGGTAAAATTATCGCCTTAAAAACGTCAAAAGAAATTACAACAATTACAACAGGCTCGTATTAAAGCTCCAAACTTTCAGGCTAGTCAGATTTCGAAAAGTGAAAGCCAGGTTTGAATGTGGCTGCAAAAAATCGCTTACAGGCATCCTGGGAAACAAGGGCCTCCGCGTAACCACTTTCATTTTCAGCTATTCTAATGGGAAATAGAGCAAAGCTGTATGAGACACAGTAAAATCTTTTAAGCCAAGACCAACACCTAATAGATACACTGATCAGCCAGAACAATATGACCACCAGCATGAAATTTTCACTCTGCAGCTGAGTGTGCACTGAAATGAAACTTCCTGGCAGGTTAAAACCGTGTGCCGGACCGAGACTCGAACTCGGAACCTTTACCTTTCGCGGGAAAGTACTCTATCATCTGAGCTATCCAAGCACGACTCACGACCCCTCCTCACAGCCTCAATCCCGCCAGTAGCTCGTCTCCTACCTTCCAAACTTCACAGGTGCTCTCCTGCAGATCGTAGAGCACTTTCCCGCGAGAGGCAAAGGGCCCGAGTTCGAATCTTGTTCCGGCACACAGTTTTAATCAACCAGGAAGTTTCATATGACCACCGATTTAATATCGATATAAACCAGTCCAGGTGATAGCAGCGTCACGTGCCGAGGAATGACTGGTAGTCAGACACACGGTGCGTGCATTATTGGTCGGCGTGCTGTCCGTATGTAGAATGGGGAATGAGCACGATCTCTGAGTTTGACCGAGGGCAGAATGCCGTGGGAGCAGACTGTGATGGCCCCGGATATTCGGCACGATCATTTCGGAAACTGCATGACTTGTCCGGTATTCGAGGCTTGTTGTGGAGAGCGTCTTCAACACGTGGCGAAATCAAGGCGAAAACACGTTCAGAAGTCGTGGGGTTGGGTAGCTATCCCTCTTTACAGATGTCCGACGTCGTACACTTGGCAGACTGCTAAAGCAGGATAGGCAGCGAACTCTTGCGGAGAAAACATAAGACCCTAATGCTGGGTAAAGTACAAGTGTGTTAACACCGCGACTTCGGTAACTACGACTGATCATTAGCACTGGATATTGGCGGAATGGTAGAGGGTTACATGGTCTGATGAATCCCATACCATCCGTCGTCTTCCGGGGGAACAGCTCCTTAACTTTTCTACTGCTGGTCACGGCGGAGGTTCGAGTCCTCCCTCGGGCATGGGTGTGTGTGTTTGTCTTTAAGATAATTTAGGTTAAGTCGTGTGTAAGCTTAGCGAATGATGACCTTAGCAGTTAAATCCCGTAAGATTTCACACACATTTGAACATTTTTTTCTCTACTGCGAACGGTGACAGGCCAGTGGCGGCTGTATTATGCTTTGTGAATATTCACGCATCAATGGCTCCAGTGGAAATACAGAAAGACATGATGAAGGCTAAGGAGTATCGTACATTTGTCGCACATTTCGTGACGATCTTGTTTGCTGACTGCCGTGGCATTTTTCAACAAGATAATGTGCCATGTCACAAGATCAGGAACGTGATGACGTGATTTGAGGAACCCAAGTTCCAATTGATGTGCTCGCCCTCCAACTAGCTAGATCTGAACCTGTTCGAACGCATCTAGGATATTATTGAATGTGGCTTCAGAGCTCACCGACCCCTCCCGCAGTTTACGGGAAGAGGATGACTTGCGTATGCAGACGTGGTGCCAACTCGGTCCAGCGATCCACCAAGGCCTCATCGCTTCCATGCCACGACGCGTCGCCACTGTTATCCGTGCCAGAGGTGGAAATATCGGCTGTTAGCTAGGTGTTCATAATTTTCCGGCTGATGAGTGTATACTAAACAAAACTAAGTCCAACATCAGTACGAGGGCAAATTTCGTCATTCAGAGCTTTGAAAACCGCACCAGTTTGGCCAGTTTGTGAAATGGCCAACAGAATCACACCACGATAACTAAGTAACGCCTCACCACGTTAAACAAGTGGAAATAAAGCCTGTGTAAATACAGGTAGAAGATTCTTCTGCCAACTTGAATATACACCGATTACAAACAGAACATAACTTATGGAGTTGTGAGCTCACTCAGTAATTAGTCTCTAAAGAACGATTTGACAGTAGTTAATGAGTTCAAAGATACACTTACCTGCACGATAACACTGGGAAGGGCTAAGGAACAATTCAGTCCTTCACATTGTTTGTACATATCATACGTAGAATTCACGCTCAAGCTGTGAAGGGTTCGAGTCACAGTGCAATTTACTAAGAACCGGGATGAAGGGAACTGACGGTACACTACTAGGCTCCAAAACGGTCACTAGCACAGGATAATGACAAGTCAGGTGCTCACCGTATACTGCACCTAAATACCTGCGAAACAGCGCTAACCCAAGTGGTTACAATCCAATCCTTAGAGCTAGGAGAGTAATTGGAGTCTCGGCTTATGAAATGCGGATTCGGTCCAGTATAGGCTGCAAGCAACGGCTGCCACCAAGGTGCTCACCGCCGGCTCCCAAAAGCCGCACTGCCCCATCGCACCGCAAGCCACTTCCACCAATGAGGACAAGCAAATCTCTCTACGGAGTGCATGCTCTGGCCTTCATGTAACCGACTCGCACATTGTTGCTCCCTAGATAGCAGAAGTACTGATGTGATGAGATGTGGCTCTTAGTTAACGCTGCATTCCGTCGGCAGAAAATCATTTTGCCAGATGACGGAACCAGCAAGATGTCATTGACAAACGAGGAGAACAATAGTGGGCCCTGGGCTTACCTCTGTGGAACTCCTGAGAGAACATAGTTCCAGGACGACGTTTTACTTACACAGACATTCCACTGCTTTTTGCTTATCAAATAACTTTTGCACCATAAAGCTTTGAAAATGGCTGCGTTGTCAGCGACTGTTTACAAAGTAAAATTAAAGCAATAACAGCCCTCCGTCGCAAAAATAAAGTCTTTTGACCTAGGTTTCGGCACTACTAAGAGTGCCTTCATCAAAAGTAACTCAAACTGGCCTATAACATAAGTACGAAGTTTCAGCAAATTTTTAAAAAAAAATCTAACTACTGACAAGCTGTACAAAAGAGAAACAGTTTGTACATGTCACATATAAAATAAATATCAAGTGATAAAGCTGTAATCACAGAATTTTAAAATAGAAAACATGGAAGGCAAGCCACTATGGCCTGCTCACACATCTCGAGCTACGGTAGCGCCCGCGTTAGCAAAAAATGGTTCAAATGGCTCTGAGCACTATGGGACTTAACATCTGTGGTCATCAGTCCCTTAGAACTTAGAACTACTTAAACCTAACTAACCTAAGGACATCACACACATCCATGCCCGAGGCAGGATTCGAACCTGCGACCGGAGCGGTCACGCGGTTCCAGACTGAAGCGCCTAGACCGCACGGCCACACCGGCCGGCCGCGTTAGCAACTGCGGGCAGGTGAACAAAGAGTGCCATCTACTAGCCTCAAATGCAAACAGGCTACTTAACATTCGAAATGTAGACAGACGAATATTAAGATGAATACTATTTAATACATGAAGTAAGAGGCAATATTTTATCTGACAGCAGCAGACATGGCAAGAGTTTGTCTACACAAGAGCTTGGAAGTACAGTTTAAAGGCTGACGACATCATTTAAGAATTACAAATGCAGCTGAATAACTCAGCGAGTTGGAAAACGGTATAACATGAAATGTACATAATATAAACGATTTAATAAACTAAAAGTTACGAATCGACTTAGAAAAAATATTTCGGTAACTGCACGAGGGAACACGAAATCAAATATCAAGTAACGGCTTTACACCGTTGAAGAAGCTTTTATTACATAATTGTAGCTGCTCATTAACAATGAGGCCATCATTTCGAGAAAGAGGTTTAAAAATTTCTAATTCTTCGAGAAGATGTAATCTGCGTCCTTTCTTCTCAGTGTGCAAAATGTTGACATCGTGAACACCTTTAGGCGCGTGACCTGTAATCATAAGGTGGTCGCCAAAAGACGAATTTTGGGTGCTAGTACCATTTTTCTTGAAAGATGTCCTTTGTATCTGACTGTAAAGGCACGTCCTGTTTGTCCTATGTAGCAAAAAGAGCAAGTGTCGCAAAACATCTTGCAACCACCAGAGTCTTTCAAAGGGGAACGGGTCGATTTTAAATTATGAATAATTTTTTTTCAAATTATTATTGGTTGAAAAGGCGACATTACACTTGTATTTATTACGAAGAAGGCGTTGAATCTGATAGGAGATGGGCCCCAAGAAAGAAATAGAAAAAAAACTTCTTCTTTAGCCTGGACTCAATGACAGAGGTGCCCATTGTAGTAACTCTTTCAACAGTTTTCCTTTTAAGGATGTTATCCACTATGGCAAGTTCGTATTCGTTATTAACTGCTATCGTTTTGATTAAATTAACTTCTGCCTCGAATTTCTCTTTCGAGTGTGGAACAGAAGTAGCTCTGTGAGTAGCAGTGTGAAAGAAAGTGTTTTTATAAGATTGCGGGCACATGGAAGACGCAGGTACGATCTTATCAGTATATGTTTCTTTACGAAAATATTAAATGAGATCTTATTTTCTTCTACTGTAAACGTCAAGTCAGGAAAATTCAATTGACGGGCCTCGTTTTCTAGTTCGCTGGTGAAGGAGTGTGAGTGTTTTACTTTTGATGAAAGCACTCTTAGTAGTGCAAAAAACCTAGGTCAAAAGACATCATTTTTGCGACCGAGGGCTCTTATTGCTTTAATTTTAGCTTCTGCACCATTTCAGCAAACAATCTTAGAAATTTATCTGTCGAATTTTTTTTTCAAGCACTATGTTGACTGTAGCTGACTGTAGACCTATAGTTACCTTAATTACTGACCCATTTGTCCTACGATGATTACAAAAACGGGACCAGTTTTTATCACATAAATTTAATTTGCTTAAGTGTTCTGTAATTTTGTCAAAAATTGTATATTCCACGCCTTTTGAAAACAGCAGATAAGATGATAATTGGACTTCATCACAAGGTGACTGCTGGTTTCTGTTCTTAGGGAGAGCTCGGACAGTGTTTCCTTTCCATTCATATGGATGTATTATGTAACGTCCCCTTAGAAAAATTAATGAATTACTGTGCTGATAAACCTCTTACATTATTTGATTTTCAAACAGCTGAGCAGAACTGAACGTACTCAGACATTTCGCTCTTTGCCTATTCTGATCAACACTAAACTGACACACAATATTTTTAGCCCAACGCAATTTGACTTTCAAAAATCCCTACAAAAGAGTGGCCCTTACTAACAATAATCTATACCTTTCATCAATCACTTACCTCACAAAAATCTTCGTTACTCGAACTACTGCAATAAAGCGAGCGCCACTACTGCCAGCTAAATAAAAGATTCTAACTACTGAAGGCACTAACTACTGATAGGCATAGTTAGCAAATGAAAGATTTGATAGAGAATAAACAATGTATTTACTTTAATAGTGTTCGAAAGTCATAATATATAGCAGTTCATGACATCCAGTCTTACAAATTTACTGACTCTGATGGACACACGTCCAGATCATCCGCTCTCAAAACTCCGCCATCTCTCTCCCCACATCCACCACTGCTGGCGGCTCACCTCTAACTGCGCAACGCTATGCGCTGTTAACATCCAACTGCCCAACACTACAATAGCAAACAAAAATGCAAACCAGCCACAGACTGCACACAGCACAGCCAGTGATTTCCATACAGAGCGCTACGTGCCGTTACCAATATAAAAAACCTAAACAGCCTACTTACAGTATGTCATTCACAAAAGACAAATTAGATACAGGGATAAGAAAAAATGCCGCACGTAGCGGTCGGCATGCGATTTCTCCTTTCAGTTCAAGAAAAAAATGTACCACGCAAAACCCATTCCCGCCAATAGCTTTAACAGAAATTCGATTTAGAAAACATTTATCTGGCAACGCTCTAACTAAATGTAGCGTGGCCAAGAACAAGTAGCACGAACTCTGCGCTGTGTTACAGCTGTCCTATTAGCTCTGTTCGATGTATGCCAATTTTCATTCACGAGACCACCAAAAATTATTTACTTGCCTCGATCCCGGCAATAA